>NC_064568.1:34781931-35087413 GCF_937001465.1 Orcinus orca | reverse complement strand
ATCTATCCGACTGGCTCTGTGCTGATACATCCTGAGCTGTCCCATTTTCATGCTCTGCCAGTTTCTTTCTCTTCCCCCAAATTAATTACTCAAAGTAAAGGGGAATCGTGGAATATGGAGACTTCAGAGAAATTGGGTTTTTTTACCTCTTAAAACTCCTGTGAACAAGTCCCCGTCTATCTCAAGAGGTCCTCTGGGATTCTGTTACTGGGGGGGGGGGGGGATCTCTCTAAGTCCCTGAGTCTCCCCTATAATAGGATGCTCTTCCCTTGTTCTCAAGTAAGTCTGATGGTTCAGAAAGGGCACTTCACCCATCCTGTCCTTCAAGGAGAAGCTCCTCAGAGGGAGGACCCCATCTCCCTTAGTGCCTCTCTCCAGGTGGTCTGCCTTTGACGTGACCAGTGAGAGGGGTTTGGGCTGGAATTCCTACAGGGATTGCTTTGAGGACTTCCCAGCTGGTGGGCTCTGTTGCAGCTTTTTCCATGGGCCAGTGTGGCTCATCTGTGGTCAGATCCCCCAGCTGTGCTTTGAATAGGTGGTGCAGCCCTTTGTCCATCTCAGGCTCTTTAACCAGGCCCTTAGCGGCGAACTGTTTTGGTGCAGAAGCAGGACAGGACCTGGGCTCGCTGGTCTCTTCCCACATGTTAACTTTGAATGGTTCTGCCACCCTCCCAAGTCAGACTTCAGATACACATTTTTCTCATTTTTCTTTAAAAACCAGAATCTGACAAGTCAGATGACTTCTTAAGGAGCAGTATTTGAAGCTGTCACGAGAAGATGTGATAGAGTTGTCAGGGCTCACTTGATTGATACATTTCACTTGGAGAAAGTGATGTCAGGCAAGAGGCCCATGTTTTTGAAGAACACCTCTTAAAACATGTTTTTTAGAAAACAGATTGAGACAAGAAGTCTGTAACTTTTAGCATACAACCCGGATTCTTATCATTTGGGGAAATGCCTTTGGTAGCCATGGAAACTAACTCTTCAAAGAAAGAACAGCTCTTCTGTCCTCAGACAAGGGGATGTGGTGAAAGGAAAGTGCATTTCATTCTAAGAGGCTTTTTCTCCATGGATGACTTCTTAGACTTGTCCAGGACTCTGACTGGCTTAGTTTTTGTTTTTTGCTTGTGACAACAATGGGTGCGGTTTTAGGTGATAGAAAGGTACAGGTACGTCCCATGCAGAGCCCACAATCATGTCTTTGACATGATCATCATTGACGTAAGGCCTGAGCCTATGAAACTATGTATTTAATTCAGCCTAATCTTATCGAGCAAATACTAATGACCAGGATTTGTGATAAGGAACCAACATACAAAGATAAGACAGACACAGCCCCTCTGTCACAGAGCTTACAGTCCGGCGTGTAAGAGGGAATATTAAATAACAAATTGCGTGGCAAATTGGAGAACTGTCTTTGTAGGCTGACCCAGCTGAGTGGGGTGCTATTTGGAAGAGTAGTGAGTTGAGCCTCACTTCGGGGACAGCCTGGAGCTGAAAGAGTTCTCCGTGCCTTGGAGAAAATGAGGGAACTTTAGGATGGCCGGAGCACAGGGTTCAAGCCAGGGAAACGGTCAGAAAGGACTGGGAGAGAGAAAAGAAGACTGGACAGATCAGGCATTTGTTCCCTCCGTCCATACCCCCCTTCCTCTTGGGCAGCATAAGTGCCACCCTGTCCCTGAGCTTTGGTGTGTTCAGGCTGCCCTGCTGTCGTTCACAGAAGATAACTCACCCTAGTTATTAAAAGCTAGGAAACCCCTACTTTGAAAATGGTTCATCTTCCCAAAAGACGGCAACTCTTTTCTATATAAAGCATCTTCACAGACGTTCATGTCAATAAAAGAAGCGAAGGACATGAAAAGGGGAGGATTGCTTTGAGAAAATCTCTTAATATTCCCCAACCGTCACAAACAGAAAAATTAGAAGGCACAGGGTCCCTTCACACAGGATTCCCCCTGGAGTTTGTTTCAGGAATGAGCTCCCAAAGAAGAGTCATGATGTAGTCGGGTGATGGGAAGTGTGACTGTTAAACATTTTTCTCGACCTGCTTGCTGTGTAAACAGGGGTCCTCCATTTGCTCTTGTCTCTGGCTCGCCGGTGGCCCCCCTTCACTTCTTGGTGGCCAGCGCCTAACTTCCGTTAAAAGAGCACTGTCATCCATTAGCCCTCTTCCCCTCCGTGGGCGTTACCTGCAAGGGAGCAGATCTTATCGATGGGGTGCTGCAGTCCAAAGCCCTCCCCCCGATTCTGGCCTATTTATTTCATGCAGAGGGAACACATTTTGGCTGCCCCTGGCTTTTTGTGGTTGAGGGAAAACTGGAACAAAGCCAATGATTTTGATGAACTTTGAACTAAACCTGTACCAACCATTTAAAATTTGTGTGTGTGTGAAGCGTCACACACTGTTGTTGATTTTTTTTAAATAAAACACCCAGTTTCCTCAGACTCAGACTGAACTTACGTGCTTTCCAAAACATTAAATTTAAGCAAAAATGGTTTTGAACCAAACTGCTCTTTCATCCTGTTTTATTTCCTTTATGTCTGTGCAGGGGAAACAATTTAGGTCTAAAGAAGACTGGCCTCTGCTGATAAAAATCAGTGGCTTATTTCTTCCACTTCCCCCTCCTCTTAGCCTTTTTGTGGGGGGTTTGTTTTCTTTTTGGATGAATTCTGAGTCTTTTCTGTAGAAGTCTGAGTCCTAATGATTCCGTTGGCCTTGTTCACTGGAGGTTTTGGGGCTTGTTTGTGTTTGTTTTCTCTGTGCGTGTGTGTATAAATTTCAAAGCATTTAGCGTGTCTAAATTTTATTTGTGTGGGTTTGGTTAAAATAAACAGTACTACAACCCAAGAAGAAGCTCCGTCTCTAAATCAGCACGGTTTCCAGTGGCCCATTTATTTTATGGGGCATTTGAGAAATAACAGATTCCAGAGCAGACCGTGCGTCGTCCTTCTGCATTGGTGGCAGTCACGTTTGACCTGCGCTGCCATTTCAGGGCGATGGTTTGCTTCAGGCTAAGTGCTCTCTCTCCAGGAGTGTTGACTGAGCCAGGGCTCCCAGAGCTGGGGATGGCCGGGCCTGTAAACCCTGGTCAGTGTCAGGGTTCAGGGAGCTGTCTGCAGAGCGTGAGGCACATGCCTGGCTCCTGGGGCGGGGGAAGTTATGTAGGGGCTCCCGGGAGGGAGGCTGGCTGGTTTTGGGCAGTGAAGGTCAGCCTGTGGGGAGATGAGCAGAAAGGGTGCTGTCACCTTTCTCTAAGCCTGAGTTGGGGCTCTGGAAGAAAATCAGGATGCAAGGGTAAACGGTGCTTTCTGCCCTGCCCCTCCCTTCCTGGTCCTGACTAGTAAGTGTCCAGCCTACGCATCTTCTGAGCCAGGAGGCGGAGGGATCGGGAATCCTTTGAAAAGAGCCCTGGGTTTGGAGCCTGGTTCAGAGCCCTTTGTCCTGTTTACCCAGCATGTGACGTGGGAGCAGTAATGTCACCTTGTTGAATCTCGGTTTGGGCCTTTGTGAGACGGGAGTGAAAATCCTGGTCCTGCCTGTGCCTTAGGAGGCAGTGAGGCCTGTGGGCAGCGAATGTAAAGACACTCCGAGGGCTCCAAACACACATCCCGATACCAAAGGGGTTCGCTCCGTTCCTGCCGTTCCTTCCCCCAAAGGGGGAAGAGGGCCATGGCCTGACGCGCTCCCCCGCGGGAAAGCAAGTCAGCCCGCAGCCGTGCAGACGCAGACCCTCTGGAGCTGCTGGAGGTTGGCCGGCGGCCAACGTGCTCGTGGGTGAGAGGCTGCTCAGGGCGGTGAGGGCTCAGGCTGCGCCTGTCTCGGAGCTTCCGCTTGTCCTCTTCTTTGTGTCGCTCCATCTGTGTGAGCCCCGTGGAGGCAGGGAGGGAGCCGGGGGCAGCACCGTTGCTCTGCAGGCAGCACCCCTTGTGACCCTTTCTTCTGAATGCTCTCAGCCCTTCTGCTTCTCGGCTGCCAGCACTAAGAGAGGGCTCCAGGCTGCTGCCCAGGGACAGGAACAGAAAATGAATAAGGGACCACTTCACAGCAGTTGGGTGTCCTGCCTCCCTCTGAGCCATTGAGGAGCCTGGGGAGACTCGAGTTACTGCTACGGTCAAACGCAGCACAGGGCAAGTGCTGTCCTGAGCGGGGACAGGGTGATGAGGTGGGGCCTGGGGAAGACAGACGGCAAGGTCTTCACCACGTCCTGTGCGCCAGTGTCTCCACCGAGGGCTTAGTCCTTCTACCAAAGGTCCCTGTTGTACCCCTCGAAGGACTTGCTGCTTCCAAGGCTCCCAGTTCCCATTTTTGGTGGACTTGGACTATTAGAAATTTTTTCCTTCTGTTGTGCTGAAAGCAATCTTCTGAAACGTCCATCTGCTTCCTGGGGCACACAGCGGGTCTGCTTCCTCTTTTCCATGGCAGCCCTTTCAGAGGTTGAGGACCAGGGACGTGGCTCTTCTGTGACATCTCTTTTCCATCTGACCTCCTGTTTGCCCTTCCTCTGCCCCCTGCCCACCCTGCCTTCTTTCCTGAACATTTAGGCAGGTAATGTTCACCTGGTAGATGGTGTATCACCTGGCCCTGCAGGAAGGTCCATATTAGCTGAGAAGACAATGGTGGATGTGCCAGAGCTAGGGGACCACGTGGAAAGGGTGGAGGTGAAAATGACTAGACTGTATAGTGGAGGGTGGTTGGAGGGGCAACAGTGTCAGGCTTCATAGTTGCTTTTCCAAATGGTGTAAGAAAGTTGGGAATTGTATCAGGACTCTGTTATTTTTTTACTCGCATTTTTATTGATGTTAAATCTAGTCCATCACCCAGGGTTTACTGAATACCTTCTGACCTCCTCACCAGATTTTCTCCTTACATGATCTCATCTTCACACATCACTCCTAGAAAACAAAGCTGATGGTGACTCTCTCTTATCAAACTACTGTTGGCTCCCCATTGCCTACAGGGAAGCACGTCCCTTAGTTTGGGATTTAAGGCCCTTCCTGGACTGACTATAAGCTGATTTTTTTTTTTTTTTAATCCTTATCCATTCCTATGTTCACTCTCTTCCTCCTCGGCCTCCTGTGTGCCCATGTGGAGGTCCTTAGGAGGGTGGATTTAGCAGCTGGATGGGCTTGTGTGACCAACTTCCCTGACCTCAGTTTCTGTGTAATGAGGGTGATGCCATCCTTGCCTCACCGTTCACACTCTCCAGTGAGGATGACGTGTAAGGAATTGTGCTGGGCTCTGTTGAGGACACCGCTGAGGAGGCTGCAGGGAGAAGGCACGCGTGCAGATCCATGACTGGTGTCCATGAGGAGAGCGCTCTGGTGACTCCAAGGAGGGCAGAGCTCTTTGGCTGGGGTAGCCAGGGAAAGCTGGGTCTCGACAGGTGAGCTGGAATTGAAAGACGGGAGAAGGCTGCTCAGGTGGACAGAGTTCTGTGGACGAAGGCTCACAGGGTTGGCGAAGCAAAGAGGAGTGTAGCCAAAGCGCAAGGTGTGCATTTCTGAGAAGGGGAGGTAAGGCTGGAATAGCAGGTCGGGGAAGGCTGGAAGGCCTTGAGTGCCGGGCCAGGGTGTTTGACCTTGATTCCTGAGGGCAGCAGTGAGGAGCCCTGAGGCATTCTGAGCAGGACGACACCATGGGGGAGTCCAGGTGCGCAGTGCTGGTGACCAGCCGAGAGGGAGGCAGGCCCTGAGGAAATGCTCCAGCTACAGCCCCTCCAGCTGCCTCGATGGGTGAGGTGTGTGCAGCCTGGCCAGCGTGAGACCCTGGGGGGTTCTCAGGTCCAGCTGGCAGGGAGAGTCCTCCCTGAGAAATCATTCCTTACAGGACATAGACCTGGAGGGAATCTAACAATCTGCGACAGAAACTCTACCCCGTAAGCCTGGCAGTCACTAGGGGAAATGGCAGGCTGGTGGTAGAGGCTGTTCTTGATGCTATCCACAGGGTCAGACGCATTCGTTTCAGGCTTCAGGCCAATCCCAGGAACCGTGGGCTTTCTGTCCTGGTGCTTTCTGGCCTCTTTAAGGAGTAGGGCTCGTTTTGTTGTGTGTTATGTCTTTTTGTACCTCGTCTCCTGTGTGCCTGCTTGAAGAGGGGCTCTCTCGGAGGAGAGAGATGTGGAAAGAAAGAAATGGACAGCATTGTCCATTCCCACAAGGAGCCTGCAGTCTACCTGGCAAGCGGAAATGAATGTAAAACAACATAAGTTTGCATTTGATTAGAGCGGTTACGTTTTCCAAACACTTTAACAAATTTTTTATTTGGAAGTAATTTCAAATATATAGAAAAGTTGCAAGAATAAGAATATCTTAGTAAGCAATCCAGGTACCCTTTACTCCAATTCACTTAATATTCTATTAATATTTTATCTTGTTTGCTTTTTAATCTGTCTATAGGGGGTGTGGACTGGTTTGTTAAAATATTTTAAAATTCCTTACTGTTTTTAGTTATTCGGGGGCTCACATTATCCCAGATTTGGCCCGTGAGGTGCTTCTCATGCCCCCATCATGTTTGTTTTGTTTTGTTTTGTTTTTTAAGCACTTTCTTACTCTCTTAGTCCTGTGTCTACCCTGCCCCAGCCCTGGAATCAGCCATTTCTCCAAAGACTACTGGTCCTTTTAATGGGAAATGGTAATAGAGACTGAGATCTGGGTGCCAGGTGTGCTCCTGACTACTGGGTCTGGGGGCATCTTTGTTTCTAGATCTTTCCAGCAGAGCTAGGAGGTATATGCATTTACATACCCGTACCTGCCTTTATACATGTAGTCATATGCATACATCTTTAGAAATCATGAGTTCACATCAGTATCCCAGTTGCAGTCCATCCCCAGAGGGCTCTTTCTAATGGTCCCCTTCCCGTCTTTCTATATCCGTCCTTCCACAGGGAGAACACTGGCTCCCAACTGCATTTACGCATTAACTCATTTGTGAAATCCTGTAATACGTCTAAAATAGTTTCAGCACCGTTTCATCCCTATCACTACAAAAAACCAAACTGACTAAAAAGAGTTGAGCATTTGTCTGTGGTTCTGCCCTTACCCCAGTCCTGTCCAGGATGGAGAGGATGCAGTCAAATGTTCATGAACTACTTGAACTAGTTTTGTCTTTCTCCTTCAGGGTGGTTATGGTATTCATTTGAAGTACAGTCGGATTCATTTGTTTCAGTTCACTTCCACTTTAGGGGTATTTTCCCTCCTTCCTGTCCCTGTTGATTTAATTAAAATTTTAATGTGTAAAACGTTAACATGATTCTAAAAGTCAAAATTATAGAAAAAGTGTCACTCCTACTTCATCCCCTCTGCTCCCTTTGTCCTCATCCTTTATTTTGTGCTTTATCTTTCAGATACATCCTACAGTAGTGTTTGTTTCCTTATTTCCTCTTCTTTTGCATCCAAAGGGTAGCACAATATATGCGCTTTTTTGTCCAAGCACTTCTTAAAATCTTTTTTCTTGTTTTTTCCCCTTCTGATCTGGAACAGGTAGGCTTCTATCACATGTGGGTTGTCAGATTCCTAAGTCACTTGTGAAAGTCTGACGGTTTCTACCAATAGCTTTGTTACATTAACTTTTATAATAGTGACTTATTTAATCCCTTAGTGATAGGCTTCTAGAATGATAAATTCTTAAGTGAAATGGAAAACTGTTTTTTTCATCGTCCACTGAGGTTGATAAAGATTCAGTGGACTCAGGTGAGATTTCCTGGGATGCAAGGTTTGTTGTGATGGGAATGACTTATTTTCCACTGAGCAGATAGTGGTACAGGGTTGATGGCTCACTTGCTGGCTTATCAGGGTCGCGCTGAGCCCACTTTGATCCCATGTGTCCTTTTGTGCTTCCCTCTACTCCACTGGCATCATGCAGCTTAGAGACCATTCAGAGCGGTTTGCAATTTTTCTCCTTTTGGTACTTGAGAAACCTCCTCCAATTGCCTTTTATTCTTCCCAGATTCAACAACTAAATGTTATACATTTGAACTTCACAACTGTACGGTGCTTTGTGATGTTCACAATAGCATCTTATTGAATGTCTGACTTAATCCCTGTGAGACAGGAGAACAGGTAGCATGTCTGTTTTGCAGGTGAAGAAACTGAAGCTCAGAAAAGGAAAGTGACAGAGTGGGGACTAGAGTCCAGGTCTTCTGACTTAGAGCCCAGAGTGGTCTGGGAGGACCGATGGGACAGCTGAGTTTATCACAAAGAGCCCACCTCCCTTCACTTCCGCCATGTCTCAGAGCCAGCAGAAGGAGATGTATGCCTTGTCAATCTCAGTTCTGTCCAAATCAGTAAATGTTACGCACCTGCTAAGTATTAGGCCATTCAGAACTGTCTAAAATCAGTTCAGAGCGTTTATGTTAACAGTTTTGTTACATGAACAGTTATAATAGTGATTACTATTTAAAATAAATGGGCTACAAGCCAGGACTTTGCAGCGTTTTTTTTGTTTTAAACATTTAAAAAAATTATTTCTTTGGCTGCATCGGGTCTTAGTTGTGACACGTGGGATCTTCCGTTGTGGTGTGTGGGATCTTTCGCTGCGGCATGTGGGCTCTTCGGTGCAGCGTGTGGGCTCCAGAGCATGCGGGCTCAGTAGTTGCGGTGTGCAGGCTCTCTAGTTGTTCACTTGGGCTCTAGAGTGCATGGGCTTAGTTGCCCTGTGGCATGTGGGATCTTAGTTCCCTGACCAGGGATCGAACCCACATCCGCTGCACTGGAAGGCAGATTCCTAACCACTGAACCACCAGGGAAGTCCCATCGGCAGTGTTGTGTATTCTCAGAAATTTTAGTCACAGTAGGATTTTACCTATGCACGCTTTGCTGTGTCCCAACAACCAAGAATGTGCAACAGTGATGCAGCTTTTTAGAGAGAGGGGTTTTGGATTTCTAATGTAAAAAAACTTAATGAAATATGATGTTAAAGCAAAATCCCCTGTGAAACTTAAGGGTGACTCTCTTGCTATCGTAGTAATTTTCTTTTTCAAGAACTCAGATGATATATGTAACCAAGATAAGAATACCCTGCTTGTATATAATCATGTGAATTGAATACTCTCAGTTCAGAGTCAAAATATGCAGAAAGATTTGTGCTGGGCTACTTTTGGTAAACAATAGAATTGAAGGCCCACAGACTTGGTCTTTATAGTGTATTTAAGAGAATAGATTACATGATGCATTTTCATATTGACACGTGACACTCCAAGGCCTCCACTTGTTCAAGAATGAGATTCTGGTCCAGGTGTGATATTTTCAAAGCTCAGATTCATTTGGTGGACCTACCCCGGACTGAGTTACGCGTGGCCGGTATCTCAGGAAGCCAAGGCTGAGAAGCCCCACGTCATTCTCGGTGTGGTTTGCGTGAGCAGCAAGATGCTGCCTGCAAAGGCCTTTCTGTTTCGAGAGGGAAGGTGTTCTCCCCAGGAGGAAGGGTCCTGGGCTGAGAGTGCAGGAAGCTTCTCTGGTCCTTGATGGGCTTCGGCTCCCCACGCGAACTCCCTGGAGTCAGCTCCCCCGCGAGCCGGGCTCAGGATGCCCCACAGCCTCGCCGCCTCCTCACTTGCCAGTGGGTGAAGGTGGGACAGACCAGCCCTAACAGAGCCAAGGACAGATCCCAGGGCATCTGAAAACTGGGTGATGTGGTCGAAGGGCGATGAGGTTGTCCTTTCTCACGGGGCCGGGGGAGAGGGTGGCAGCTTGGTGAGGATTCTGGTTTCTTACCTGAAGCATTAGTGTCACTGCGTGTTCAAGTGTCGGTTCAGCCCATCGACAGTCCGGAGTTGGGGGGTGGGGAGAGATAGTAGAGGTTGGCTTTTTAGGTAAGCAGGTCACCTCCCCTTCGTCGCTTGGCTTGGGCTGGGTTGGGTTAATGAGGTCCCTGCAAGGGAGATGTGCTGGCTTTGGGCTGGAAGGAAGGCAGACGTAGAGTCCGTCCGCGTTCAGGGGTCTGTGTGCAGAAGCTGCACTGCCTGTCATCTCGTCTGCTTTCTTAGCTGCTTTTTAATCATACTTCCTAAATCCATAACACACACAACTTGGCTCCTTTAACAGTTCACGGTTGGAAACGCAGATGGTTCCTTGTATATGAGAATTGGGTAATCATCCACCTGACCTCCTGACTTGCCTGAGCAAGTGTGGGATTCTGTATATACGCAGAGATCCAGGCTTGCAGACGGGAAAGGTAGAGTAAACAACGAACAGTTGGGAACATTTCCGTGTCTGCCAGAGCCTTTCCAGGGCAGGTGTTCCCATAAATGGGCAACAAATCATACTGCCTTTTCCCCTTCTATAGGGAGCACTTCTGGGGAAAAGATCGTGGCGAGAAGCGAGCGTTAAGAAAGATAGCAGTGCTTCGTGGGTGCTCCATTTCTTGTCTGGGAAGGGGGAACGGGGCTGTGAGATGGGTCTGCTATGACCCTGTCCACCACTCTGGCCAGAACTGCAGCGGGTGGGGAGCTGGGGTCTCAGGACTCCTGGTTTGGACAAAGGGGCCAATACACGTTAGGAACACTGAGTGTTCCCTCCAAGTATGGAAGAAGCCCTCTGTGACCACAGCTTGGCCCTCGTGAATCCTTTCTCTCTCGAGCGTGATGCCGGCTATCTGAGGAGACTCTGGGGAGGTGGGGCATCTCTGAGTCCAGGCCCCTGGTGGGGGGTCACGGGCAGCTCGTGGTTTTTGGGGACTCGGCTTCTTGGGAGCACGGAGCTCCTGAAGGGAGTTCGTTTTCTGAGGGACGGTGCATGTGCGTTGGTGTGGTCTCTGCAACTCTGACCCCCACAGTCTTGCTTGGGAAGGCACTGTCGTGTGTCCTGTCCACGTGTGTGGCCCCCGTTGCTGTGCTCGTGTGGCTGTACTCGGTGCCGTGTGTCCTGCTGCAACACTGCTGTGCAGCAGGGCAGACGGCTCTCGGCAAGGGTACCCGGCGACGTCCTGACCTGTGCCTGTTCTCTTTGCCTCCCCCAGAGAATTCTCAAAGGAAAGGGAGAAGGCGAAAGCACGGGGAGACTTCCAGAAGCTGCGGGAGAAGCAGCAGCTGGAAGAGGATCTCAAGGGCTACTTGGATTGGATCACCCAAGCAGAAGATATTGATCCCGAGAACGAAGAAGAAGGAGGAGAGGAAAGCAAACGAAATAGTAGGTGGCGCCCCTCCTGCTCGGGACCAGACAGAGCCTGTGTGCCCTTCAGATGCCCGCCCACGCAGGTGTCTCTCCCTCTGACCTGGTCTGAGCCTGAGGCCTCCTCCCGGCCCTCCGGTTCCCTGACCTGCACATCAGCCAGAGCTGTGCGTTTACACCGACTCTGGATTTCTGCCTGGGGTGTGGGCTTTAGATAGTATCTCGTCTTGTGGCTTTGTGGTCGGGGCGGGTCAGCCGGATGTGCCGTTTGCCCCTCTGGAATGGAGTAAGCCCCTTCTCTGCGGCAGGGGTGCAGTAAGACACCCTTGCACCAGAGGAGACGAAGTTGGGCTTCCTCCAATTCAGAGCGAGTTATTGGAAGGGGCCTTGAAGAATAGGGCGCCTTCGTCCCTTCTGCTCCTTGCGGTGGCCCCCACCTGCACCAGCTGGGGGACACCACACGCTTAGCCCATCACCGGCCAGGAAGACAACAATTCACTGTCTAGGGCGGTGTTAGGAGGCGTGTGAGTCAGCGGGGCCGCTCCAGAGCCCGTCCAGCTGGTACCCCACACGGGGACGCCGGGCATTGCTCGGTCCAGCACTGGAGTTCACTGTCATTTTCAACCACAGCCTCTCTTTCATCGTGTGCTCTTCTTGCTCTTACTCTTCCTGAGGCCACCTGTGCCTCAGGTAAAAGTGGAAATTGAAGTTCGGCGGTGGAGTCGACTAAGGTGTTGGTGATGTGTTTCAGATCTAGACTAGTTGATAGTAAAGACCGAGGGCGCTGGTCCATTGAGAGGCCTGGGGACGCAGGTTAGGCCCCGCCCCGTGGAAGATGGCTGGGTAGGCCCCCCCGGAGCGGAGCCCCTCCAACTTCATGCAGTCAGCCCTTCGTTCAGCAAGGCTGGGTGCGGGATGCCGGGCGGACTCGTGACGGGGGAGGACGTGGTTTGCTCCTTCTGGGGAGGGTGGGCCCGCACACAGGTGAATGCGGCACGAGGAGACGGAGATGCGGGTCCGGCGAGGAGGCAGGCAGTGTGCCCAGAGGAGGAAGGGATGGCCTAGGGGTCTAGGGCATAGCTGTGGGCTCGCGGGACCTGGGCCTTGAAGGACAAATGGACCTGAGATGTGTCAGGAAAAGCAATCTGAGTCGAGGCAGTGGTGTGAGAAGGCCGTGGAGGTGGGCAGACAAAGGCTCGGGGAGGCCGTGATGGGCTCTTCCTTCAGCTGGAGCCCCGAGGGTGTGCAGGTGAGGGTGGGACGAAGCAGGGAGGGTGGCCGAGTGGAAGCTGAGGCTGAGCCCCAGGGTGGAGGGGATTCTTGAGCAAGACGGCCTTCGCGATTCTCCAAGCCTGGGACTCTGTGAGTCTGTGCTTCCGTGGAGAGCATTTCCTGTCATCAGGGATGCACACTTGACTCAGTCCCGTACGCTAATGGTGGGGGGAGGCCGGTGCACGCAGGCCCCCTGCTTCCCAGGCTGCACGACTGCCTCCTCAAGGAAAGCCTGGGGGTTGCCCCCTGAGGCCGAGGGAACTGGGGAGATCTCTAGACTAGGTTTGTCGACTATGGGATGAGAGTTTCTAAGTGGACGTTCATGGGAGTTCCACAGCCGTGACGTGACCGCTTTGTGATGAGGTGTAAGGAGTGTCTGCATGTCTTCGGCGCAGCTCTGTCTGGGGCGTTCACACCAGAATCCCATGACCTTCGCAGAGCTTCTGCCCCTACAGCATGGCCAGCACAAGCCTGCAGCTCAGGGCTGCCTGCCCCCCTCTTTCCCTCTTTGTTCCCAAGCTGCGGTGTTGACGCTGCCCTGCAGAGGACCGCCAGCCCCCTGCCCTGCTCTCCTAAGCCCCGCCCATCACCTGTTATGTGTAAACGGGCAAAGGTCTTGTCCTTTCTCTGGAGCAGAGCACCTTGCTCAGCCAGCGTAGGTGTGTCCTGTAGGGGCCGAGCAGGGCCCTCTTTTGTAGGTGGATGTCCTTTTGTCTCCTCATTGCTCCACCTCTAGAAACAGACAGGGATCTACCTTAGCAGAGCCAACATCTGTTGTGCTAGATGTTTCTATGGCCGTGATTTGAGGAGTAGGGGTTTTTGCTGGGCTTGAGCCATTGTCTCCCAGTCATCCTGAGGGTCCACTCTTGTGTCCTAGCCCGTTCCCTGTGTCCTGCCACTGCCTGTAAGGGCACGTCTAATGGCAAAATCAGTGCCTCTACCTTTGGAGACCTTGCTGTGGTACCTTAGTGTGAGACAGAGGGGAGAAACTGGCATCTTAACCCAGGGCCTGCTGTCCACTGTGGGAGCCCAGAAGGACATGGGGGTGCGGGCTGTGGGGGAAGCAGGGAAGGCCCCGCAGAGAGGCCGTGTCCCTGCTGCGCTCTGAGGGATGAGCAGCCTTTGGCTATGGAAGGTTGGCGGGGGAGTGCTTTTTAGGCTGAGGAAATGGCATAAGCAAGGTGCAGAGGTACACATGTTCAAAACCCTTAAGTGCATTGCTTAGTAGAGTAATCAAGGAAAGAAATAAAGCCCCTTAACAGTTGCAGAGCCTCAGAATTCACTGTGCAACCGGTGCTCCAATGCCCAGAAAGCTACGCCGTGTCTCGGGGACGTCAGCATCGTGGCTTCTGCTCTGCGCAGTGATGTCCAAGTGAACGTGCAGGACCAGCTCGGTGCTTGGTCCAGAAAGGCACCTCCTTCCAGTGCCCCCTGGCTTTTCATCGGCTCCTTTGCCAGGTGCCGGGGTGTCCTGTGGAGCGAGGCTTACAGTATTTCCCCAGTTGTCAGAGTCCCAGAGCCTTGACGGATGACGGTTGGAAATGAAGACGTAAATCCCAGGCTGTGGGAACCATGTTGAGGTTTAACTGATTTGAGAAGAGACCCCAAGCCTCCTCCCAAGGAGCACCTTCCCTGCAGCCCAAACCTTCTGGAGGAGCAGTGCTGTCAGGGTTTCCCTGGGGCCTCCCGTGGCCGCCAACCGTTTCCTCCTTGCCACAGCCAGAAACACAGGGGAGAATGGCTCACCTCGGCCCACGTGGTCCTCCTCGCCAGCGAACAGTGGCTGACTTACCACCTGCACACACCAGGTCTGGTCTCTGTTACCTGTTGGCAGGCAGTGAAGTGTGGGCATTGCCACTGTCCTCCCCGAGTGTGTGAGACTCACCCCCGACCCCAGCCCTGCCCTGCCTTCTCTCTGGAAAATGGGTGGGGCACTCGCTCGGGCTCCTGACTGTGTCCACACTGTCTCAGGATGCTAACTCCATCGAGTGTCCTTTTCAGTTGGGTCATGGATGCGTTGGGACAGTTTCTTCCCAG
This sequence comes from Orcinus orca, assembly GCF_937001465.1. Taxonomy (NCBI): domain Eukaryota; kingdom Metazoa; phylum Chordata; class Mammalia; order Artiodactyla; family Delphinidae; genus Orcinus; species Orcinus orca. The sequence continues at coordinate 35,072,998 of NC_064568.1, read as the reverse complement.
ACATTCAGGAATTAACTGACAGTGTGAGAAGAAGCCTCCCTGATGGCTGAGGCTCAGCCTAGACAAAGGGGACTCTTGGAAGCCATTAATAACAGCAGGTGTCTTAAGCCCAACGAAGGCAGGGGTGGGGCCAGGAGGCACGCTGATGTCCCTTCTCTGGAGTTGGCTGCAACTGAGTTTGGTGACTTGGAATTTGGACTGGAGTATTAGGCACATCACCGAACATCTCTAAGCCCCAGTTTCCTTGCCTGCAGGAAGGGGCAAAAGCTATTTGCCCACAGAGTGGTCATGAGGGTTAAATGTTCGATACCTGGTGAGAGTCGTCATAGCCGTCACAGTACTTGCTGCTGCTGTTGTCGTTAAACTCCAAGAAAACTTGACCTAAACAGAATTCTTTTTGGAGAAGTACTAGATCTCTACTCAACCTGAGGATGAGGACCCCTTTTCAGATCATCCCTGTACTTTCATATTGAAGAACTATAAGGTTCTCAAGTGTTGATGGAAAACAGATCTGTTGACTCGGTCACTTTCGAGATATGGTAGCACAGCCTTCTGGCCTTTGAAGTCCATTTCTAGTTTGGTGATGCTTGGTGTCAGAGAACAGATGTCAAATCAGGTGCTTGGAGAGGCACTCACATCATCTTTTCTCTCTGATCTACTGTCTGCATCTGTGGTACCCAACTCTGGCTGTATTGGGTTGGCCAAAAGGTTCATTCGGCTTTTTCTGTAAGATGGCTCTGGTAGCACTTAGTTGTCTTCAACTTCATTCAAAACCATTTTGTTAGACTGTATGTGACCGCTGTCATATCAGTGTGCATTTAAAACAAGACATCAAATTTGGTGAATTTTTGTGTAGCCATTTTAATATTGAAGATGGAAGAGAAAAGCAACATTTTTGGCATATTATGCTTTATTATTTCAAGAAAGGTAAAAATGCAACCGAAATGCAAAAAAAAGATTTGTGCAGTGTATGGAGAAGGCGCTGTGACCAATCGAACATGCCAAAAGTGGTCTGTGAAGTTTCACGCTGGAGATTTCCTGCTAGACGATGCTCCACGGTCAGGTAGACCATGAAGTTGAAGTTGGTAGTGATCAAATAGAGACGTTAATTGAGAACGATCAATGTTATACCACGCGGGAGATAGCCAACATACTCGAAATATCCGAATCAAACGTTGAAAATCATTTGCACAGCTTGGTATGTTAATTGCTCTGATGTTTGGGTTCCACATAAGTTAAATGAAAAAAGGCTTCTTGACCGTATTTCCACATGCAATTCTCTACTTAAACGTAACGAAAACGTTCTGTTTTTAAAACCAATTGTGATGGGCGACGAAAAGTGGATACTGTACAATAATGTGGAACAGAAGAGATCATGGGGCAGGGGAAATGAACCACCACCAACCACACCAAAGGCCGGTCTTCATCCAAAGAAGGCAATGTTGTGTATATGGTGGGATTGGAAGGGAGTCCTCTGTTATGAGCCCTTTCTGGAAAACCAAACGGTTAATTCCAACAAGTACTGCTCCGAATTAGACCAACTGAAAGCAGCACTTGATGAAAAGCGTCCAGAATTAATCAACATAAAACGCATAATCTTCCATCAGGATAATGCAAGACCGCATGTTTCTTTGATGACCAGGCAAAAACTGTTACAGCTTGGCTGGGACGTTCTGATTCACCCACCATATTCAGCAGACATTGCACCTTCGGATTTCCGTTCATTTAGGTCTTTACAAAATTCTCTTAATGGATAAATTTCCAGTTCCCTGGAAGACTGTTAAAAGGCACCTGGAACAGTTTTTTGCTCAAAAAGATAAAAAGTTTGGGAAGATGGAATTATGAAGTTGCCTGAAAAATGGCAGAAGGTAGTGGAACAGAAGGCTGAATACATTGTTCAATCAAGTTCTTGGTGAAAATGAAAAATGTGTCTTTTATTTTTACTTAAAAACCAAAGGCACTTTTTGGCCAACCCGATACGTGACAGTCACCTGGGGAGTGAGGACGCATCCTGGTGCCGTGCCCCACCCCACACTGATTCACTGGTCTGTGGTGGCACCCAAGCATGGCTCCCTGGAGGTTCCAGTGTGACACCAGGGTTGGGGACTCCTGAATGCCAGCACGCTGAATATCACACTTGGAAGAAGACAGAAGGAGAGATATTCCTTCCTTTATGCCTGTCTGGTAGCTACGGTGACAGGTAGCTCTGGCTTCGTGCGTCCACAGATTACGTACAACGCCATTTCCCTAAATTTCCTGATAGAAAGCTGGTGTTACACAATTAACTGAATGGACAAGATTCCCTTGGAAGTTAGTTCCTCAGCTTTTGGGAAATTTTCAAGGATAATTTATTTAACTTTTTGCTGAGCTTCAAGTTTCTTAAGAGGCGCTGCCGAATCTCAAAGTGATGTTTTTAGACGTATGCAGCTGTTTCTGAGTTAACAATGGAGTTTTGCTGGGACCATTAAAATCTGAAAGCCTGAAATTCTATTTTAAACTCTTCTCATTGTCAGCGATTAGTTTTTTTAAAAAGTAGCATTAAAAATGTAATCCTTTTCAAGGAAGCTCATTCTAAAATTCGGGCCAGAAAAGCAAGGCATTTTACTGTGGGAACTATGAATGATCAATAATCCCTGTAAGTGGGAGTATTTGCTGCCCAAAGAAAGAGAGGGGAGGATACCTGAAACTCCAGCTCTGACCACTGGGGAGAGCCTCTGTCTTCTGTTCATCAGATCAGCTGTCCTGGAGGCTGTGAGCGTTGTTGCTGCCCGCCTCGCACTGGGAAGCTGCCCCCTCAGTGTACAAGGTTGTCATAGCTGGCACCCCCCTGCTGCACATGCCACCTTGATGCCTTTGACTGCAATGTTTGATTTGCAGGGTGGGCAGAAAACCAGAGATGCCGTAGCTGTTTGCAAGCACAAGGCGTGGGAATTTATTGGTCCTGTTTGAAAGGTTGTGTCTTCAAATTTTGATTTCTAAAACTGCTTTCAGCACAGTCAGACCGCCTCAGGGTGCAAGTTCAAAATGGGAACCATTCAAGTAAAAGGTGTAAGGCAAACGGCAGCAGTTAGAGCTGCATATGGTGAACATGCATCCAGGACAGCCGCCCTCTCTGGAGAGGGCCCGGTGCTGGAGTTACGGCAGACACCCGCTCCCCTGGGCAGTACTGGGAGCCGTCGTCTGCCCGGGGCTGGCCTCACAGGAGCTGGTGGGAGACGGACTTGGGGATGGTTGCCCCACCATGATAAGGAAGGCGGGCACTCCAGCCAGGTTTGTGGAGTCCCGACTCAGGGTGGTGTTTGTTTTTAATATACTTTGATTACATAAGCAATGTTTGCCCACTGTAAGAAATTCATATAATATCAAAGTTTAGAAAATAAGACCATTCTCTCATCCCTCTTCTTAGAGGGGAGCAGGTGTGGCAACGGGGGCCTGTTCTTTCCGGCCTCATCTGTGCACACGAGAACCTGCATTTGCACAGACAGCACGCTCACTGGTCCCCACCGTTAGATCGACCAGCACAGATGGTCCTGTAACTTGCCCCTTTCACTGAACCGTGTGCCGTAGACATCTTTCTGTGTTTTTTTGGACAACATTTTGGCTATTTTCAATAAGTGGCAGTTTAAATCTGCCGCAATGGACTGGGTAGTCTATAGGGCACGTGGAGGCTACAGCAGTTGTCAGAGTTGGAGTTTTATGCTTGTTTGTGTGATTGTCTGGTTGCTCCCTTCCTCTGCCACGAGACTGGGAGCTCCGTGGGGGCAGGAATGGGGTCTGCTTCTATTCTGCACGGGGTGGCTGGCCCCTGGCACAGTCTTTGTCACACGTACAAGCTCGCAGTGGTTACTTGTTGAATGAAATAGCACCAGATAATCTCTGTCACAGGCTTCCTCTGTGCCAGACACTGCTCTAAAGGCAGTGGGTACGTGAGTCTGTTACTCCTCACACAGCTCTGAGACCAGAACTTGACAGAGGAGGAAGACGAGTAAGCAGCCTCCCGGGGCCGCATGCCTGCTAAGTGGCAGAGCTGGGATTCCAGCCAAGGTTTTGCCACAGTCTGCCTGTTCGCCGCCACTCATCCCCCCAAATGCAGCAGTTGTGCGACCACCCGTGCCCTTCGTCCCATGGGAGCGATTACCAGGAAGGGTTTTGCTGGGGCCCAGAGGAGGCCCGTTTCAGAAATGGACGTGTTATGCCGAGCGGTACCACTTCCCGTTCCCACCAGCCGTGCGTGCAAGTTTCCCCCACGCCCTTGCCCACCCGCCATTCCTTTCGCTGCCCTTGCACTGCCCAGGGGCGTGTGGCCTCTACACCAGAGTGGCCATTGTATCACAGAGCTGCGTGGGGCTGGAGACCCTAGAATCATTTTCTTGTGACCCACTGGCCACAGGGGAGTTGTCATGGTTGACTACGCCCCGCCAATGCTTGTATCGCTGTATTTCACCATATTTACAATTCACCTCTTAGAACAACTCTGTGAAGTGCAGGTCCAACTGTTATTAGCCTGTTACAAGTGAAGAAACTAAGGTTTCACCTTCGTACCACCATCAGGTACCACGTCCCCAGTCATTCAGCCAGTAAGTGGCAGGGCTGGGATTAGACCTGGTCTGTCCAGGTCCAGAGACCACCACTTGAACCCCTAGTGTCCTGCCTCATATAGTGATGCTGGCTGGACTCACAGAGCCAGTCGGCACCCAAGACTCCTGCTGAAGTGCCCTCTCCCTAACGCCCTTCTTACAGGGGAAGCCAGACCTTGGGAACCTTTGTCCAGAGTGGGTTAGTTGGTTGTTTATTTAGGACAGGTTTTCGAAGACCGGCGTTATGTATACTAGCTACAGAAGGTGCACGTCCGCTCTCCCCGTCAGACCCTGAACTATAGGTTTCTCCGTGCAAGGGGGGTAGTTTTGGGGTTTGTGTATCAGAGCCCGTGGATGGGGCCACCTCTGGCGTCTTCGGGCCTGCTGGCATCGCTGTTGCTGCTCTCTACTGAAGCATAATGGAATTGCCTGTGTTCCACCCAAGGGGTCACATTGGCCGACCTACTAAAGGAGGATAAGAAGAAAAGGAGGTTTTGCGGCTTTCGCCAACACAGGGCTAAAGATCACGGTAAAATGCTGAGATTGAACTTTCTCTTTGGGAGACTCTTCTCCCCAGACTTCTGATGCCTTTTCCTTACACACGGGCATGGTGTGAGGTGCATGTGCTGTGTGCTGTGTTTGTAAGATGCCTATGTTTTCATTTGATTTCTTTGAAACTTGGCCGTGTTGTTTTCCTCTTGTCTTTCCCCCAGATGTGTGACTTAGCCAACATAGCACTGCAGTTTCCTCTGTTTGAACTGTACCTTTTAAAGAAGCAGCTGAACCAACTCAGAAAATTTATTTAATTCCGCACGAATATTCTTAGACTGGAAGACAGACTTTTTAAACACTTTCCCCCAAATGATGCTTTTCAATCTAAACTGTTTGGAAATTCCAATGGTGTTATTTGATTGATTTTTTTCTTTTCCAGGTTACATGTTTCACATGGCCTCTGGGTCTTCCAATCTCTGGCTGGTTTGCCCAGGACCAGGCTAAAGCTAGTAGTGTCAGTTTCGAGAATGAAGTTAAAAGCAGACTTCTAGGATGCTACGATTTGGGGGCCCTTGCCTTTACAAGTGGGAATGGGGAAAGGGCTTATGTAGGAAACAGCTGAGTATCTATCTGTGCTCTAGACTAATGCTTAACATAGCCCCTCATCAGAAGCCCTGGGGTTGGCGTCAGGACCATCCCCATGCAGGGCAGTTATGCAAACAACTGGTGTCCTGCCCTGCCTGCCCGAGCCACCCCTGTGGTCCCACAGCAGCACAAGGCTTTGCCTGTGCACTCCTGGTTAGTGTCACCGAGGTCAGCCCTGGCCAGACGACTTTGGAGGAGTCTGTGTGAGAAAATTCAGACTTAGGGACACAAAGCCAGCCGCCAGGAGAGCAGAGGGTTCACGTTGCCCTGTTTGCTGAAGCGTGGTCTCAGCCACTCGTGGGAATGCTGAGCGCAGCGGTGATGGGAACTGGACTTGAACAAGTCCTGGATGGGCCGAATGAAGGTTGTATTAGATTCCTAACTCCCTTCAGAAGGCGCGGAAGTGGGAAGGGACACTGAGTGTGAGATGTGAGCCCTTCGTCACTCTGAGAGCACGTGGTGGCCCCGAGAGGAGGAACTTGCCTGGGATTGGGAGCAGGTCTGGGGGCAGAGACAGAGCTGACTCTCGCAGCTTTAGCGCCCGCAGAGTTTGTGAAGAAGCTTGGTGCGGCTCTGAAGGCCTCCGCAGGAAAAATGGGCTTCAGCTAAGCAGGAAATACTGTGATGGCCACGAGAAATAAGTTTTCAAAGACTGACGCCTACCAGCTCCGGTGGGCCATCACGAGCAGATGAGTGGTTCCCGTCCTAGGGGAGCAGAGACCCCTCCTTGGGCACATAGATGCCCACCGTCCTTAGCGGGGGCTTGGGCCTCGTGGCTTTTCAAGGATTCTTGAGGCTTCTGGGTGAGCCTTGAGGTCTGCAGGAAGAGGAAGCAGCCTAATGTTTTCAGGAAACTTTCTGTATTTTGTTGGGGTCGGGGGGTCTTTTACTGACTGAGCTCCCTAGGAACCCTAAAGAAGGCCCCTGGCATTCCTGGTGGTGCCGGTGCGGTCGGAGCCCTTGTCGGGATGCCGTGTTCCCCATGTCGCTGGTCATACAGAAACAGTTGCTCTCAGGGCACGATTCTTGCTTCAGACACAGAAACCTTGGTCTGGCCTTGGCCCACATTCTCCAACACGAGCCTGGCTTCTTTACAGCAACGAGAGTCCGTTACCCTGTGACGGCTGAGCGCGTTACCACTAGCAAGCACAGGCAGATTCCTCCAGGGGATGTCGTGGCACTGCCCGTGCTTGTCATGAAAATAAGATAAAAACACGAGATCTTGCCTTTGGAGCCCCTGTCCCCAAGGAAGGCAGCCATGATCCTGCCACTGCTCAGCTGTCTAACCTCACCACCACCCCCTGCCTTTGAAAGGAAAGAGTGAGAAGCTTTAGGCTGCTGGGGTGTGGAGGGAAGTGCTAGAAGAGACCCGTGAGAGTGCAAGAAAGCCTGGCCCGTGGAGAACAGGGGAGCGAGGGTCCTAGAGGCCCAGGACATGTGTGAGCGAGGCTGTCCCAAGAGGAGGCTGGCGAGCTCCAGGCTCACTTGGCAAGGGTCCCCGTGGTTCCTGGCCCCGTGGCTGGCAGAGGTCTCTCGGGGGCTGCTCCCTCCTGTGCTGTTCCACTCTCCAGGGCGCTCTGCCCGGAGGTGACTTGGACCCAGTTCTCATGGGCCAACTGCTGGCCTCCTGGCCACCCTCCTGAGGGGTGGGCAGCAGCTTCCCAGTACTGCTCGTGTCTTGCTCTCCTTGCTGAGCTGTGGGGGAATGCAAGGGAAACCCCCTTGCTGCTGGGAGTGAAATCAGACAGGCTGTGGGTGTTTCCTCTTTACAGCAGTTCTGTCAGGTCAGAGGTAAATTGGTCTTAGAGGTGCAGTTGCCCAACAGCTCATTTATAGATTCGGTAACTAAGCCCCGGGAGGAAAGGGGACTTGTCCCCGTACCACCGATGGCAGAGACCGAGCTTCTCTGACATCTGTCCTAGAGGCTTTGGGCTCGGTAGCCTCCGTCGCTCAAGGAAGTTAGTCTGAGATTTTGCTGTGCCTGTTAGTAGTGAACATAATTTGGGGGCTGCCTATTTGGACCCACACAGAGGCTCATTCAGACCCCTGAGCGTGCGTACCCATGCACGTGTGCATGCGTGTTCTTGTGTGTTGACTTCCCTCTGAATTCACAAACCAGGCAGATATAGTTGAGAATTACGTCGTCCTTCAGAGAGAAGGTAGATAGAGGAATGTTGACACGTTGGTGAGGATGGTGTTGTGCTAGCCTGAGAAACAGCGTGTTTCCCTGGTTTATTTTGTGTGGCATTACCCATGATGGCGTCCAGGCCCTACAATTAGATCCTAAAGAGAAATAGTGTGACCCGCTATCCACAGAGAGTGCTCCTAGCGGGGGCCGAGCCCAGGCTGCCTGGGTGGCCCTGGCAACTCTCACTTGCAGTCCAGGGTGTGCTGGGCTCCTGGCTGCCTGGCACCATCCCCTCGCCGACAGCAGCACCTCTGGGCCCCTTCTCAGCGCGCACACACTCAAAGCCTGAGGGTCTGCCCTGGAGCTCTCCCCAGAGATCCCAGTACCTGGAATCAACTGCAAAGCATAGGCCCTGAGCTACCCCAGATTTTCCGCAGGCAGATTGCAGGGCAAGTCAGCATCCTGGCACAGGCGACAGGCTTGTTCTAGTGCCTGGTTTCAGCTGGAGTCATTGAAAAGTGTTTTCAAATTCATGTTTTAAAAATGAAAACTTCCTCAACAAAGCTCTAAAGTTTCCTGAAACGTGTAAAGGAAAAGGACTAATAGCCTCTCTGCATGCAGATGGCCCCGGCTTCTTCTGCAGGAGGATCTGGTGCCTGTAGGTCTGAGGGGGTCTCTCTGTTGCAGCCCTAATTAGGCCTAGCCGCTGGTCAGCAGTGAATGCTGACTCCCTGCTCAAGGCGACAGAGAGGTCACCCTGAATGGGGCAGATCTGATGCTGCGGCAGCCGGTTAGGGAGAGGGGCACATGTTCTGGTAATTCGTCCTTGGGTTTACTTACTTGGGCTTTTATAATTCTTTCTGTTTGCATTTTTATGAAGTCCCAGTAGTCCCCGTGCCACCTGCATTTTTGTACTCCCCACATTTGCTGGGCTGATCTCCTGGAAGTGGTCTGGCTAATTAGGACCAGACAGCAAGGCTGGTGGGTAACACGCTTGCTTGGTTTTTGGAACTTTTTGATTTATGGAGTTTTAAGTATATGCCCATACACATACCAACATGTACCAATACTGAAACATACACCAGTGTATTGAAGGATGCACCAGAGCCACACGGGTGGTGTGGCACGGTGGCAGGGGCTCAGGAGAGCTTTCTCCTCACACATCTGAGCTGCGTGTCCCAAGGCAAGTGGGTCAGTTCTCTCATCTGTGAAATCACAGCGTTTGTTCATGTCATCTCAGAAGCCCCTTCCAGTTCTAACAGTCTGTGATTCTCCTGTCTTGAGTTTTTAAAACGTAGATGGGATCCTATTGGGGCTAAGTGAAGTGAAATCCATAGCAATTTATGAGCACTAAACAAATGAATGCCTGGTGCAAGTGAAGGGTGAAATGCTTTAATGTACAAACAGGCTCCTTGGTTATGCCCACTGGGCCCTGTGTCTTCTATATGTCTGGAAAAGGAAACACTCCTTTGGCTGCAGGGAGAGGCTGGAGTGGACGGGAAGGGTGCCAGGGCCCCGGCCAGAGCCTGGCTCCTCGGCCTGGGGGGGAGGGACTGGATCCAGATCCATTTCCAGGACCAAATGAGGTCACCACGTTCTGGAGTGGTCACTGCTCTCTTCCCCCAGCTGCCCCTTCTTCTCCTCCTCGTGAGCCCTAGGGACGTGATTCTGGAACAGATTTATTTATTAGGGACCTATGGCTTTGTAGGTGTCAGTGATGCCAGAAAAGTTGCTGTCCATACAACAGGCTAAATGAGAAATAACTCAGTTTAAGACAGAAAAGATACAAACCACGGGTGTTGGCCGAGGCTGGTTCAGAAGTGCAGAAGGCTGTTCAAAAGAGAATCCTCTGTGCAGTAGTAGAAGTGGGCAGGGCGAAGTGACACTGGATTTGGACCAACTAGGGAGTGTCGCCTTGCTTCCAGGGAGCTCCAGGAAAGCTTTTCTGAGATGATGGATTCATCATTTATGGGCCTCACTGATGGCCCGACACTGCAGACCCACTCTGTATCTCACCTCGTACAGTTCTGCCAACAGCCCTGTGAGGTTAAGTACTCCCCAGTTTACAGATGAGAAAATGAAGCCTTGGAGTTGTTCGGTCACAAGTGTGGGGTTAAACTTAGACCTGGCCAACCTGAGAGCCCGCCTTAACCACTGTGCCATCCCACCTGAAGGATGGAGCCCGCCTGGCAAGCAGGAGGATTCTCTCCACCAGTGCAGCCTCAGTTTCTGCTTGGGGAGTTCGGTTTTATTTCATATCTCCCCACCCCCACCCCTAGTCCAGGGAGCAGCTTGTACATTTCATTCACTAGTAGTTGGCCTAGAGCCAGAAATGCAAAATGATGTCCCTCCCCGCCCCCTGCCCCCCTTCCCATAGGCAGGGTGGTGTAATTTATCTGTTTGGATCCGATCATTTGAGAAACAAGCTTTAGCAATGAAATGCAGCAACTCTATTGATGTCATCATGGGAGTAAAAAGCCACAAAGCTTTCGCCCGTTCAGGAGAAGTTTGCTCTTTCGGAAATAGTGACTGAAGTTACGGTATGGTTAACAGTGGTTAGTATTAGAACCATGAAGTGGCAAACTGTTAGAGATGGAAGTGACCCTCAGGAGTCTAGAGGTAGCGTCCCCACTTCACAGGCAGGACACTGAAGCCTGAAGAGAGGCGGGACTGCCCAGGGCAGAGCCAGGACCTAACTGAGGCCGAGGGCCCTCACCCACCCGCCCCACCCCCGCCCCATGCTGCTCTCAACTTCTGTCCTCTCAGTGGTGGCACTAAGCACCAAGAAAAGCATTCCACAAAGACGACTCATGCTCACGTTTGTAAGGGTCTCCCACCATGCTTTTCTTTGTACGGTTCCTGAAGATAAGGGTGACCTGTAGGAGGAACCTCTGACAGTGAACTTGGCTGACTCAGGATTTTTTGCTCTTTCTGCTGAAGTCAGAGCATGGAACAGTAATGGAGGAGTGAATTGCATGAGCAGCCTCCTGTGTGTGTGTGTTTCTATCTCTCCATGGAGCTTTTTGTTAAAGGTTTTCCTGTGACTGGATTGTGGGCTTTTTTTTCTTGCGGGCGGGCGGTGTTTTTGTCTGTTTTTTGCATGGAATGGTGAAAGAGTGAATCAAAGTTTGTAGCTGGTTTCTTTCGACCTAACTAAGGAAGAAAAAGGTTATTCTGTGAGAATACCAGCTGTGTTATATGGGTCTGTAATGATCATTTTGTCTTCACTTTTGAAACCTTTGCCTAAATGTGCCTGGAGGTAGCTATTGAGCCCCACCCCTCGCAAGCAGGCTCAATTCCCTGGGTGCTCACAGAAGGGAAGGGGTCTTCTTCGGTGCGTCAGAAAAGATGTTTCTCAGCTCTCTGGGCCCTTCGAGTCAGGTCTGCGTCCATCCTTGCCATTCACACCCTGTCTTCCCGCTGAGCAGGGTCCGCAGGCGTGCACTGCACAGACAGAGCTCGCTGGTCCCGCACCTTCACCCTGCGTGCCTGAGCTGGTCTCAGACTCCGCCCCACAGCACTCCAGGCTCCACTGCCGGGTTTTACAGCTGAAACCAAGGCGTCCTTCCTAAGAGGAACCATATGGGCAGAGCTTGCAGGGGGAAAGGGTTTCCTGTTGGCACCGTTAGGTCTATAAAAACCATAAGGTCACTGCAGTTCAAAGTTATGCATCAAGGAATAGAAGAAGTGCATGGGTTCGGGTGATTCTCCTGTGTTTCAACCTTTGACCACCTCTCCTAACCCCAGAGCAGAATTAGTCGTTACCGCACTTGCTCAGACCCCTGCGGTAGCTCTTGTCACAGTAGATTGAAGTCCACCGGGGGGCTGCCTCTCCCACGGGCCCTCCAGGGCAGGTGCAGAGCCCAGTCCCTCTCTGCGTCCCGCATCTCCTTTGCTGCCTGGTCTCCAGCACACGTCCGTGATGTTTCTAGGGTTGAATCAAGTGGAGGAGAAAAAACACCCGTGTGCCAGATGGTGGCTCTGGGTGGGTCCCAGGGCCACCTGACACTAGCAGGTGCATTTCAACATTTCTTCCACTTCTGCTCAGGATCGTGCTATGGGGGAGGGAGATGTGCCCAGAGACCCTGGTAGCACTGGGACCACAGGCAGCTTTGCCTTCTGGTCGCTGGTTGAGAGAAAACCTTCTTCTCCCCATAAGGCTACTTCTTGGTGCGCTAGTGCCGGTGTCTTTGGTCGGCACCTTCTGCATCTTGGCTTCACAAGCTGGGCAGAAGAACATCAGATAGATTAACGGAAAATGAGTCAAATTCTTAATTTTTTAGAGAGATTTTATGCTTGGTACCTTCATGCACTCCTCCCTCTATAATACCTCCTCTCCTTCAGTATATTTAAAATAAGAATTTGTGAAATATTAGGTTTGTTTACAGATTTTCTAGAGTACTTCTTGTTGGGACAAGAAAAGATGTAGCTGTAACTGAGATGTTTTGATGGCCTCTCAGCACAAACCTGGAAATCAGACGAATAAGCTGGCGCCAGGCACGGCGGCAGGATTCAGTTTGGTCCCCAGGCTTCTTCTCTTGGGAAGTTGGATGGGCAGGATCTCTTCCTGTCGGGGGACTATGTGGGAAGTCCTCGGCAGATCACGGAAATGAGGGCTCCCCGCTGTGGAGGCGCCTGGCTTCTTGGCATTTCCTTTTGCCAGTCAAACCCCTGAGGACCCTTCATCACCCTCCTCGCCCTCTTGCCAGATTCCCCAAGGGTCGGCCTGGAGGCAGAGATCACATCTGTCCCGTCCCCGGGCGCACAGTGCATCCGTGGTACCACTTAAAGCGTTTCTTCTCCCCACAGCCAGCATGCCCACCAGTGAGACGGAGTCTGTGAACACGGAGAACGTGAGTGGGGAAGGCGAGAACCAAGGCTGCTGTGGGAGCCTCTGGTGAGTGGGGTGGGAGGGGGGGTGCCCTGAACTCTCAGCTCCTCCTGGCTTCTTAGAGAAGCAGATATGAGGAAGACACCCAGATTTCAGGGGAGCCCTGGAGCCATGGCCTCAGGTGCAAGAGGGGTGGGGCGGGCTCACCCTGGACCCCTTGGTCCTTCCCCTAGCCCAGATGCCCCAGACCCCCAGCATTTCCCCTGCCTCTTCCCTCAGAGCGGTCTGTCCCACTGGGGTGGAGCCTGCCGCGGGCTGAGCCAGGTAACCCAGCAATTCCCCTGTGTCTACTAGGTGCTGGTGGAGAAGAAGAGGCACCACCAAGGCCGGGCCCTCTGGGTGTCGGCGGTGGGGGTAAAAGGCCTGATTCTCTGAGCCTGGTGCTGGCGTCAGTGCTTTGAAGGGCTTGTATGGCAGAATAGAATGTGCTACGTGTTTAAGTTTCCTTCACTCACGGGGTCTCCCCACCTCACGTATAGTGGCTGGATAACAAGACCCTGCCCTCCTCGGCTCACGCACTTTGTCTGGAGCCCTGCACCACCCTCTCCTAGCCGTGGAGGATGCCGTCACTTTAACACCCACTGGCTTTTTTCTAGACGAGCTGGGCTGCAGCAGCGGGTGCACCAGCAGCGTGCAGTGTGCAGAGCATCGCCTGCTTTGGGGGAGGCCCGCGCGGTTTTGTCTGCTTTCTGCTGGTGTCCTTTGGGTCTTATGTCTGTTGAGTACAGGCGTCATTTTTAAGAGAATCTGATCTCCTTGGCAGAGGTTCATAAAAATGATGTGTTCGGAGCAGGAAACTCAACCGTTTATGGAGTAGATTTGCCTCCTCTCTCTTGCTCTGCCCTCCTACGATAGCATGAAGTAGGCGGGGAATGGGTCTGCCTTGCCACTTTACAGATGCGCACACTGAAGCTCCAGCAGGTGCGCTGCTTGCCCAAGCTCCCGCAGTGAGTGACGAGCAGAGCTAGGACTCCGAGCCCAGGGCTCCTTTTGCTGTAGTAGCAGCAGCATGTGCTGCTGTTGAGATGCGAGGCTGAGCTGTGGGCGGGAGAGGGCCTGCTGGCTGCAGTGTGAGGAGTTTGGGTGAGGGGAGAAGAACCCCTGGCATCACCACCTGTGCCAGGGCTGCTCAGGCAGCTAAGAGTCTTCTCTTGCTTGGCCCCCTGCTCGGCGCTCACCCCAGCTGGCCCGCTGCGGGAGCCGGGGGTGCTGGATCCAGGCTTCCGTGCATGGCTTTTATGATATCTCTGCTGAAATGTGGGGGGAGCGTAGCCTCAAGACTTCCTAACAGGAATCATATTCTTTTTTGTCTTTCTTTCAGTCAAGCCATCTCAAAGTCCAAGCTCAGGTCAGTATCTTCTTTCTGTACTTAAGCCTGTGTGGGTTTTTTATGTGCAGACTTCCGAATTTTACATAGAGTTGCTCTAGACTTGGTGTATCACTCTGTGGGCACTAACATTCATGTAGAAGATCAATCTGCCCAGTAAACAGTAAGTACCTGCCTCGGAGAACAGTGTAGTAGGTGCCAAAGATCTCTCCCTCCAAAACAGACAGACCAATAAGATGCAGCAATGAGCAACGTTGTGCCTACTCATCAACCCTTTACATCCCCTCCCAGCGTCCTTTGTCTAAGAGAGATACTTCCTGTCCCTTCTCTGCTTAAAGCTTTTCCATGGAAGGAAGTTCAGGAGGTCTTCTGAGTTGCTCGTAATGTTCTCTTTCTTGCTCTGGGTGCAGGTTACACAGTCTGTTGGTAAAAACTCATTGAACTGTATACCATGGTTTGATACTTTTCCATATAAGTATTATTTTTCAGTTAGAAATAGTGTTTTACCACTATATACAAAACTTAACTTGAAATGGAATAGAACTACATGTAAAACTTAAAACTGTAAATATTCTAGGGCTTCCCTGGTGGTGCAGTGGTTGAGAGTCTGCCTGCCGATGCAGGGGACACGGGTACGTGCCCCGGTCCAGGAAGATCCCACATGCCGCAGAGCGGCTGGGCTTGTGAGCCATGGCCGCTGAGCCTGCGCGTCCGGAGCCTGTGCTCCGCAACAGGAGAGGCCACAACAGTGAGAGGCCCGCGTACCGCAAAAAACAAACAAACAAACAAAAAACTGTAAATATTCTAGAAGAAAACATAGGAGAAAATCTTAGTGACCCTGGCTTAGGCAAAAGTTTCTTGGGTACAACACCCAAAGCACTGGCCGTAACAGGAAAAACTGATAAATTGGACTTCATCAAAATTAAAACTACTGCTCTTTGAAAGAAAAAGATCAGCTGTAGACTGGAAGAGAAAATATTTGCAAAACATAATTGATAAAGGACTAGTACCCAATATATATAAAGAATAATGTCAGTAATAGGAAAACAACCCAATAAAAAGCAGACAATAGATTTTTAATAGGCATGTAGCCAAAGAAGAGATAGAGATGGCAAATAAGCACATGAAATGACCATTGGTCATTAGGAAAATGAGAATTAAAATCACAGTGAGATACCATGACACATCTATAGAATGGATCAAATTGAAAAATCTGGCAATCCCACGTTTGACAGGGATGCAGATCAATGAAAATTCTTATCATTGCTCCATGTCACATGACACAGCCATTTTAAAAGCAAGTTGGCGGTTTCTGATAAAGTCAAACGTATATTTACCATATGACCCAGCAACCCCACTTCTAAGGTGTTTATATAAGAGAAGTGAAGATAGGTATCTACACAGGAAAAATTTTTTCATGAATGTTTATATTCATAAGCATTATATGTGTATAATTTATAAATATAACATTTACATGTTTATTTAAAATTGCCAAACGCTGTAAATAACTCACATGTCCATCAAATGGTAAAGGGCAGACACATTATAATTCATCCCTATGATGGACTAAAACTCAGCAACAAGAAAGGAAAGAACTACTGAGAGGGCTTCCCTGGTGGCGCAGTGGTTGAGAGTCCGCCTGCCGATGCAGGGGACACGGGTTCGTGCCCCGGTCCGGGAAGATCCCACATGCCGCGGAGTGGCTGGGCCCGTGAGCCACGGCCGCTGAGCCTGCGCGTCCGGAGCCTGTGCTCCGCAACGGGAGAGGCCACAACGGTGAGAGGCCCGCGTACCGCAAAAAAAAAATAAATAAATAACTACTGAGAGATCAACAACACAAATGAATCACAAATGAATTTTTACTAAGTGAAGGAAGCCAGTCTTAAAAAGCTGTATTTTGTATGATTCTGTTCACAGGATTCCGGATGACGCAAAATAATAGAGAAAGAGAACGAATCAGTGGTTTCTGGGGCTGGGGTGAGCAGAGTGGATTAACTGCAAAGTGCCATGAAGGAATTTTACTGAGTGATGGCAATATTCTACATCTGGATTGTGGTTACAAACTGTAGAACTAAATAGAGTAAATTTTACCATACGTGAATTAGATCTCAGTAAACCTGACTTAAAAAAAAGGGACTTCCCTGGCGGTCCAGCAGTTAAGACTCCGCACTCCCAATGCAGGGGACACAGGTTCAATCCCTGGTCAGGGAACTAAGATCCCACATGCTGTGGGGCGCGGCCAAAAAAAAAAAAAAAGAAAGAAAAAAAATTAAAAGCCCTTTCATGGACTTCCTGTTGCCAGAGGGCATTTAAATTCCTTCATAATTTGGCCCCCAGCTCACCAAAACATGGTCTCATGTTTTGACACCCTTCCCAGACTCTGCACTTTGTTATTCTGGACTGCTTTCAAGCCATCAAGTGTACCACACAAGTCTCTTTGGGGGAGCTGAGTGGAGTGCCCTGCCCGCTCCCCCTGGCTAACTCTTGCTCAGCTATCGAGAGCCAGCCCAGACCTCAGCTTTTTGAAGAAGCCTTCCCCGACTCTTCCAAAGATCCCTTGCAGCTCCCTTCTCTTTGCTCCTGTACCCAGTACCCTGGGTGTAACACTTGGTGTGGATTTATAACTACCTGCCACAGCCCGGTATACTGTTCAAGGACAGGGGCCATGGACCATGCCTTCACCTCCACGTGCCTAGTGCCGGGTTTGTGGGGATGAGACAGTCCCCGAGATTTGGGAGACATCTGTGACTTGTCACTGCAGCGTGAATAGACCCACCAAGGCTGGATCTTGTTCAGGCCGCCTTGCTTATGTGTACTGAATTATGCATCACAGGAGAAACCCAGTCTTGTGGGGACAGTTTTTAGTGTCCTCAGTGGACTTCTTCTATGCTGGTTATCATATTTCCAGCTGCCATTACCATCAGAAACCACATAGCAAGAGCAGTAACCAGATGCACCTTGCTTGTTCCAGGTCTTGCCAAAGAGCTGGCACAACTCTTTCTTTGGCCCCTGGGTTACAGTGTTCTTAGCAGATCGGTGCAGCTGAGTCGGCCAGGGCTACAGCCCTGGACACAGCCTGGAGATTCTTCTGACTCAAGCACCTAAAGGAAGCGCCCACCACCCCCCATCGTTGAGCACAGGCTAGACAGAGCTGACACTGCCACTCGGCCTGCCCTTCCCTGGGACCCCCTTCACCAAGCCATCCTGTGGCAGGGAACGTTTCCTATAGGGAGACAGGCTAAGGGAAAGAATACTTTCTCTAATTACGTACTGCAGCTGCGAATTGGTAGAGGACACGCTACTTGTCTTTTTGGCTCAGCTCATTCTATTTGTATGGAAACATGATTCAATATTAGCTTTTCTCCTGAAGGTGTATTTTGAGCATCCCTAGTTAGAAAGGGCACCTGATGACTCAGGAGTACTCAACGTCGACAGCTCTCTCCGGCTCCAGAGGAACCTCCAGATTTAAGAAAGGACTGAAAGTTTCCCTAAAAGGAAAACTCGGGTTTGGGAGCACTTCGCTGCCTGGTAAATTCCACATGATGACTGAGGTGCTGCGAGAGATGTGTATGATAAGCTGGTCTCTCTGCCCTGAGAGCTCGGACAGATCCACGTGCCTCGAGGTGGGCATGTGAACTGCATATGTGTACGAACTCATGATTCTGTGAATATCTAGATTTCCTAATGGTTTGAGGACTGCATATGACAGATTATGGGGTTATCTAAAGCCATAGGAAGGAAACTGATAGCATGATCAAGTCAAGACTGTGCTTTTAAAAGTTGCATTTTAAAACCAAAGTAATTTGTCTTACGAGGTCTGGTCATTTCTATGCCATTTGTTCTCATCTTTCCTCCCTGCACCCTGACCCCAGCTGGGACCTCCAGAGTGCAGTTACTCCTCAGTGATGTTGATCAGGTGCTGCATCTGTCATCCAGGGAGTGACGTTTGCTTCTCTTTCAGCCGACGCTGGCGCCGCTGGAACCGCTTCAGTCGCAGAAGGTGTAGGGCTGCCGTGAAGTCTGTCACGTTTTACTGGCTGGTTATTGTCCTGGTGTTTCTCAACACCTTAACCATTTCCTCTGAGCACTACAACCAGCCTGACTGGCTGACACAGATTCAAGGTATAAGCAGAAGCCGTTCTCTTTCTGTTCCGAATAGGGGATCCCTGAGGCTGTCTGACTGCAGTCTAGTCTTTTCTGATGGACATAGGGTAGCATCCAGGACCATTTCCAGTGAGCAGTAGCTTGGAAGGCGGCAGAACCAAGCACAGGGCGCACCTGGAGAGGGGGTGCAGTCTGTGCCATGTGGTGCGTGAAGCACCTCGAAGCTGATAACTCCAGAGCAGCTCGTTGTCTTAACCCTGTGACAACCTGGGATCAAGGAATCAGGCAGCTGGAAGGGACCTCATCATCCCTTCTCCCCATCTCCACTGGAAGCTTTATTTTCCTCTGTAGTTTTCTTGGCAAGCGGTGGCTGTTCACCTACCTCCATTGCCCCAGCAGGGTGGTACGGGAGCTCATCCCATTCTGAGTTCGACAGTTATGAGCCATTGTGAAGCCCTGCCTGACATCAGCTCAAATCTGTTTCTGTCTGACTCTCCAGCCTGCTGGGTGGCATTTTCTGAAGTGACCCTGACAGGCAACTGCTTCTTAGATCATGGCGCTGTAAGGAAGATCCGACAGATTTTTTTTTGTTACTGATTGAAACAAACAAACAAAAACCACGTGATGACCTAAATGCAGAATTGTAGGCTTTTAGGCCTCGAAAGTAGCAGAGATTATGTGGTAAACTGCCCCTCCCCACTTTACAGTCAGTGAAACTGAGGCCCAGAGAAACCGAGGAACTTCTCCAAGGGGCACACGTCTGGGTAGTAGCCAGAAGTAGGACCAGAGCCTGACAGACGAGCAGACCATAAGCGTTCTTGCCGCATTTCTGTAATTGGGGCGAGAGCAAAGACGAGGGCAGAGGTTCTTGGGGCACTTCTGGCAGTGGCTGGTGAGAGGGAGGCGGGGAGGGAGAGGTCAGAGCCACTCCCATGATGAGATCCCGAGGACGTGTGCCCCTTTGTCTTTCTAGATATCGCTAACAAAGTCCTCTTGGCTCTGTTCACCTGTGAGATGCTTGTAAAGATGTACAGCTTGGGTCTCCAGGCATATTTCGTCTCTCTTTTCAATCGGTTTGATTGCTTCGTGGTGTGTGGAGGAATTACGGAAACGATCTTGGTGGAACTGGAAATCATGTCTCCTCTGGGCATCTCTGTGTTTCGCTGTGTGCGGCTCCTGAGAATTTTCAAAGTGACCAGGTGAGGACGTGCGCATCTCACTGCAAGTGTTTTCTGAACGTGGGTGGTGGGCAGCCCTGTCCCCGCTTGGGGGACCTTCTGCTCCATCCCAGGTGGCGCTCTGGGCTCACCCGCTTGTCTTGACTTGCAGGCACTGGACCTCCCTGAGCAACTTGGTGGCATCCTTGTTAAACTCCATGAAGTCCATCGCTTCGCTGCTGCTTCTGCTTTTTCTCTTCATCATCATCTTTTCCTTGCTGGGGATGCAGCTGTTCGGCGGCAAGTTTAATTTTGACGAGACCCAAACCAAGCGGAGCACCTTCGATAATTTCCCTCAAGCGCTTCTAACGGTGTTCCAGGTGGGTCCCCCGCCATCCTTTCCCTGGGGCTGCACCTTAGGGGATGCCTTCTCATCTGTCCACGAATCAATAAGACAAAACACTCCATTGTTATTGTATTAGTGACCTCTGCCCTAATAACACTCTGATTCATTTTGTGCCATTTAAGTCATTTGTTTTGCATCTCACTCCCAACCTACGTGCTGTGATTTCACGTTTTTGTGAGACCACTAGTTGTATTCTGAAATAATCAACCAAAAATTTGTGTTTGATTGTATGAGGTGTCTGAGGTTCCTGTGACATAGGCTCTAAAATCCTCTTCTTGTCCTTTGCTAATTTTTGGCGGCAGGCAAGTTTTGTAATCCTGGTTATAATGGATTTATGCAGAGAAGTGACTTCTAAAGCCCTGATGCCTTGGTGTATAGTCAGAGGAATCAGGGTGATTAAAGAGTTGTGACAGCTTTCTGGCCCTTTGTTGTCCTCCCTCGTGTGATGTAATGAGGACACACAGACTCAGGATGTCTCTGCTGTTGGGGCCTTTGCAGGCATCGGGCTGAGAAGGGAGCAGCAGTGTCAGAGGTTCACAGGTGGCCCTGCACTCAGAGGCCCAGCCTCTCCACCCCACCCGGCTGTAAGCTGAGGTGTCCCAAACCCCCACCTTGTGTATTGTGAGCTGAAGCCCTTCCTTAGGGCCTGGCAGGTAGAGTTAAAAGACCCATCTGGGGCTTCCCTGGTGGCGCAGCGGTTGAGAGTCCGCCTGCCGATGTGGGGGACGTGGGTTTGTGCCCCGGTCCGGGAGGATCCCACATGCCACAGAGCGGCTGGGCCCGTGAGCCATGGCCGCTGAGCCTGCGTGTCCGGAGCCTGTGCTCCACAACGGGAGAGGCCACAGCAGTGACAGGCCCGCGTAGCGCAAAAAAAAAAAAAAAAGACCCATCTGCCTGGGAATTCCCTGGCGGTCCAGTGGTTAGGACTCCGTGCTTCCACTGCAGGGAACGTGGGTTCCATCCCTGGCCGGGAAACTAAGATCCCACAAGCCACGCAGCGCCCTGTTGCCCTCATCTGTCCTTGTTGCTTTTCACATGCGATGCCAGCAGCGAGTCCTGCGGGAGACGGGGGGAAGGCCTGGCGGGAGGGGCAGTGGACACGAACGTCCCACGGTGGTTCCTCCAGTGCTCAGCTCTGTGACCTTGGAAAGTCACTATTTTCTGAAAAATGAGAGCCTAGGGAATGATCTCTAAGGTTCTTTCCTACTTGGACGTTTCGAAGTGAATGGAATTACTGTCACTGTTCTAGACCTGGCCTATAGCAGTAAAGTATAATATAACTCAGTTTTAATTTTTGGCCGCTGATGAGTCTTTTTTTTTTTTTTTTGGTACTTTCAGAGAAACCTGCATGGTGGCAGGCAGTGGTTTTTGTAGTACGTGTGCACGGCACAGAATTCAAATGTTAAAAAAGCATATAAAGTGACACGTCTCCCTCCCAGCCAGCCACCGATTTCCCGTTGTCGGAGGCAACCACCGTTTAGCAGATTCTTCGGTGCTCTCCCAGTGTACTTTCTCAGATGTAAATAAACATAGCTACCTGCCTATCCACCTACAGATGGTAGCTCATCCTACGTGCTTTTTTTCATCTTTCCTTTTAACAACTAACATGTCCTTAAGAACCTTCTTTACTGGTCCGTAAAAAGCTGCTGCCTCCTTTTCGATGCTGCTCTGTTTTGTGGTGTGGGTGTGCCGGAGTTCATGGGTCCAGTCCCCTGCTGATGCACATTCCACTGCGTCTCGTCCTGGCTGAGTGAATGACCTTGAAGATACACCATGGCGCACGTGTGTGACAGTAGGTCTGTAGGATAAATGCCCCCAAGTGGAATTGCTGGTTTAAAGGGTGTGTGTCCATTTTTAACTTTGACGCCCTTGCCCAAGTATTGTCTTCAAGGCTGTGGTAG
Organism: Orcinus orca; assembly: GCF_937001465.1. Taxonomy (NCBI): domain Eukaryota; kingdom Metazoa; phylum Chordata; class Mammalia; order Artiodactyla; family Delphinidae; genus Orcinus; species Orcinus orca. The sequence goes on along the minus strand of NC_064568.1, from coordinate 35,051,370 downwards.
TTCATCCTCCGGTGATGGGGTGTGGGGACTGCCCATTGCCTAACTCCCTTTCACCATAGTGAGTGTTCAGACGTTTTGATTACTGCCCGTCTGGTAGATGGAAATGGTATCTCATTGTAGTTTTAATTGATATTACTGTTGTCAGGAGTGATGTTGAATGTCTTCTCAGGTGGGCAGGAGCCAGTTATAGTTCCTTTTCTGTGAATTGCTTCGCCTTGTCAAACCATTTGCCACATTTCTATTTGGTTGTACGGCCCGTTTTCTCTGGGTAGGTATATACGTGTTTAAATGCACAAAGGTCCTGGAGAGACACACCGACAGCATGCTCCTGGGGAGCGGGCCGAATGGGCTGGGGTGTAGTCAAAGGGTACACAAGCCTTACGTGGAATGCTATTTTATTTTCACCAGAAGAGTTAACTCATGTATTTATGTGATTAAGCATAACACTTAAAAAACTGTAGGATAACAGATGCGTTTGTTCAGTGCAAACTGAACTGTGAAAGGCAGGTTACACCAGACACGGGCAGCCCCCAGGAGCTCTGGGAGAACCGTGGGAACTGTGAGTCCACCTGCCCGCTGATCCCAGTTTTGGCTTCTTAGATTCTGACAGGTGAAGACTGGAACGCTGTGATGTATGATGGCATTATGGCATACGGGGGCCCGTCGTCTTCGGGAATGATCGTCTGCATCTACTTCATCATCCTCTTCATTTGTGGTAACTGTATCCTTCAGCCTTCAGGCTGACCCGGGCCGCCTTGTTGTCCCTGTCGTGTTTGCTGTCTTCCTCTCTGAGTTTCCCCGTGGCGATGGTGGTAGCCGTGGTGGTGGGGAGGTGAGTGCCCTCACCTCACTCTTGTGCCCTCCTTCGCTGTTGCTAGGGCAGCACAGGAGAAGCAGAGTCTCAGTTAGGCTTTGAGGAATGAGCAGCCATGGGAGGGAGCCTGAGACGGCACGTGGGCTGCACCCGTGGCCACCCACTCGGCATGACGTCCCATCTCCTGTACAGGTCCCAAGCGTGGCCTAGGACAAAGCCCTGTTGTTCTCCGTGCCATCACCCTTGAGGGTGTAGGGAGGAAAAACGTCCCTCTAGCTTCCAGGTTCTTTTGGCTGGCTTGTAATCAAATTGAGGTAAGACAGATTAAGAGGAGGAAAACAAATTTAATTTCATACAACATCCCTTGAGCTGTATCTTCTCTGGCTTGTTAGTGAATTTTCTTCAGGGTGGAAACCCCAGTGCAAACCTATGGGGACAATGCTTTGTTCTTCAGTGTACTATGTGGAGGTCCCTCTTTCAACACAGAGAAATGCTAGGAGTCTCTCATGCAGCTCCAACAGCCCTGCTGCAGGGAACCACCCTGCTCCCCCTGCCCGGCTGTCTGCATATGCCTCTTACTGCCTGTGGGTCCTGCTGGAGTTTGGGGTGGCATTTCTCCATCTTCCCAACTAGATGAGAAGCTTCTTGAGTCAGCGATCTCTTTTTGTATTCGCATGTCTCGTGGCTTACACCACAGGGTCATGCACACACAGCCCTTGGTCAGTGTTTAAGTGAATGATCAGTATTTTCTTTTTCTGCTCTTCTCGTGATTAATTCTTTAGGCCACAGCCGTATACTGGCCCTAATCTGCAGAGAAGTATTCCCTGGCCACTTTCCAGTTAGATACTGTGTTTTCTTTGTAGTACATGTGTCACTCTCTGAAATCCTTAAGTAGTTTATGTTCTGTCCGCCACCCACCCCCCCCCCCCCCCCCCAGCTAGAATAGACGCTACTTGGGAGCTTGGACTCCAGTCTGTCCTGTTTCCTCCCATGTCCCCAGCACCCGGAACGGTGCCTGGCACATCAGAGGTGCTTGACAGATGTTTTCAAATAGATTCCACGGCACCCCACTGTTCAGGAGGGTCTGGTGGGTAATGCTTCTAAAAACAGATAATGGGTATTTGCTCTTGGAAACCACCTGTTACAGACTTGTAAGATTTTCCTGTGGTTTATTACTCTGCATTTTCTTTCTACTACCTAAAAGAATCTAGTGTCATTGTAAGACTAGAGATGCAGTATTTCTTCGTTGCAATCATTAGTAGGGATTCTCAGTGCAGTTATTCCCAGCACTAATTGTTTTCTGAGCCGTGATTACCCCACGTCTGTCAGAGGAGAGCTCGTGTTGCCAAGCCATCGCCAAGCCCAGGACAAACTGCTTCCCCAGGCTCATTGCTGCTCTGTTAAAAAATAATCCTACTGTATCAAAGGTGTTTTGAGAGCCTTCATAGAATCCACTCACATTTCTATCCTCTTTAAAGACTTGAATAGGTCGAGCATGACATCCCCTGGAAGGCTGCTCATCACCAGCGCCTTGTTAGGTTATGTTTGTGGACATGTTCAGCAACCTGCCTGAGAGTTCAGATTGCGGAGGGTGTGTGGGGCCGTGCTGTGCCTCTCCTGTCTTGGGGTCCCTGGGCTCCCGTTGTCCTGCACGCAGGTGGCGGTACGTCAGCTAGAAGGAAGCATCAGTCAGAGAAGGGAGTCGTTTTGACCTATTTATTGCCCTCTGATCCCTGTGCTTCTCCAAAATGTACTTAACTGCTAACAAGTAAGAAACAGGCATCGTCTGATTTGGGAACGTTATTCAGGATATTTTTTTCAGTCATTCAAGGAAACCACACATAGAACATTATAGTAAGAGCCAAAAACCTGATAACTTGTTCAGTCACCTAACTTTCTACTATTTGCAAAAATGAAATTCAACCACAATAGTCTAAGATACAGCCACCGGGGGACAATGCAGAGGAGTGGTCCAGCGCCATCGGGCAATAAGGCAGGCGTGCTGGAGTCAGTCAGTGTTTGTGGAATGAACGAATGAACGAGGTATTCACAGACTCGGAAGGTCATTTCAAATAAGAAAGGCTCCGGCTGCCTTGTGCGACGGGATCATCATTTGAATAATGTGTAGCCTTTGCAGGGTCTTATTTGGAAAGGACACCCCAGATAGATATGTTGTGGGTGTGAGTGTTTTAAAAGAAAACAAAATGCATAAAGCGAAATGCAAAATGCATAAAAACAACACGCTTATGTTATAGATTGTTTTATGCGATGTGTGTCATAGCCATAGACCCCTAGATGTATAGACACGTGCACAAGCACATACGTGCACACGCATGAAGGGGAATGTTGGCGTTTGTAGGTTTTCATGGGTTTTGGTGAATCTTAATTTTGTTTTTGGCCACCTTATCTTCTACAGGTTCTAGTTCTTTTTGAAAAACAATGGGACTCTGGTCTCCTAGCTTTACCAAGTGAACATAGCACCAGGGGACAGTTACCTGTCAGCAGCCTCCTGAACACGGGGGTGTTTCATTGCCATTATTGACCGTGTGTAGCTGCATTTAGAACCGTGCTGCATCCTTAACGTTCTCAAATTAGATATTCTACTGAATGTCTTCTTGGCCATCGCTGTAGACAACTTGGCAGATGCTGAAAGTTTGAATACTGCTCAGAAAGAGGAAGCTGAGGAAAAGGAAAGGAAGAAGATTGCCAGGTAACCCCATTTTCACCTGGGCGGTTTGCCGAGGGGTTTGCCCCGAGGAGCCGTTCGCAGGTGGGGCCTGCCGGGGCGCCCGGCTCCGCAGCAGCTGCAGCTCCTGTGCTGCTGCTTTGTGGCGATCCTGGCTGGTCCTGTGAGGCCGACCAAAGAGGCTGGACTCTTGGGCAGAACCCAGGCCCTCGGAGCTGAGAGCAGGAGTCACGCGTCCCCATGCTTAACGAATCACTGCAGTTAGTTTTGGCGTCATAAAATAAATGATGCGTTCAATGCTGATTAGCTCTTGGATGAGAATTTTAATAAGATGATCTGTGTAATGAATCCAGTGCAGTGAGGTGAACAGGAAGCTCTGGGTGTGGGTTGTGCTATGTTCTTGCTATTAGGGTTGTTTCCAATTAACTTCCGTCCTTCACTGGGCCACTGTTGATTCAGAATCCTGATTAGCTTTTTTATACAAAGCAGTATGGTTACGTGGTTTTTTTTTGTTCTCTCCTCTTCTCTGTAGAAAAGAAAGCCTGGAAAATAAAAAGAACAACAAACCAGAAATCAACCAGATAGCCAACAGTGACAACAAGGTAGATGTTACATTCTCCACTTTGTTTCAAAATGATTCTGTTGATATCACCATGACAGTGCGCTGTGTGTGGTATTTTGGAGTAGTGGAAGTGTGGCACCCTGTCATAGACACTGGCTTTCCGGGGGTGTCTGAGTGAATTAAGGTGCTTAGCTGGTTGTTAACGGTGTTTCACCAGAGAGCTGGTATGATGCATACTGAACTGGTCTGACCGCTTATTTCTTCTTGATTGGAATGATGTGGTCAGGCCTGACCTGTGTCAGTATCTTCTCAGTGGGGATTAAAATCAAGGATTGCTGAAAGATGTCTGTCCCCAGAGTGCGGGTGTCTCAGGATCAGAGGGTCTGGGCGCTTAAGGCCCTACCGTGAAACTTTGTGCACCGTGTCAGCTCTGGATTTCTCATTAATTTGTTCATTTATTCAGTGAGTCAGTAAATACTTTTTGAGTGGTGACTGTGTGTCAGATACTGGGGACCGGGAACGGCCAAGACCGGCGAGGTCCCTGCGTGCGTGGGGCTCTCAGCCTGGCGGGGTGGCAGGAATCCGTAAGGCAGTTCTCTTGTAGCATGGGTGCCAGTGTTGGGAGAGGAAGAGGCATGGGTGGGGCTGGCTGTCCCTGGCTGGGCAGGGGTTTACACCAGTTTACTCCTCTTCTGCCCTCAGACCTTCTGTTTTCAGCAGAGTCACCATCTGGGGGCACCTGCTGTCCCGACACACTTACATACAGCGCACACTCTGGAGACAATTCCTCTGCCCCTTGCTGGACGGCAGGGTTGAGCCTTTACTCGCCCCTCTCAAGTACATTTAAGTCGGTCTCCGTTCCTCCCAAGACCTCTCTGTCTTCCCAGGTCACCATCGATGACTACCGAGAAGAGGATGAGGACAAAGACCCCTACCCACCTTGTGATGTGCCAGGTATGTGGCGGAGGCCGGAGACAGGCTCTCAGCGTGTGAGCCACGTGTCTTTGCTCTCACTCTGATCAGCGGCTGAGTCTGCGGCTGGCTGGCCCAGCTGGGCGCACGCGGGGCTGCCGGGGCTGCCGAGGCCGCCGAGGCCACGGGTGCAGTCCCCTCGTGGGCCGGTTAGCTCTGCTTTTCCTCGTGGTTGCAGGCGGCTCATGTAACCTAGGCTCCAGGGGGGTGGGGAGAGAACGTGCAGGTGGAGCAGGGCAAGCCCACACTGGGCTGGGACATCTCTCCAGGAGACGGCCAGTTATCAACATTCACCTGATACTTTCACCTCGACTGGGGCCTTTACTGGCTGACATAGGAGGAACCGTGGAATCAGGGAGCCTGGGGACCTGTGTGTGCCTTGAAACCCCACACAGCTTTTCAGGCTGAAGCTGAGCGCGGAGGTTGCTGGGGAAGCAGCAAGGTGCTGGGGGGATGGGCAGTGAGAATCCCACAGCTGCTACCTTCACCTTCGCTCAGACCTTAAACTGCTGGGGCCTCATTCCCACAGCTACGCATGCTCACCAGACAGCCGCTTCTCAGCCCCTCCCCGCCCCCATATACTCTCCGTTTGGATTTGGAAGTGTTTTGATTAATGTAAGCTGATAGACGATGTTAACGTTTAAGCCAAATATTCATGTGAAATTGAGGACGACCATGGAAACCCAAATGCAGTCTTTGTTTATTTCACGCCTAAAAAAACAGTGTCTCCTTTAAAGTAGGTGAAGAGGAAGAGGAGGAGGAAGAGGATGAACCCGAGGTTCCTGCTGGCCCCCGTCCTCGAAGAATGTCTGAGTTGAACATGAAAGAGAAAATCACCCCCATCCCCGAAGGGAGCGCTTTCTTCATTCTTAGCAAGACCAACCCGTAAATATCCCCTTTCTAGTTGCACGGCTGCCCCGTCTCCCCCAGGACCCTACAGGTTGCTAGAGGGTGGCTGGGGATGGGGTGAGGGAAGATGGTTCTCAGCCCCTTTCTGCGCCTGAGCGTCAGGGCCCCCAAGCCCCCTCGGACCCCTGTCCTGCTCCAGCCTTGCCTTTGCCCGCTGTGCATCTCTTCCTAGCCTTCCTGTGCCTGGACCAGGGACTTAGGGGTGTGACCAGGTCCTGGGAGAAGAGCTATTCCAGATTCTCCTCCCCACCAACCCCTGCACTGGGGCAGCAGTGGTGCAATACTGTGGCTTGGTCAGAGCCCACAGCTCTGGTGTGCCGTGAGTCGTCACTTGTGAAGTGTTTTCCATCCAAAGGACCCTTTCTTCACGAGGGGGCCTCTGTTAAGATGCTGTGGGGGATGAGGATTTTGACCAACTTCTGCAGAGTATCTTCACCCAGAGATCCAGTTTAGTTGATTACTTTTCCCTATTGAGTTTGATGGTGATAAAGTCATAATCGCTCAGTGATATTGTATAGATGGTAGCTGTTCAGTTCAGCTCCCTGATATCCTGCTTAAAATGCATTTCTCTTGTTGAAATGATCAGGTGCTCACCAGGAACATGGTAATTACTCACAAGTACTGTAAGAGGAAGATGTGTATTTACTAGCTGGTTTCTAGGTTTCAAATGATCCGGGAAGGAGTGAAGCGTCAGGGGGAATCGATGGCTCCCGGAAAGGTTTCTAGAATTGCAGAAGCAGTTCTGGGCTGTCGGCAAAGAACTCCATAAATTCACAGGCTCCAGGGAGACATAGGTGGGAAGCAAGGGGGGCCGCAGTCTTACAGACTCGAAGACTGGGTGGTAGTCTTCATCACCGTTGACAGTTTGGGTATCTCTTTTAAAAAGTTATTCAGCTGACTCACTGACATCTATACAGCTCATTACGTCTGCCTATATTGGAGGAATGGATTGATTTCCCCCCAAAGCTTTGAGCACTCCTGCCCTCACAGCACTGGAAGGCCTTCCCTAGCTGCTGATGGCTTGCAGGCCCTCCAGGGACCATATCCCCCAGCATTAAGCAGCCCCAAAAGGGAAGATTTGAAGCAAGGGGTCACCTTCATATAAAGTGGACTCCAGTTTTTAAAGTGAAAAAAACGTTTCAAAAGAAAACCTACATGTATTCTATAGACAAAAATAATCTTTAAATTCTAAAGTCAAACATCGAGGCTAAGGGAAGTCAGGCACTAACTAACTAGCCCATGGGACATCAGGGGCGTCAGGAGAGGCTCTGATGGCCTGTGGAGCCATTGTGAGAGCCAGGGCTGGGGGTGCTGGGCACACGCGGTAGCATCCTTCTAAGATTCTTGCATGATGGTGTAACTTCCACTTGACTTTCTCAGAAGTACTTGTTGTGGGTCGACTCCCCCTCCTCCCTGCGAAAATAGCACTTATGACAGAATTTCCACATAACGGGAGATTGCACCAAGCCTCACTTACCGTGGCCATGTTTTGATGCAGCCCAGCTGCTGGGATTGCTTCCATTCTTTTTGAGCTGTTGGCATGAGCTCTGACCTTGGTCTCTGTTCCAAGGCAGGGAAAGGGAGCAGCTGGGCTTCATGTTATGGTGGGGATATGTCACCCTCAGACCTGGATTGGAAATCTGCCCCTGGTCCCTACTATCTGGGTCACCTTTTTTTTTGGCCACACTGATTGGCTTGTGGAATTTTAGTTCCCTGACCAGGGATCACACCTGGGCCCTCGGCAGTGAGAGCATAGAGTCCTAACCACTGGACCGCCGGGGAATTCCCATAGCTGGGTCGCCTTAAGAACGTTCTTTCACAGGCTGAAGCCTCAGTCTCTTCACCTTTAGAAGGACAGTGTCCCCACTTTTAAGGACTCAGTGAGTGGTCTCTGCGGTGTGTCCATACAGAACACTTGGGGTCTGCCATCCTGGGGTTTCCAGGGGCTGATGGTACGGTGGGTCCGTTTGCTGGGTCGGGGCTTGGGAGGCACAGGGACAGCCGTCCTCCACCTGGTTCGTCAATGCGGAGTGGCCCTAGTGTGCTGAGGGCCCTTCTGGGGCTGCGTCCATGCGGCGGCTTTCCCCGCAGGATCCGCGTGGGCTGCCACAAGCTCATCAACCACCACATCTTCACCAACCTTATCCTCGTCTTCATCATGCTGAGCAGCGCTGCCCTCGCCGCCGAGGACCCCATCCGCAGCCACTCCTTCCGGAACACTGTAAGCCCCCAGCGAGGACGGCAGGGCGGGGCTCCCCGGGTTGGTGCTGAGCTCTTGGGCAGAGGCCGCGTCCGTGCAGGGCCTGCAGGGGCCATGAGGGCAAGAGCTCAAGTGGGCCTCTTGTTCACCTGCAGGCATTTTGTTTCAGGTTTGTCAGTGCCAGAGAGGTTTTGTTTTATGGGCACAAACCTTTCTTGAATCAAATATTTTACACCTCGTTTCAAATATTCTGTGATAACTGAGTATTTTCAGGGGCTCCGCTCCTCTACCTCTCCGTTCCTCGCTGCCAGCATTTTGGTCCCTCTTTCCCCCTCCCTGGTCCAATTCACATGCACACCTATCTTGAGATTCCCGCCTGGTGGCAGCATCCAGCAGGAGAGAAAGTAAAATTGAAACCAGGTGTGTCACATGCCCGGGAGCTCTTATGTAGGGTTGGCAGGAAGACTTAAACGCGCAAAGCTACTTGGTTCTGTTACTGACAAGAAATACAAGTTAGGGAGATGACAGATGTGGACCTGAAGGGTTCAGTGGAGAAGAACTAAGTTTTGGTTAGTTTGGGGCAGGAGGTGGCTTTACAAAGAAAACAAGCAGCGGGTTTAGTCTTGTATTTGTAATCAGTTTCGTAATTTAGGGCTGGCTCCCTTCCCCAGCAGCGATGTTGGGCAGAGACTGGTACCTAAATCACTTCCTGCCTGAGAAATTCAGTCTCAGCAGGTCAGCTGTCAGCACTGAGAACAGTCCAGAGGCAAGACAGCTTCAGAGGACGGTAGCCTGTTGACTGCCCGGCCTCAATACCGTAGCGTAGTTTCAGATGATCGCCCAGAAAGCTGCCCGGGGAAGGAGGCCCGCAAGTGTGCGAGGCCGTCAGGGGTCGCTGCCTTGCCTGGTTGGTACCTCTTTCTGTACAAGAGATTTTTAGAGATTTGTGGATTTAGACGAATCACCAGATCAGTGTCCCACGATTTCAGTTGTGACAACCAAGCCCTGTGCTGTCTTTTCATTTCCAGTGCTCTTGGTTTGAAGCCTGGCAAACCCAATCTATCAGATTGCTGAAACTCGAGCACCCTGATACAAAGATTAAAGGATCTTCCCCTCAAAGCATGCGTGGGTGATGTAAAGATGAAGGCCCTGAGCCTGTCCCAATCTGTACTCAGAGGTTAGGGCTTTTGTTAAGATTCTCGAGGCTGTCTAAACACTCAGATGCAACAAGGCCCTCAGTGTCCCTGGTTCCATCCTAAAGATGAGACACAAGGGGGAAAAGCTGTTTGGGAAAAAAATACCATTATGTGATGGACTAGGTCAGAAGCTAGTCCTAGAACACAGATTGACAAAGAGTTAATTTACATGCGGGCCTCATGTTCTAAGTTTTTATTGTAATTACTTCCCCATGGGTTCATTTCCCTGCAACTTTTCGCAAGAATGTTATTGTTCGTTTTTAATAGATGTACATATGTATGTGTGTCTTGCTTTTAAAATACCACAGTGTTTTTATTTGACTGTAGTCAGAACACTTAACATGAGATTTTCCTTGACAAAATTTTAAGGATACAAGACAGTATCCTTAACCCTGGGCACCATGTTGGATGGCAGATCTCTGGAACTCACTCACCTTGTATGACAGGAACTTTACCCACGTCCACCTCCCGCAGCCCCTGACAACCGCCATTCTGCTTTCTCTCTGCGAGCTTCACTACTTTAGACACGTCATATAACTAATATCATGCAGTGCTTTTTTAAAAGAACCTTAGCTGATTCATTAGTGAAAAAGAGAAAGGAGGCAGAGTGAGGAAAGAACACCCTGCCTCCAAGGGCTCTGACCCCGGGTACCAGGCTGAGCTGTTGGCTCGTCGGCAGCTGTGTCATTCTTGGCTACCCACGTGCTTTCAGCAGGCACAGCCCTGCTGCGACCTCGGAGGGGCTGAGGAGGAGGGGCAGGGCTCCCTGTGGGCAGCCTTGGTAGTGTACTGGGAAAGACCGTTCACTGCCTGGCCGGAAACACAGATACACAGAAGGGTTCCAGTAAAATTTATAAATCCCCAAATGGAAACAGTTTGGGAAATGAATAATGCTGTCTGAAGAGAGAGAACTTCAGCGAGGAGGGCTGCCTTTGAAACAGAGGTCCTCGCCTTAGTGGAACAGTAGTAAGGACTCCCCTGGGGTGGGTCCCACACGGACACAGCAGGGCCCGCGGCTCTGGACTGACACATCGGAGGCCTGGCTTCCCGCTCAGCGATGCAGAGACTGGCCGCGTGGCCTGAGCAGCTGCCCGTTTTCAGCATCCACCTCTGTGAAATGAACGGAGTTGGCCTGGGTAGGCTTCACGGGTTATCTTCCAGGGCCACTCTCTTCAGTTCCCCCAAACCACAGAGCCCAGTTGTCATTGCAGGTAAGCAGCCCGGACGGCCTCTCCCAGTGGCAGAGTCTCGGCTGCTGTGTTCGTGGCTGAGGAGTCTCTGTGGGCAGCCTTAGACAGCCCCACTGCTGCCCACCTGCCTGCCCTTCAGCCCCCATGGCTCTGAGGAGAAGCAGGGACCCCTGAAGGGGTAGGAGGACTCCACTGCTTGGAAAGGAGACGGTATTCTCAGGAATGCTGGTAAAGTGGCCTGGACCATCATTCAGAGGCCAAGTCAGTCCGTTCTTTGAATGGGCCCAGCAAGGAAAACACCTGCCTTGAGAGAGAGAGCAGTGTTAGTTGCAGAGCAGCCGGCAGGAGGAAGATGATAAGTGAAACTCTTCCTTGCAGGTTTCTCCAGCCCGGCACATCGGTGGGGGAAGGACGTTTGCTCCCTGATTGAATGGGCTGGAATTGGAGGGGACACGTGGCCCCATCTGGTGCCACTAATACCTTTGTTTACATTTTCCCTCCAATCCAAAGTTCAGCTGAATGACAGCATATTTCATTCTACCAAAAAGGCAGTTAAAAATCTAAAATGCCTGTGAGACTAATTTATCTGGTGCCACAAGTTACTTATCAGCATAGTGCTTTCATAAGTGAGCCTCTGTCTGCCCAGAACACGAGGCTGGGCCGGGGGGCGGGGGACGGTCACCCGGAGTGCTTACAGGAGGTAAGTATCCCCAAAGTTCTTGGTTGGACCAAGGTGGGGCCCTTTGAGCATGTCTGCACTTTCCTCCAGGGTGGCAGGCATATCCCGGGAGAGCGGGTCTCTGACCGCTTGTGGGCGTGTAGCTGCTGGGGTTTGTCCAGATGCCTTTTTCTCATCTCCACGTGTTGTGCCTTGCAGATACTGGGTTACTTTGACTATGCTTTCACAGCCATCTTTACTGTTGAAATCCTGTTGAAGGTAATGGCTTTTTCATTGATCCTCGCGTACTCTAAAGCAGCGGTAGCAATAACGGTGGCAATTCTCTGTTTACCTTCCAGATGCTAGGTTATGCAGATTATGTCTTCACTGGTACTTTTGCATTTGAGATCGTTTTGAAGGTAACAGGTGCCACAGGAGTGTGTTTCAGGGGCCTGCTCCTGTGTGTGACACACGGCCAAGACGCGTGACGTGCTTTTGGCTATTTTCAGTTTTTGTCCTCTGTGATCAAGCTCCGCTTTTCTTTTTTTTTTAACCAAAGGATTTTTTTCCTGTAACCATTCAACTCGTTTTTGCTGTTTCTTTTTAACCTTTGAATGCATGTAGGAGCTCCTTTGGCTTCCTAATAGTGATTGGGAATTATATTTTGCTCCTTTTTTAATGTCCTCTGAAATGTGTCAACTGATAACAGATACAATACTATGTGTGAACTTTCTTCCACCCTTCTTGACATCAAAGTCGGAGGAAAAGCATTTCTCCTGCGAAGGGAATGTCTCTCTTCTCATTTCTTTGACTGCATTATGTTTTCAGTGCCCTAAAAGAGTAACACACTATTTTCTTGCAACAGGATTTGCAAGATAATGTGGGTCTCTTTGTGTTAAGATATATCTGTTTTAATGGATGGGCTTACATTTACACAAACGGAAAGAGCACCCTCTGGACAGGGGGCCCGGAATGTACTGCCCATGCATGAGTTGCCAGTCGCCATTGCTGCATGTGGTTTGTGCACTGGTTGTGAAGCCACCCTGGGGAGAGCTCGTTCCTATGTACTCAGAGGTCTGGAGACCCACAGCGGAGAGCCCAGAACGCCAGACTTGCTGAGGGGCATGCGTCCTCGCAGTGCTGGGACAACGTGGCCTGGGACAACTGTCAGGGCAGTCATCTCCTAGTGGAGACAAAAGCTGGGAAATGAGGTCTTGGAACCACAGTTTCTTTAAACCATGTTGGGGATTTTGTGTGTGCATCTCAGGACAAAAAAAAAAGAAAAAAATATGTATTTTAAATGTACCGTGGAACTTGGGCTCTTTACAAAATCTTCTGTAAAATGAAACCTCAGTTAACATTCCAGGCAATAGGGTATTTAGTTATGTTCTCTCTCTCCTTTTTTTTTTTTTTTTTTGGTTAATGAAAGTAACAGCACAAAACCAACCAACCAACCTCTGTTTAAACCCTTGTTAAAAATCTTCTAGACATTTGAGTTCATTTTCCTGCCTTTAGGCCAGTAAATTTGGTTGACGGTTGTCCCAAGTGAGCTGCTGCCTCGGTCAGTGAGCAGAGTCTGCCTCTGTCTCCACGGTGATGGGCATTGGAGCAGAAGGCCCAGGGCGTGGGGTGCAGGTATGCTCACCTGGCCTCTGCTTCGTCCTGAGCTGCTTTTTTTTTTTGGCAATTTGCCTTCTCCTCAAACTGAACAGGAAAATGTTATCTTTAGCCTGTTAGCCTGGTTAATTGAGGTTTTACTTTCCACATTTTTAAGTTGTTCAGTGCATTTAGTTCCTCTTGGGCTTCAGGGCAAAGAGATACAGGTTTATTTAAAAGAAAAAACCCCACAATTATTGCTTTTCAATTTTAATAGATTTGCCTCAGTGACTTAAATCTTCCAAATCAATTCTCATTTTGAAAGTATCTCATAGAGTGGAAAATGAGCTAAAACAAGGATTCAGAAAATGCAGAATCTCTGAGAAGCAGCTGACCTCGAAAGAGTGGTTCCTGGTGGCCTGGGGAGGATTTGGAAGGCTGTTTGGATACTGGGTTAAACCATCTGAAGTGGCCTTTTTTTTGTAGGTTAAAGAGGGTTAATTATTGGCAGTTCAACATGGGCCAGTATAATTAGCTCCCAGCTCTGCCTCTCCTCTCCTGTACTCATCTGAAACCTCTCCCATCTGTTTTTCTGAAGAAGCAGTAACTCCATGTACTCTGCAGTTTTTATTCTGGAGCACTTCCTCAGTAAGCTCCTTGTTCTGGAAGCTCAGTGGGGAACCTGCGGTGTGGGCTCCGGGTACTCGGGGCCGTGACTTAGCAGGTGATGGCGTCTGAGCCACACCTGGCACACGCTAGAGTAGCTGGGCTTGGAGGAGCCTTTAAAATGGGTGTATCAGTAAGGTCCGTTAGGAGCAATACGGGGCCTGGGAAAACCATGCACGTTTCTATATCAACGGAGCGTGTGAGCCCGGGGCTCGGGCACTTCTAGCCCCACTTGGGAAGTCTGGGTTGGAGCAATGTGGGCTCTGCTGGGGTCTCAGAAGGGCCGGAACTGGCGTTTTGTGGGGAAGCCAGGTTGTCTGGGCAGTGATTACATCCTGACAAACCTGGTCAAGTGGACTCTCTGCTGAGACAGAGCCTTTGGACGTGCCAACGATATATTCATAATTGAAATGTGTTTTCACTGTGATAATGGCCAGTGAAATAGTTGCTCTCTTCTTTTAAAATGTATAGGAGATCAGCTGCCCCTTTTCCATTTTTGAACGAAGCATTCAGTTGCTCTGCCCTGTTGGTTTACATTTCTGGCTTCCTAATGCACACTTGTTCGTAAAGTCACACTTTGCTCAAGCTTTTGTAAAGAGCCCAGGTTTCTTCTCCTTTGCAGAGAGAAAAGAAAAACAAAACTCTAAATCCCTCATGATTCTGCTTATAGATGACGACTTTCGGAGCTTTCCTCCACAAAGGGGCTTTCTGCAGGAACTACTTCAACTTACTGGATATGCTGGTCGTTGGGGTGTCTCTGGTGTCATTTGGGATCCAGTAAGTATTCTGGGGCGTGTGTGAACGTGTGTGTACAGGACTGTTGGGCAGGAAGGTCTATGTGAGGAATCTTAACATAATCCACAAAGCCTAGGCATCGTTTTAATTATGGCGTTCGGTTATCTGGGAAAGCTTAATTTGTGCCCAAGCCAGAAAGCCTTGGGACAACTCATCCTTTCTTGTGTTTCTGTTTCTCTTTTTATGCCCTCTGCTGGGTTGTGCTCATTATTCTCTGTGATACTTTTTTCAAAAGAAGGTGAAATAAGTCTAGACTAGGAGGGAGGGCAGCTGGACTCTTGTCTGGGTTCTCCAGGGGCTGGTCCAGGGCCCGGGGCCGGTGGGGGCTCCTCTCCCAGGATCTCAGTTCCCCATCTATACAGGAGGGGTTGGACAAGGTGACCTCTCAGGCCTTTCCAGCTTGGATATTGAAGGCTTCCCTTACTCTCCAGGATAAATCAGCTGCTATGACTCTTTTCTTTTGGCATCTAAAATTTTGTTTGTTTGGTTTTGGTTTTGTTTTTGTTTTTGCGGTACGCGGGCCTCTCACTGTTGTGGCCTCTCCCGTTGCGGAGCACAGGCTCCGGACGCGCAGGCTTAGTGGCCATGGCTCACGGGCCCAGCCGCTCCGCGGCATGTGGGATCCTCCCGGACCAGGGCACGAACCCGTGTCCCCTGCGTCGGCAGGCGGACTCTCAACCACTGCGCCACCAGGGAAGCCCGGCATCTAAAATTTTTAGCTAGAAGGGGTCAAAGCTGCAAGTCAGAGCCCCAGGACCTTTCCATGGCATTGAGGGATTTCTGGTGGGGAACAGCCCCAGCTGTACACTGCCTGCCTGCCGTACCTGGGGGTTTGGGACAGAGGCTCCAGTGGGAGCGTCCAGGGGTGGCCTTGCTTTCCTGCTGACTTTGAAGCACCTCTGCTCAGGTGCTGACCATCAGTGCCCCTCGTATGAGAGCACATGTGTGCACATGGCCTCTGAACTAAAGGGAAGTGAGAGGCTCTATCCTCTTCAGAAGGGGGAGGACCCCTGCCTGAAACTGCCCTGTGTTAAAATCCTCTTCCTCACCTCCCATCAGTACCCAGTGAGAGGGAGCCACGTAGTCACAACTCGGAAAGGCGTTCTCACGAGTATCTTTGCAACGCCTGTAAGCTCGCAGCTGTGCCTGCGCCCTCCAGCTGCCGCCCCCCCCATATGCTAACCCCATACCCACTCGGGACTCACCTGATATCACCTCTATGGGGCCTTCCCAGACTCCCCAAGGTGTGTTCCCCTGGCTGCCTTCTCTCTGTTGTCACACCTACGTGCTGGCTTGCGGTTGCCCATCTCTCCCACCCAACAGCGGACTCCTTGAAGGCCAGAGAAGCCCAGCACCAGGGTGCTGCAGCAGGCCTCCAAACTTAGCAAACCCACCAAACCAACGCAACTCAGCCAAGTACTGCCTAGCATTTGCATCAGGGGGAAAGAATAAAGCAAACTCCTAAATTGTGCCTCCGCTGCATTAGTTGTGTGCCCGTCAGGGTCTCTGAGAGTGCGGGGGGCCATGGAGCGTGGGCCGGAAGGAGGAGACCCACCCTCGTGTGTGGTTCGTGGGGAGAGATTAGCTCTGCTCCACGTGGCCCCACCATAGTTGTACTAAAGTGAAATCATCTCGCAGCATTTTACCACCGTGATACACTCTGCTTGCTTGCTTTCCTCTGCTCTTTCCCGTAGATCCAGTGCCATCTCAGTCGTGAAGATCCTGAGAGTCTTAAGGGTTCTGAGACCGCTCAGGGCAATCAACAGAGCAAAAGGACTTAAGGTTTGGATTCCTGTCCAGGCGGGGCTGGCCTCAGCTGGGGTTAGCTGTCATCACTGATTTTTCTGGGCCGGGACTGGGTTGAGGCCTGATGGATTTTCCAGTGAGCTTTGCCTTTGAAAAGAACATTTCTAACCAATGAAGCTGCCTCTGCTAAGTGCTGGTAGTGTTTTTCAAGTTATTATTTTCCTCACAGACTTAGAGAATGATCTTATGGTTACCAGGGGGGGAAGGGTAGGGGGACGGATAGATTGGGAGTTTGGGATTGACATGTACACACTGCTGTATTTAAAATAAAAGGGCTTTCCATGAAAAAAAGTTATTATTTTTTAAATTTTTTGTTCATTTAAGAGGTTTTTCTTTATTTGATGACTGTTCACACTTCATTGCTTTTTTCATTATTAATAGTGTTCCTCTGGGTTTCTTTTAGTCTTTAAATCTATTCTTGTGCAGTTTGTACAAAAGGCCAGAGGGTTTACATTTTCCTAAGTCGTCTTATGGGGTACAGGACCCTGTGTGCCAGGCAGTGCTGTACCCCATGGCATTTCTTCTGACTGAGCTCACTGCTTTGGAGGAAGCCAAGGAGGAACCTGCTTACAGGGCGTTCCTCCCAGGGGACCATAATGCACTGGGGGTAACTCCATAGATAACCACCTGAAAAACGAAGCATAAGGGACTGTCAGGTAGGAAAATAATATAAAATTGCATATAATCATAGAAGATCTCGGCTGGTATTAGTTCACCCCGTGGCTGAAATAGCACAGGGAACTAACACTCCCCTGTCCCCTCCCCACCCCCTCTCCCTAGCACGTGGTCCAGTGCGTCTTTGTGGCCATCCGGACAATTGGCAACATCATGATCGTCACCACCCTCCTCCAGTTCATGTTTGCTTGCATTGGGGTGCAGCTCTTCAAGGTACAGGGAAGGGCCTTCAAGCATGGAGCCCAGCCCGTCTTCTTCAGGCGGAGCCCGCATTTGACTGTCTGTCTGTTTTGTATCCAGGGAAAGTTTTATCGATGCACAGATGAAGCCAAAAGTAACCCCGAAGAATGCAGGTGAGTGTCCTGAACGTGGGAGTGGGGAGTTTGGAAGAACAGATAAAAAGCTTCAAGAATCCGCTCGTGCTAGCATTTCAGAAGTTTTTGTTGTGGAGGACAAGAGGCCTGAGAGCTCAGCCCATGGCTGGAGACGTGGAAGGGTTTTGTTTTGAGGTGAAATTCACGTAACGTAAAATCAACCATTGCAAACTGTACAGTTCAGTGACATTTCATACAATCACATTGTGGAGGGAGCACCACTTCTGTCTAGTTCCAAGGCTTTTCATCACCCTTAAGGCATGGACAGATGACTTCTGATGTTTGGTATAGAATCAGTAAACTGGGGGAGAGAGTGGGCACTAAAACCTAAAATAACAATTATGAAATGCTCCCCAAAAGCTCCCCCTACAGCCACGTATCCAATTATTTCCTCAAACCAGAACTTGAAGCTTAACTTCCTGGAGTTCAGGATCTGGCCACCCTCTTCTGACAGGTCCCAGGATGCTTCTTTCTCCTTGCTCCCATCAGCCACATCTTGGCCATATGTTCGTTCACAGTAATGGGCAGAGGAGAGAGCAGGGGGCATATACTCATTCCTCTTATCCCAGTGCATCCAAAAGACTATGAAGGTAGACACGGAGGCCATTGCCTGAAGTTCTGAGACCTTAGAAGCATAGACGTCCCTGTCCTTTTGCGATGTCACCAGGCAAGGCTGGCCTGCTTGCACTGTGTTCCTTGAGGGTTTCTTTTCAGCAGAAGGTGCAGTCAGAGAGCACCAAAGGCCATGTGACTGTGGCAGTGCACCTCAGGGGCCCCGTTCATGCTCTGGGGTGGGGGGCGCCCACGGAGTTGACAGCACAGCAGCCGCGTGAAGACGCTTTCCCTTCCCTCGCTAAGTTGGCCTTCTCATCTGTGAAACAGAGGCATTCTAGGAGAAATACTGTGTACCAGCGATTATAGAATTGTTTTGGAAAGAAAACTGGGAATATTGTTAGTATGAGAGAAGGAGTTTGATTAAAACTAAAATGTAGAGAAGGAATTTGATTAAAACTAAAATGTAGATTAGAGGATGCCTGGGCTTGTTTCCCAGAGCCTGTGGAATTCTGCATGCCCAAAACTTTCGGTTCTTCATTGCACACTTTGAGGCCATTGTATGAGGGATGGTTCTTGTTCGGTAGTTTTCGTTTGTGATCAGGCTGGGTGTCTGCCTGGTCACTCTGGAGGATACTCATTTAGTCGTTGCTGCACGGTTATTCGAACCGTTGAGTAGGCTAAATGCAGGGCATGATACGGAGAAGCGCAGGCTGTGCCACGCTCAGGACGGTGGCCTGGCCGGGGAGGGATCGGGCAGCGTGACAGCTTCCACATCCTGCCAGGGTGACCGCCCACCTCCTCTCCTCTCTAGGGGGCTCTTCATCCTCTACAAGGATGGGGATGTCGATAACCCTGTGGTCCGTGAGAGGATCTGGCAAAACAGCGACTTCAACTTTGACAACGTCCTCTCAGCTATGATGGCTCTGTTCACGGTCTCCACGTTCGAGGGCTGGCCCGCGTGAGTACCAAGATCGCGTGTCTCCCAGGGACGCTCCTGCTGCTTCGCGGGCACTCTGGGCTGAGCCGTGTCTCCTGGAGAGCGGGTCCTGCTGCTCTTCTCCAGTTTTGTAGGCCTTTTCTATGACTTTTTAACTTTGGACCACTTATCACTCGCTTCCTGGCCCACAGGGCTCCTCTGTCTGATTAGGCAAAGGATTAACCCCTGTGGGCAGCCAGGACTCTCGGATTTGGGAAGCTGGGGTCTCGGAAGGGGGGTATCTCTCAGCGGGCTCCTGGGGGGCATTGCTGGATGTGGATGGGGAGTCCCCAGAGGCATTTTTCAGGCCAGCTCCTGTGTCACCTCATCAGTAAAGCTGCCACTACACTGTTCCTATAGAGGCCCTTGAGAGTGTCCCAGACCGTTCATTCATTTGCTCATTCACTCCTAGTAATGTACTAGTTCGTGCCCTTGCGCCGCGTCTTTCACTGCCGCGCTCGCTGGCTCGTTCATAAAGTGGGCTCCTGATACCAGCTCCATGCAACATGCTGTACTACGCCCTGTGGAAGAAGCAGAGCTGTCTAGATGCGGTTTCCCCTCTCAAAGCCCATGTTTAGTCAGTGTCGTCAGCCAGGCCAAGCAGGAGGGTCCTGGTGTGTCAGAGACATGCAGCACAGGGTCCTGAGGGATGGCTAGGATTTGATGGGCGAGGTGAGAAAAGTGGAAAGAAGGAAGAAGGTCGAATACAAAAGGAGAGCTCTTGTACCTTTGTTGTGCTCTGCTCTCTGATGGACCCCCAGCTCCTGCCACCAGAACACATATATGTTGATAGAGTTCTCAATGTCAAGTTCTCGTGCCCAGAGGAGGGTGGACAGGCTGGCAGGACTCTCTGGATGTGTGGGGTGTCTGCGAAGTAGAAGGACAGTTGCGTGGGGCTTGTTCATTGGTGGATTGGTCCTGCGAGAAGAGGAGCATAGAGTGAGAGCCTGCACTCCACAGAGGCACTAGCTGTGGTCTCAGGGTTTAAACACTGCGCTTTAGTAAACCTGGGTGGCAGCTGCCACCAGGGATGGCAGGGAAATGAACAGACTTGGGGCTCGGGGCTCAGGCGAGGTGGGCTCAACTCCTGCTCTGTCCCCAGGACTGTGACCTTGGCACTTAGATCCCTCTCTGAGCTTCCGTAAGACAGGGACGACCGTATGTCCACCTTTCCAGATGGATGTGAAAGCACCTAGCACAGTGCACGCCTCGGGTGGGTGCCTGGAAGGGCTGAATCTGCATCAGAACGAGCATACATTGAATTGGAGCCTGTTGCAGTAATGGCCCCTCTTTCTGCTCAGAGTTCTGCCTGGCACATTTAATTTTAGTGCTTGTTTCAGTTTGGGGAACCTCTCGTAGTTCTTTGGAAATGCCCTGGCCGCTCGCTCGTTGTCTTGCGTTTACAGCTTTCAGTTCCGCCAGTGTCTTCCATGTGACGTCCTTCCTGTGTTCTGTCTGTGACTAGAAAGGAGCATTATTGGATATTTGTAAAATCTTTTCCAGTCTTCAGAGCAATCAGTCAACAAATATATCCCAGGTGTTCCCTCCGCCAGGTGCCGGGCTGATCGGCCTAATGCCCCAGAGGCTTCCTGAGGGACCTCCACGTGTCCCGGGGCCTTGGGGTGGGCTCCCAGCGAGGGGTCCGACCGTCCGTGCCCGCAGAGGTGGTCAGAAGCTAGCGGGGCTGGGCTGCTGGCTGAGCGGCGCTGGTGCTCACTGGATCCTCTGCTCTCCAGGTTGCTGTACAAGGCCATCGACTCGAACGGAGAGAACGTCGGCCCCATCTACAACTACCGTGTGGAGATCTCCATCTTCTTCATCATCTACATCATCATCGTAGCGTTCTTCATGATGAACATCTTTGTGGGCTTCGTCATCGTCACATTTCAGGAGCAGGGGGAGAAAGAGTATAAGAACTGTGAGCTGGACAAAAATCA
The DNA here is from genome assembly GCF_937001465.1 of Orcinus orca. Lineage (NCBI taxonomy): Eukaryota > Metazoa > Chordata > Mammalia > Artiodactyla > Delphinidae > Orcinus > Orcinus orca. Next base: position 35,030,803 of record NC_064568.1, on the reverse strand, counting down.
GGTTAGAGTCACGCACTGTTCGGGCTTCTGTCCCTTGAGCCAAAGAGGACCGATTTCTCTTTTGACAGCTTCCCGCGTGTAGAGAAGGGTGCCCGCCTGCTCTCTCTCCCTGGGGCTTGGGCCCTGCTCAGCACACTCTCAGCCACTGTGAGTCATCAGTGGCGAGCGTTAGTTTCCCAGATGCAGATTAGGCTGTAATTTTGAAATTTACCCGCAGACATGTGAGTGAGAAGCCAGGATACCTAGGCCACCTTCTGTGGTCATGACCCACCAGTGACAGCTCAGAGTCACGTAGGATGGTGTGGCCTGGGGCCAGGAAGCACCCAGTGACACTCGCACAGTCCCTCCCAAGGGATAGCCTTTTATCTCCTCAACCTCGGGACTATTGACATTTGAGGCTGGATAATTCTTTGTTACGCTTGCGGTGCATGGTTGAGAAGCCTCCCTGGCCTCTCCCCACTAGATTCCAGTAGCACCTTCTGCCCCCCACCCTCATTCCCGCTCCAGAAATATCTCCAGACATTGTCAAATGTGCCCTGGTTGAGAACCATTGACTTAGGAGGAAGTACCCTATCACACCACTGGGAAAGTCGCTAACTTTAAACTTGGGACTAAGGTTGCACTGGCATCACTCTCTTGATCTAGCACCTTGTTTTAACCAGTCTGTTAGGCGCAGGGGCCTTTGGCTCTGATCGTGTGATGATGCGAGGGGGCCAGGAGACCTGTCTGGTCCTGTTCTGCCTGCACCTGCTCTGTGACTGTGGGTGCGCCTCCACCTCCTGTCTGGGCTGTCTCCCTAAATTGAGGGCGTTAAGGAGTCACTTTTAAAGGTCTTTTTCAGCTGTAAAAATAGTCTGTGAGATCGAGATTCTGTTCTGGGAGTTTCCCCCAGGCCCTCTATCAGTAGCCATCTCCGTTGGATGATTACATAGAGAGCAAGAATCACTGCCAGCCTGGGCTTCCTGGCGGGAAGTCGCCGTGCATGGTGAGGCCGTCTGTCTCGGGCTGCAGCATCTCCACTGGGGGAAGCACGAGGACAGCTTGGTCTATAGGAAGACATTGCTGTGAGTTGTCAGGGCGTCCCTGCAGATTTTATCAGTGACGGTCTGAGGGAGGCCTGGCCCAGCTCTTCACCCCTCCCGACCCCCGCCAAGGAAGAAGAGTGTCAGGGCGAGACCCAGGCGGAACCAGAGCTGAAACTAGGTCACCACGAGGTCCAGGATAGGCTCCAGTCAGGGGTGCCAAGAGTCAGCATGTGAAGTCACAGCGGGGCCAGGTCCTGGACAGAGAGAGCCTGTGGTTGGTCTGGGCCTAGGAGCAAGTAGGGTATGATGCTGAAAAGGCTTTCGGGGCTGGAGGCTCTCTGGGCTTGCTGCAAAGGGTGGACCGGTCTCGGCCCCAGCATCAGTGGGCAGGGCAGTGCTCCAGCCATCATCACGGACCATGTCCTGGGGGTTCTAAGATGAACACGACAAGCTCCTGAGCCTCTACAGCTCTCAGACAGACACACAGCTCACTCACCATTAGACACTTAGGCTTACCATGCTCGTTCTGGCTTCTGGTGGGCGTCTTGTATGGGTCCATCCTGGAGCAGCCATGGGACCTCCAATCTCAGGGAGTCAGCCCAGCCCCTCTGGTTCTTGAGGATTTCCTTGCCTCTCGTTACTTGGCTTCCTTCCCTGGGCAGGAGAACTACAGTTGTACTCCACCGGCATCAAGAAAGGGCAGGGATAAGACATGGGTCAAGGCTTTGCACCTCTGCTTAATGCATCGCCGGACCTCAGTCTTTTAATAAGCGAAATGGAAGCAAACTGGGTGCTCTGCTTACCCTCAAAGGCTGCTGTGAGGACCACATGAGGTGATGGAGCTGGGGGCCCTTTGTCAGTGATGCTGAGTGGTACCTGTGCGGGTTGCGCTGGCTGTTCCCCCTCGTTCTCGCTCCCTCCCGGTAGGCGTGCGCCAGCTTTTCAGGGCAGACGAGAACTGCGTCCTTCTTCCATAGACGTGCTCAGGATCCCCGTTGCTCTTTTCTGCCATTGCAGCGTCAGTGTGTTGAATACGCCTTGAAAGCACGTCCCTTGCGAAGATACATCCCCAAAAACCCCTACCAGTACAAGTTCTGGTACGTGGTGAACTCCTCGCCTTTCGAGTACATGATGTTTGTCCTCATCATGCTCAACACACTCTGCTTGGCCATGCAGGTAAAAATGGAGACAGCCGCGTGGATCCCGTCCGGGCCTTCGGTGCAGCCCCGTGCCCCAAATCCTGAGGGTGGAATGCCGCCCCTCACAGGAGGAAGGGTTTGATTATCCGACGAGTCTGGGCTGTAGTTTGGCCAGACTCGCATTCTGGCTAACAGTTGCCACGGCAGGAGTTTACAGTCACTCTTCTGCGTGAGAGACTGTACAGCGTGACCATAAGTGCCATTCCTCTGGAGCCCTAGCGTGGCTTGCAGGCCTGTGAACCTTTACTGTGGGCTTCTGTGGCCAGGGAGTGGTTGTGGACTAAAGCTCTGTCTGTGTGGAAATGAACAGGCGGGGTCTTCAATCCTGACTTGACTCCTTAGCAGCCGGGTGACCCGGGGCAAGTTATTTAAATCCCCCGAGCCTGGCTTTGTCGATTGGTAAAGTGGGAAACGAAGTTTATGCTGGGTAATTTGTGTCCGGCACTTTGCTCTGGGCCTGCCCCAGAGTGTCATTCCTGTCCTCAAGTCACTCTCAGCGTGGCAGTGGGGAGTCTTCTGGTCTGTGGAGTACTGAGTTTGACCTGCCTGACAGCGACTCTTGGCTCACTGGGGGCGAGGAAGGCAGCTCACTTCAACTGGCCACATTGGATTACAGAGCGGTATTGACAGTGAGCGTTTCCAGCCCTTGCGCTGTCTAGTGGATATTGCACTAGGACAAGAGTGGCCAAGGTCTAGATTCAGTTTCCCACTGGCTCTAAGAACTTGAGCAAACCAAACCAACTCCCAGTGCTGTCTGGGAGATGAGTGTAAAGACAGCCAAGGGTACGTTTTCTGGCCCTTTCCTTAAATTTACGAATTCCTTATGAATGAGGACCCTCTGCTGATGTAGGGAAAAGCACGAAGGCAAGATGCTAACAGTGCCTTTGATTGAATATAGGCCTAAATGGCGTATAATGTATCCTAACCGAGTCCTACTTTTGTCCATAGACCTGTGGGTGTGTTCTGCATTCTGCCTGGGTCAAGGCCCTGAGTAGAAACCCTGCTGGGAGAAAGGGTGGATGTCTTTCCCCTTCATCGTTTGGTCACCCTCATCTTGTCAGGGCCCCCTGCGCTTTGTGGGGGGGCCAACCATGTGCCCTCGCAGGGTCAGTGGAATCACTGGGAGAGGGGGCTGGACCGGGGAGGTTGCCTCGCTGCCCGTGTGGCAGGCGGACGGACGCCTGCAGGGGGTGGTGGGCTGGGGAGCCTCCTTTTGCGAGTCCGGAGTGGACCCCCGAGAACCGTGCCTCTGCTTCCATCCACAGCACTACGAGCAGTCCAAGATGTTTAATGACGCCATGGACATCCTGAACATGGTGTTCACCGGGGTGTTCACTGTCGAGATGGTTTTGAAAGTCATTGCATTTAAACCTAAGGTGAGTTGCTGAACCCGCTGTCAAAGGCTGTAGCTGAGTCACTCCAAAGAGTCGCCCACTTCCCGTTAGTCTTGTGTTATTGGATTTTGCTGAATTGTTCTGGCCGTTAACTAGGTTATCACCCGAGAACGTTAAAATCTGATGAGGGCCTCTGTGTACACATGAGAAAATAAATCTGCGAAAACAAAACCTCGCAAAAACAATTCTGAGAAAAAGAAGAAGAGAGAATTAGGAATTTGCAGAACGGAGATTGTTTTGAAACCTGATTTTCTGTTTCTAGAAGAGCGTGTGTCAGACTGTCTCAAGGAAACTCGCCTCATTACTTGAGCATTGGAGACATTGTTTTCACATAACCCATCAGGAGTAATTCGGCCCTGATTTTGCTTCTACATTGCCAGCATAAAGACTTTGGTTTTCTTTGTTCTTGGTCTACAGCATCTTTTTCACCTTTTATGGAAAATTCTACCAGCTGCAGACCTCTCACAGCCATACCATCTTTCGTTTGTTTAATTTAGAAAAATTTCACTTGACTTTAAGACAAAACAAGACACGAGCATTTTAAACTGTGTTGGACTGCTCTGCGTGTTATGTCTCCTTTAGGACAGACTGAGTCCGGTCCACAGTTGTCAACGTCTGTAGCGTAAGAGACAGATAGTATAGTGTCGAAGAGCACGCACCGTTCTGGGACCAGACTGGACTCAAATCCCCAAGGAAGCTGTCGAGACTTCACTGCTCTGTGCCTCCATTTCCTCACCCATGGAATGAGGGCTCTAGTAGTCCTACTTCCTAGGAGTTTGGAGGAGTAAGAATCACTCTGTGTGCCACGCTTACAAGAGCGCTCGGCATGTAGCCCCACGCTGTAGACGTGTCAGGACTGTTACGATGACGACCACCATCCCCATCATCAAGTGGTGATGTTTCCTCGTCCTAAAACCCTAGACAGAGGAGCAGATCCTGGCCGAGCTGTGACACATTTGACCCTCAGTTTCTTTTCTAGCAAAGCCTCCACCCATCAGAGTTAGAGAATGAGTTCAGTGACCCCAGTGTCCGTTCATCAGGGTGTAAGGTATCTGACAACACTAATTTAAGTAAGACTCGGATTATGAAATGATGGGTTCACATACTCCATCCGTAAGTGGAATTCTAATTTAGAACTGTTCCTATCTTTAATTTGAATTAATTCCTATGCAATCTTTATCAGCTCTTTGTGGACAAAAAAGAAAGGACGCTTGTAAGTGATCGATCGGGGTGATTGCAGTGGGGTCAAACCTGGCATTTTTGCATGGCCAGATGCTAATTACTGTGACTTGTCCATATCTCCACACGTGCACCTTCTTCCCTGCCCCCACCAAACTCTTCTGAATATCCTTTGAGATTTTTGGTTTGCTTCCCTTTCCCCTTTCCGTCCTTGATCAACATTTGTCTGGACTGATGGAAAGGTTGCAGAGTGAGAACTCCAAAAGCACTTGATCAAGGCGACATGGCACGTATCTATGCAACATTTCCTAGATCCCCTCGCCATGTCTTGCCCTGCCTGGTGATTAAGCTCTGAGAAGGCACATTTCCCCCGGCATGTGTGTGAGTCCGTGTGTGTCTGCGTGTGCACTGTCAGCGGCTGTGTCCGGTGAACCACTGTTACCAAACCTGAGAGGAGAGTTCAGTGGTGTGTGAACAGGCTGGTGAGGCTGAGGGGAAATGAGTAGCTAACTTATAGTCAGTACTGATCGATCAGAGTTTTTAAATGAGCGATTTCCGCTAGAAATTGTGCCGCTTCGTAGTTTTCCTCCACAAGGTATTTTCACAGCAGAAGACAACCTCAGATTACAAGTGAGAGAAATTTTAAAACAGCAATAGCAGCGCCTCTACGCTTGAGGGGCACCGTCACTGCATTTGCGAAGCAGATGGATTTGGTGTTGCGACGGTGTGTCTGGAGGAGCCGGAGAGAGTCATTTCACCAAGAAGCAAAGCTCTTCTTAAAACGCTTCCTGACTCTCCTACCTCCTCTCTGGTGTTAGCAAAGCAAGGCCAGGCGAGTAGTCATCCACAAAGAAGTCAGTGAGGCCCTCCTACCCGTCAGAGGGGCAGTGGGGCTGAGGAGGCGTGTTGCAAAGGTGGCAGAAGGAAGCCTCTCTGGGAGGAGATGGCCAGAGGGACAGAGGGCTGGGAGCCTGGCCCATAAGCTTCATCTAAGAAGGTCTGTGTCTCTCCTGGGGAGCTCTGTCGCAGGGTCCTCTGGGGCTGTGTTCTCCACAGTGAGGGGCGCATGTTCCGGGAGAACCTGTCAGCATCTGTCAGGAGAGACGGGGTTGCAGCTGTTTTGTAATAGAAATGCAGAGGGTGAAGTTACAATCCTTCCTGGGAGGTGAGAAGGCATCATAGGAGGCAGGGTTCAAACGCGTGGAGGAACCTGACTCCTTTTATACTCAAGGGCCTGACTGGGAAAGGGGGCCTCCTGAGTGAGAGCACATTGAGAGGAATGTGGTCCAAGCTGGGAGCTTCCCTGGTGGGGAGGTGGGATCACTCCAGGAGAAAAGTTGTTTTGAGTGTGGGTTAGGCAAGCATGGAAGGTGGTGAGACGCCAAAGAGACAAGGAATGAGGGCCGAGCAAACAGGCTGCTCAGTGGGTTGTGTCGGCTCCCCAGGGAAGACCCACCCAACGGGCCTCGAGCTCGTGCACTTGGAGCGACGGAGCCGCCCTGGGGTTTTGAAAGGTGGGCCATGATGTAGATAGGAACCAAGTCCCGTTCCCCTGGCCTTCCCCCCCAGTGCTCCCAAGGGGCAGCCGCTGGACTTCTCAAGTGAATTCTCTTGCTGCAAGGAGGGAGGTTGAAGAAGAAGGGCTTTGTCCAAAGTCCTGGCTCCTGTAGGTCTAAGGAGCACTTCTGATTTGTCTGAGGTTCCTTCTTTGTGCTTCCGGAAGCCGCCCATCTGGTGTTTTGTCCAGCACCTGCTCAAGTCCGTGACCCGCCTCCGTGTGGGCTTTTCCTCAGGGAGCCGCGCTTTGTTCCCAGGGCTCAGACCTCGAAGCGTTTTGGTCTTGGTTCTACCCTTGACCCTTGACCAACACGCGGGCTAATCTGAGTATTGCTTAGAGCCGCCGCTCCCTCTCCGAGGTTCCTCTGCACCCACTGGTTCATCCAACCACAGACCACGTAGGGCTGTGGTATTTACTCTTGAAAAGCATCCGTGTGCGTGTGGACACGCACAGTTCAAAGCCACATGGTTCACGCGTCAACTGTGCCTTGAAAATGTCGAATTTACCTGCCTAGCCACTTGAGCTTGGGAAACGTTGAGAGTCACTGGGTTTGGGGAAAGAAGAAAGTGCTTTCGTGCTGTCCTCGTGCTTCTGTCCAGAGCGGATGTGTCGTGGACACTGGGTCACCCATATGCCTCCCAGGACAGCACTCCCTCCCCAGGGTCCCTGGCAGGAATAAGGCTGCTCTATCAGCCCCAGCAATTTTCCTGGAGCACATTCTGTACCTCCTGGGAAGGAACCGTGACACTATCTTTTCAGTTCTTCAGTGATCACATATATATATATATATATATACATATATCATAAATGTATCTCAGTGATTTATTTTAATGCCAAATAACGCTTGAGGGGAAATATTAACTCTCCTTAACTAGAACTTGATGTCAGACTCCTTCATGGGCTCAGCCTGTCCTTTCAAGGCCGGGGTATCCCGGAGCTCCCTCCTGGTCCCCTTCTCCCCTGGTGAGACGCGTGCACGCCCTGGGCCTCGGTGGCCAGCTCGTCTCACCCCAGCCTCCGCGGCCCTCCTTCCTCTTGCATTCCTTGACCGCTGAACCATCTCCTGCCTCTGGCCTCTGCGCCCCCCTTCATCTTCCACACACTCCCTTTGTAAACTGAAAGCTGACCGTGCCACCTGTTGTATTAAAAAAAAGGTGATTTCATAGTCGAATATTCAAAGTTCTGCACCAAACACTAGTGCACTTACATCTCTGCCTCATTTCCAGCCGCGCGCTCCCAGCCGTTCCTCCTCTACACCCCATCCCCACTGTGACCACGTGGGACCTTTCCGTGGCCCGTGCTTCTGTGTCTGGAAGCTCTTTTTCCACCTTGTTACCTTTTAAGGCCTGTCTGGAATGTGGGCTCCTCCGTCACAGTGTCCCCCAGCCCAGCCAGGGCCGGCGCTCCCCTTCCCACGTGCTCCTGTTAGATGCTCACTGTGCACTGTCAACATCAGTACCCTCCGTGTCTCCTTCTCCGTTAGCTGATGAGCAGCTGCTCAAGGTTGGGTGGTGTTTGTCTCACGTGATACCTGCTACATGCTGGTTACTCCATGGGAAGTGGTGGAAGGAAGAAAGGAATGGATGGATGAACCTGTGGGTGCAGCCTCTTGTCATCAGGCCCTACTGGCTTTTCTATCACAGGAGACGTGGGCAGAGCAGAGTGGCCAAAAGTGAACGTATTTTTCTTTAAGCCTCCACTTGACCTTTGGAAGGGCTTATGCTGGTTAGAAAGCTGTCAGTTACAGTTTCCACCCAGAGTTGGCACTGTGGGTCATCCCTTGGGTCAGATGCTTCCCAGACAGTCCCTGGCAGAAACTGGTAAGTGATCCGGCTGCCTCAGTAAACCCCAAAAGGCCGGGCAGCGAAAAGATCCCGGACTTGGGCTGTTGCTCTTGTTTGCATTGCATAGACCTCGCTGCCCACCATGTGCCAAGCCCATGCTCTATCCTGGCTGGGGGTCCAGCTCTCCTTCCAGGAGCCTATAGTCTAGCTGGAGATTATGTTAATGGACAATCAAGATAGAGTTCTTAGAAGCAAGGGAGCTTCCTGGCCCTAAGCCCACGTTAGTCTGGGTTATGATTTTAAATTCCCAGAGTCAGAAGTGTTTCCGAGTAATAAATGCTATTGCGTGTGGCTGACTTGCTTGATCCTTTCAAATGGGTGAGGCTGTTCCAAAAGTAATACGGGCCAACTGTGGCCAGACTGGTAGGGACTGCTGGCTCCACCTGAGGGGCCCTGGCCTCCACATTCGGTTGTAGGAGACCCTCTTGTGACTGGCCAAGAGGAGAGAGCATGCAGGTGGGCGCCGTGCTAGAAGCCGTAACCTTCTGGTTACCCAGACGCTGCGGTGGCTTTGATGGAAAAGGGGTGGGGTTGAGTCATACTCACTTGACAGTGACTTTATTACCTAGGAGGCTACTAAACAGGGAAACAGGATGTGGGAAGAAGGCGGGGGGGCTGGCATTTTCTGCCTCCCTGGGACCCCTAGGAAGCCATCTGGCCAGAGCCTGTGATTCCAGCCACCTGCAGCAACTCAAGCCTCCTGTCGCCTAGATGAGGGTGTCAGTCCAGGAACCCTCTAGAATTTGGGCACAACTCTGTGAGTGCAGTGGACCCTCCAGAGAGGGTGTTGATGAGATTACCAAAGAGTTCCAGGACCCCAAACATCAAGCCCCTATCGTGTTGATTTAAAGTGACTTTATACACCGCAGGGGGCCAGGATGGGCCGGTTGGAGAATAGTTTGCAGGCCGATAGGACTGATCCACAGGTGAATACTGATCGTTCTGGAGAGACAGAGACACAGAGACACACAGAGACAGAGGCGCTATTCAGGAATAAAGTCTCAAGTAGGCAAGAGGGGCATGCAGTGCCCTGAATGGTGGTGGGCGTGGCCTCTGGTGAAGGATGGACTGTAGCAAGAGGGGGGCAGGGCCCGTGGTGTGGGACAGGACAGGAGGGACAGCGGGTCTTCACTGCTCTCTGTGCCCTAGAGCCCCAGTTGTTACTGATGACCACGCGTTTCTAAGGCATCAGTTCCTCTCTAGAGGAGAGGGAAAGGCTCACCATTGTCTCTGCAGTTCTGAGTTGCTGTTAAATCCATGAGGAAGAGGACAGGCTCTGCACCTCAGAGCATGCTCTGTGGCCAGGCCGCCAGTCAGCCCACTGTGTGTTACCACTCGCAGTGATGCAGATAATTTAAGAGCCAATGCTGTGTTCTCACAACCCGGGTACGACGGCGGCACTCAGCGCACCACGTGGTCCAGCTGACTTTGGTTTGGCGTTGTCCTCGGGGAGGGAAGCAGAATGTGCCTTTACGTCCTGGTGCAGGCTCTGGGTCTCCTCTCTGACCAGCACCGCCGGCTTCCTGAGGGGCACCAGTCGTGTCCTCACTGTGGATACTGCCTCTCCTGTTTTGCCAGCCAAGAGTCCCACATCTTGAGAAGAGAAGCTGTAAGGAGTGAGACGTTGTCTTTATTAAGCAGACGCTCCCATTAGACATTTATCACAGATCATCAGAGCTGGTGCAGGCGAGCTTTTGTTTACTTGTTAGAGGGCCAACAGAGGGGTCTGGGAGGGTGGCAGTCAGTCCGTGAGGGTAAGTAACTATGAGAGGTGCTGGGATTGTGGGAGAGGAGGAGAGAGGAGATGGTGAGGGGTGGGGGGGGCGGGCGCAGGGTCAGAAGTCGTGGCAGTTGGTTGGGAAAATCTTACATTATTTAAGATGAAATTTTTTTAAAATCTCAAACCCTAAGTCAGCGTTACAGGTCCCCCATAAATGCACCTGGGGTGATTAACAGTGATTAGAACAAACATCCCTCCTCCGGCTGTTGGAACAGCCAGCGTGTCCACATTCTCCATAGTGTTGTAAAAGGCTGGGGCTCTGCAGTGGCTTCCTCTGGGCCTGCACTTGATCAATTCATGGGATCTGACACTTCAAAGCACCTTCTGTTCTGGTGTTCTTGATCCAGCACTAAGTGTACCCCGTTGTAAGCACACTGGGCCCCTTTTTATATGATTCAGACCTGAATTTTTATTTCCACAACACATCCTGGCTTGTTGAAAAGATGCAGTTGAGATGCAGACAGTCGTTGACCTTGCAACCAGAAGCCTCCGTGCACTGTTCTCCCCACCACCCCCTCCGACTGAGGGCTTCCTGGGGGGTATCAGGAGACAGCAGGCAGTAATTTAGCACCTACTGTGCTGAGCCCAGAAGAGGATGCAAAACGTATGCCATGTATGTACAGATTTGTAAGTCACGGTCATAGGGATGTTGTACCTTCAACAAGATACAAGGACCTGAAATAACAAGAATAGGGCAGAGCTGAATGACCAGGAGGGTGCAAGTTGGTGGAAGGAGGAGGCCTTGCCACGTGTCAAGCACTATGTGGGCTCACGGCTCCGGGCTGGGTGGTGGGATTAGTGGAGGAGGGGACAGAGCAGTCAGCACAGTCCTCATCCTCAGAGGGTCTTCCATGGGGTAGACCTGCGGGCAGAGGCCCCAGATTCAGTGATCAAGACCTGAGAGACATTCGGAGTCCCCAGGATGGGAGGTATAAGTCAGGAGGATCTGAAAACATGCCATCAGGGCACTGGCATTTGAGCTGAGTGTCAAGTGGACGTGGGCAGGTAGAGTTGGGGTGGGGAGGCCGGGATCACAGAGGCCTCAGGAGTTGGGCAAGAACCTGGTGGTGGTTTGAGGGATGGAAAGGAGTCCGCTCAGCCTGGAGGATGCAGAGGGAGGGGAGGGAAGCCAGAGCTGGAGAGGAAAAAGGAGCCTATGAGGAGATAGGGGCTGCTCTGGGGGCCAGGGGGAGCACTCGAGCATCATCACCGTCCCTGAGCGCTCCTTCCCCGTGAGACCTTCTGTGCACTGATCCGCAGCCCTACAGGCCACACCTCTGCCTTAGACGGCGTGCGTCGCTGGCCTGTCTCCCTGTAAGCCTTCACGTCCCTTTAGACCGAGAGCTCTGTGAGGACATGCTGCCGCGGGGCACACCCTTTGCTGTACTTGGACTGTCGAGGAGGGGCAGGGATACTGGTTTGTTTCAAGGGCACAGCAGTGAGAAGGTGTGAAACGCTGGTCATAGTGGTCTTGATGTGGAAGAAGAGAAGGAGGTGACTGGGGACCCCATACAAGGAGTAGGAGGGCCTTCTCCTCCCTCAGCAGCGAGGGGTTGGGGTTGTGACCTTGGATGCCAGGGCAGGGCCACCAGGTGCCTCGCTCTGTCCTGCAGGTACTTAGCTTGGTTCAGTGCTGCCCAGGGCCACGGTCTGCGTCGTGTGGTGTGTGTGTCGTGTGGTGTGTGTGTGTGTCTGTGTGTGTGGTGTCTGTGTGTGTGGTGTGTGTGTGTGTGTGGTGTGTGTGTGTGTCTGTGTGTGGTGTGTGTGGTGTGTGTGTGTCTGTGTGTGGTGTGTGTGGTGTGTGTGTGTGTGGTGTGTCTGTGTGTGGTCTGTGTGTGTCTGTGTGTGTGGTGTGTGTGTCTGTGTGTGGTGTGTGTCTGTGTGTGGTGTGTGTGTCTAGGTGTGTGTGTGTGTGTGTGGTGTGTCTCTGTGTGGTGTGTCTGTGTGTGGTGTGTGTGTGGTGTGTGTGTGTGTGTCTGTGTGTGTGGTGTGTGTGGTGTGTGTGTGTCTGTGTGGTGTGTGTGTGTGTGTGGTGTGTGTGTCTCTGTGGTGTGTCTGTGTGGTGTGTGTGTGTCTGTGTGTGTGGTGTCTGTGTGTGGTGTGTCTGTGTCTGTGTGTGGTGTGTGTGTGTGTGTGGTGTGTGTGTATGGTGTGTGTGTCTGTGTGTGGTGTGTGTGTCTGTGTGTGGTGTGTGTCTGTGTGGTGTGTGTGTGTGGTGTGTGTGTGTGTGGTGTGTGTGTGTGTGTGGTGTGTCTGTGTCTGTGTGGTGTGTGTGTGTGGTGTATGTCTGTGTGGTGTGTGTGTGTGTCTGTGTGGTGTGTCTGTCTGTGTGTGGTGTGTGTGTATCTGTGTGTGTGGTGTGTGTGTCTGTGTGTGTGGTGGTGTGTGTGGGTCCATGCGCCCGTGGCCTCTCTCACACATGCAGGTGCCCTGCCCCGTGTCCCTCTGCACCGGTGGACGGTATGGTCGCTTCCCTTTGGCCCTCCCACCCCCCTGGTTGCCGTGGTTGCTGCGGGGCCCGGGTGTGACCCCACGTGGTCAGCGTGGCTTCTCCTTCCTACGTGCTCATAAACATCTGCCCCCGCCCGCTCTGTCCAGGGGTACTTTAGTGATGCCTGGAACACGTTTGACTCCCTCATCGTAATCGGCAGCATTGTAGACGTGGCGCTCAGCGAAGCTGACGTGAGTATGTGCCCGCCCGGGGCCACCTCCCATCCTGTCTCTGTCTGCACACCCGCCCGGCCCTGCACTGCATCACCTGGACAAGTCACAGAGCCCAGTCGTACTTGATCGAAAACCAGGAGTTTTCTAACGAGAGCTGCAGAGAAGAGGCCTTGTAGCGTAGAGCTTGATCCCCAGGCCTTTAGACACACATCACCTTTTGGAGGACTGACTGTTCTGCAGCGCTAAGCTGAGTCAGCGGTAGGCAGGGCAAGACAGGCGTCTCTAACTGTTTTCATTTGCTGTGTCAGAAGCAGTACCCGAAGTGATGTACCTATAACATGTTTGTTTTAGGGTGATTTTTCAAGTAGCCAGGTGGCTTGGTGCTAGAATGTTCCCCTTTTATAACACTGTCCTTTTCTTCTTTTTTTCCTGTTGTGCTTCCTCTCTTCTGTGGCTTCTGAATGCTTGCTCTAACAGCACTATTTCACTGATGCATGGAACACTTTTGATGCCTTAATTGTTGTTGGTAGCGTCGTTGATATTGCTATAACTGAAGTGAATGTAAGTAGCAAATTTTGTGTCCTATAACCTCATTAAGTCTAACACAGAGGAGACCAGAAACCCTCCCCACGGATCTCTGTACACTTTAGAAATTCAAGCACACATTTACTGCAAAAGACTAAGAACACTTTGTCCTCTTCCCTCCCTCCCCCGGCCCCCCCATCCCCTTCCCCTGAATGAGAGTGGGGAAGTAAATGTAGAATTGCCATTTTGGAAGGAAAACCTTATTTTTAAAGAAGACCGTATTAAAATGTTAAGGGCTAGGAGTTAATTGTGTGGGTATGTGAACATTATCACTCAGTAGCTGGGTGACCTTGGCAGGGCCCCTGGCTGCTTCGTGCCTCAGTTTTTTGAGCTGGAAAGCAGAGTTCATAACGTGTGCCCTGGTACCCACTGTGGGTCTGTGAAGGCACAGGAGAGAAACCCCACAGCCGTGCCCTGAGCACACGGCCACCGCTGCGGGTGTCCTCACCTGTACGCTGTGTCTGCTGAGCCCTACTGGTGACGCTGGGGAACGTGCCTCTCCTAGCTCCCCAAATAGGGATGCAGATTGAAGGCTGCCCTGGGCCAGGGGAAGGAGGGCCTCGTGTATATTAGGAGAGGGTGTCAGCGCTCCTTTGTTGCACCCAGTTGAATCCTTTGTTGAAGAGCAGTGGTAGGTGGAGTGAACACCCCACCCAACCTTTAGGAAGCATCCTGAGAACCTTCCTCAAAATACAGAGGCTGCAGAAAGGCGAGCACCGCCTCCCACTGGCCCCTCTCAGATCTGACCCATGCCCAGACCGGGAGGGCCTGATGCGGGCAGAACTGGCCCTGCCCATCTGGTCTGTCCCCAGTTCATCAGCAGGCTTTCGTGGGTGCCCAGGTTGTGTGGAGCCCTTCGCAGGGACAGGTGGAGCATGGGGTGGGCTGCCGTGCTGTGCTGGCTTCCTGCTGCCCGGTGCCAACCTGGCCCTCCTCCCCCCATGCCTGGCCGGGCAGGGGTTGCCACGCTCTGCCTGGCTGACACCTGCGGGCTCATATGGTCCATCCTGGCGCCCAGACAGCCTGTGCCGAATGAGAATGATGAGATCTATGCCGCCACTCTGGGGGCCAGGCTGACTGTGGAGTGTAGAGTAGCAGGGCAGCGCTAGCCTGGACCTGGGCCTCAGTTCCCTCGTGGACCACTGAGATGAGTGATGTCTGCCCTCCCTGCTTCATAGGTACGTTGCAATGATAAAATGATAGGCATATTTGTGAAAATACTTGTTCAAACTCCCAAAGTGTTAGGGAGATACAATGGTATTATTTTAAATATAGATTTTCCTTGTAATAATAAGCGAAATGAACTGTAAGACATTACCATGTCCATGAGGGTGTGAGTTAAGCCTCATGACCCTCAAATTCATGCCAAGACCAGGTACTGAAATGGTATTTTACTAGACTTAGGTACATAGATCTGCCAACCTCCATAAGCCCAGACTTATATAAATTCCACGTTACGTGAAATATTCCACACGTCAGGTATAAAATTGCCATTTATCATGTGTGAATTACGCTTGGTTATAAACTAATCTGATGCTAACGGGAGAACATAGGACCCTCCCTGGGCTGCCAGGGGCTCTCTCCTGAGTTTATGACCAGACATCTGCCCGCTTAATCATCTCACCGCATAAAGCACTTATGGCCTCCATCAAAGTACCCTTACGTGAACAGTCTGGAAGCAGACCCTTATGTAAGTCAGAGTGGTCTATAATGGAAGTGAAAATATCATAAGTGACAATTTGAGCAGGTCTCCCTGGAGCGCTCCGTGCTTCACGTGGTGTGTAGGTGGTAGGGTCCATGCTTAGCTTCTGGGCACCAGGATGTGGCCAGGGTTTGTTCACCAAGCAGACAGCCCAGCTCTCTAATGCCCGACTCCCCGCGCTGGTGCACCGCCGACAGTACACGCGGCTTCCTGGCTGCCTCGCCGCGTGCTGGGGCTGAGCCCACTGTGCCTTCCCTCTGGTTCAGCCCTGCCCAGCAGTGTCTCAGACACGTCCGCCTTCACCTTCCATCAGTCAGGAAAGCCACAGGTCTATAAAAGCCCACGCGAAATTTTTTAGTTAGCATTTGACTTTGGGGTTTCTGTATAATACAGGCTTTCCCTGGCATTCAGTCAGACTCGAAAACCCTAGCAGTCAGCATCCTCGTACTGTTTTTCAGTACGTGACCTTTCCCCTGGTCACATGGAGCCTGAGACCAAACCTTACTCAGCCGGGAGCAATGCGAGTTCAAGGCCCTGGCCCAGTAGAAAACCACCTTAGGGGACCTCAGCCTTCCTGTGCTGGCCCTCAGTGGAGAGGGGATGCTCAAGGCCACCTTCTCATCTGTTCAGTCCTTCATCACATCTTTATTGGGCATCTACGACCCTCAGGCCACAGCACAAAGACAGGAAAGACTGGATGTCCTTAACCTCTGGTGACATAACTCTCTGAGTGTCGCCGGTGGTTCCTCTACACGCCCCTCCCCCGCCATGCCGCATTCCCTGGGAAGCAGCACACATCATTTCCCTCGGTGGCCCTGTCCCCCGCACTCCCGACTCAGCTGAGCGTGAATACCCTTGGTCCATTGTTGGCTGTTTTTAGCTGCCATAAGTCATCATTTTTTGCAATGTTTAACTTGCTGTGCTGTCTCTCCCAACCTCTGTTGCTCTTTCTTTTCTGTTGCCTAATCGATTTTCATGTTGGTTTTGTTTTTAGAAAATTGTAGCGGCAAGTATATATAAACATATATACGGTGAAGTCGTTGTTAAAGCAAAAGCACTCGAAAGACTGTATACTTGTCTTTCCCACCTTTGGTTTTCGCTGAGTTGCACGGGAGTGCTGTGGGTCGTGGTCATCTAAATTGTTTGCTGTGCCCTATTTCGTTGTCTCTGGCCTGGGGCCTGAGCTGGGGCCGTCTTGGTCAGTCACGCTTGGCTCTGTGACATGGCAGCATAGCCTTCAAGAATGAACGATGTGGCCTGGAAATGAGAAATTGAGCTTGCGTTTGTCTTCTTCGCAAAAACATTTTGGATGGCCCTTCCTGTTGTCCTGCTTGCATGCTCACCTGGCCCCCTCCATCCTGCCGCCCCCTCCCATGACCCCTACCCTGCCACGGTCATGGTTTGGTAGCTGTCGTGGACTTGTCTTCATCACAGTTGGTCATAATGTCATCGAGCTGCTAAAATGTCAGATGAGGACTGGCAGGCTCGGTTTTGCTCCTTCTTCGATGCCTGTTTGTTCCTTGAATGGAGAGATGATCCAGCATCATGTTCTCCCTAACGTGGGAAATGGCTGTTGCTGACATTTAGTCTTTCCAATTATCATTATTGGCGGGGAGGCAAAACACTTGTTTAGCAGCCATGTCTGCATTGTTATTACTTAAGAGCATGTGCAAAGTCAGTAGGGAGGTCGCTCCCAGGGACCTAAGAATTGTCCCTGACCTGTCGTGTACCCGGGGTGGACCAGGGGGCCCACAGCTCCACTCAGCCTCTTGTTCTAAAGCCACAGGCAGGCTGTTCAGCCCTCCATGCTGTGTGCTAACCCCTTTCTAGGGACCAGGTCGCTGGTTTCCGGAGACAAACTCAGCAATCCCAAATACAGAAGCCTTCCGTCCCAGAGGTGTTAATACCAGGTCAGAAGTAGTCAGAGAGAGGCTCCCCAGCAAGAGCTCTCCAGGATGCCTCAGGGTAACTGGTTTGCCTCCTGTCTGAATTGGAAAACGGCATCCTTTCAGCTTTTCTAGGAAGAGATGGGAATTAATGCGTAAATGCAGACTGATCCCTTTGCACTTGGGCAAGTCAGGGCTCATTTGCCTTCCGTAGTCGCAGGGGGTTGGCCCAGAGCCTACACGGCAAGAGCCTGCGTGGGAGCCCTGTGGGAAGGAGCTTGCCAGACTCTGGCACATAGTGTGGCTTCCTAAGGCTGAGGGGCCATTTCCCTGTAGGGTTTCCACATGAAGACTGTGGCATCTCGGGAAGGAGTTACCGAGGTCCTCTAGTCCAGGCCCTGGGATGACACTGGAATTCCATCTCTTGAAACATCATCCAGCCCCTAGTGCTGTCAATGGAAAGCTCCCTGGGGAGTGAGACCTTCCCTAGTCCCACAGCCTCTGGGCGTGTCCTGCGGTTGATCCCGGGAGTGGCAGCTTGCTCACGGTCCTTTTCCGCCCTGCACCAGCTCCCTGTGTCTCTGAGCCTCCTCCACCCACCCCTTGTAAGGAAGATGGGGATGGCAGCCACTCTCCTTGCATCCATCTGAGTACTGAAACCCCATCAACTCCAGAGGAGCCCATTGCTTAGCTGTAACAGCCGGAAGGGGCTTTCCCGGTGGCCGCATTCTGTGTCGCCCCTCCAGACCTAAAGGGAATGAGCTGCTGTGGGTGACCAGCTGAAGACATGGCCCAGCTTTGCCCTGGCCTTGGGCTGCTGCTCCTGGCTCTGGCTGTATGTTGGAACCACCTGGGAAAGCTTGGGGCCACCCCAGATCAATTCAGTAAGAAGCTTTGGGGTGAGAGCCAGGCATCAGAGTTTTCAAAGATCTCCCCAGTCAGTTCCAGTGGGTAGCCCAGGGTGAGAGCTGGCCTGCCCTTTTCATCAGACTGGCGTTTGTAGTTCAGGCAAAGCCATCCTCGGGGTCCCTCCATTTGTAAGATATTTTAGCAACTTGTACTTTCCCCCGGTGCTACCAGTGACACCCTCCCCTGCCCAGTCCTCCCTGCCCAGTGAGGCATGTGGGGGGGTGTCACAGGCTGCACTGGGGGTGCACGCAGCCTGGTGTGCCATTTGCTCTGTCCTTCCTTTCTTGCATGTTGTGCTGCCTTGTCCCTCCACAAATGCTGTCTTTTCCTCTTCTTTGTTTTTTTGAGCAAAAGACTACCCATGGTTTCAAGTTCATAGGCCAAGATTTGTCATACTTCAAAGATAGCAGTTGAAAAAGAGATGTGCCCTTCAAAAGTCAGTTTGGCTACTAACTTTCTCCTGTCACAAGGGGAGTGTAAAAGGTCTGTCAGACTTGGCGTGGGCTAGGGAGGGGCCAGCAGAAGAGGCTTGGGCCAGGTCATGGCCAGAAAGAGTGTCTTCCCCGACCACCCAGCCTCCTTATTCTCTTGTAAGTCCAACACACAAGTTATAGACATGGCAGAAATATACTATAGAGTGTTCTGTCTTATGCACACTCTGGTCCCCTTGAGCATAGGCAAGTGCACACACACACACACACACACACACACACACACACACCCTCACACTCCAGCTGTATGGGTCAGACTGGAACCTCCTGCACACAGCCCTTAGGGAGTTGGTGTGGGCAAGCATGAGAACTTGGGAAAACAAATACCTTCATTTGCCAAAGTCATGAGTTAAAAACCATCATCTGTCCTTTTAAGGAGATGTGATCCCTTTTGAGATGAGATGATAGAAGGGATGTAAAAAGAGTGACCAGGCTTTGACCAACCCATTGCAGAGGTCACGTTCCGAGCATCCCAGGCGAAGCAGGGACTCCTTTTTAACCCCATCAGAACCCGTTAGTCCTGGCTTAGTGATCTCGTAGAATTTCAGTTGTGATGTGATGTGCCCAGACTCCTTCTATTTTATGAATTTTATAGCGTTTTAGCTTTGAGCTCAGGAGGCAGCCACTGACGAGAGTGAGACTCCAGGACGGAGTTTTTCCTTCCCTGTATCTCCCGGGGGGAGAGCCCATCAGATTAGGGTGTGCATCCGTGCGCACACACAGCCCTTAGCTGTACAGACCCACCGTGCAGAGAGGCTCCCTAGGGCCCTGGAGAGCACCCAGGGGTTCTGGGCCCCCGGTCAGAAGAGCCTCCTTCCTTTGTTGGCTTCTGGGTCGACCAGCTGCTTCAGCAGAGGTGACCCCGCTGAAGGGGAAAAAAAAAAAAGGCTGTCATTTCCTGACTCTTGTTCAGCCTTTACTGTTTAATTTAAAGATGGCTCCTGACACAGCCTCTGCATTCTCATAAACACTTACTGAACCTCTAATGAGTGCCAGACACCATGCTGGGCACTGAGTGGAGTGAGGCAAGGTCCCTGCCCCCTGGGGGCTCACAGACTGAGTGGGGAGGCCGGTGACCACAGGGCGACGAGGGCTGGGATTCTGCACCCTGGGGCCCAAGTGACAGGAGCCCAGCCAGACCTCAGGTGAGACAGCACTGCGGAAGCTCAGGGAACGCTGGTGCTAAGCAGCTTCTTCCCAAGAGTCACCCAGAGCTGAGCCTTCTTGGTGGGGCAGTGAAGGCTTCTGGAGGGAAACCAGCCCCTCTCCTGCTTGCCCTGACTCAGTCTGCCCAGCTCCTCGGCAGCCCCGCCAGTGAGGGCCCATCGGACGCACGCCGCCCAGCTGCGCGGCCCCAGGAGTAGAGTGGGGCAGGGGAGGTCTGTGGAGTGCAGGCAGCTGCCACTCTGCCCTGTTTGGTGGAGTCACCCTGTTCCTCAGGGTTAGGAATGGCCTGCCTCAGAGCAGTTAGGTCCTCAGACCCACAAGCCTGACTAAAACAAGAGAACCAGTCTTCCCACGAGAAGCAGAATCCCAGTCTGCATTTCTGTGCCTGGGGACAACTGAGGTCTTGCAGCGTTGTCCTTTACTAGATGTCTTTCAGTCTTGAAACATCATGTCCTGGGGTGTGAATTAGAAAGCCGTAGTGTCTGAGCCTGCATCAGTGGCTGCCCACCCTCACGTCCAGTTGCGAGCAGTTCCCGTGGCATTTCCTCAGGGAGGGAGCAGATGTGTCATCCTCAGACATGAACCACAGATTTTTTTTTTTAAATGGGGGGACACCCTCCTGAACCCTTGCTTCCTTCCAAGTTCATTAATACATGTTCAATCTTTGATTTCTTAAAGCCAACTGAAAGTGAAAATGTCCCTGTCCCAACTGCTACACCTGGGGTAAGACCAGTGACTAGTCTCCAGGGGCTGGGCCTTTTCCTTCAGTTTATTTGGCCATGTCGAGTTTTCCACTAGTTGTTCTGTATTCTCCATGATTGTCCTTTCAGAACAGTGTCTGCAGTGGTTTGCATTCATCGTCAGTGTCCAGTACTCTTGACCAGACCAGTGTCCTCCTCTTAACACACTAGACCACGTGGACATGCATGTGCTGTGTGGACCCAGGGTTTCCCAAGCCCTGTGTTGTTAGCATGTAACTTTTCCTCTCATATCATGCTTTTTGAGGTGAAAAGGCCCTAGAAACACATCTTTAATTCTTACCTCTGCCACCTCTGTGTGCATCTGTTGCTGTTTTTCTGAAAGTGTTGCATGTTCTACTTTCCATTGGGTTTGACCTCTCCATGATAACCCTTCAGAACTCTGAAGAGAGCAATAGAATCTCCATCACCTTTTTCCGTCTTTTCCG
Source organism: Orcinus orca (assembly GCF_937001465.1). Lineage (NCBI taxonomy): Eukaryota > Metazoa > Chordata > Mammalia > Artiodactyla > Delphinidae > Orcinus > Orcinus orca. The sequence goes on along the minus strand of NC_064568.1, from coordinate 35,010,234 downwards.
AGTGATGCGATTGGTGAAGCTTCTCAGCAGGGGGGAAGGCATCCGGACACTGCTGTGGACTTTTATTAAGTCCTTCCAGGTAAGAGCCATGCCAAGGGCTTCTTTGTCTTTGAAGATCATATGTAAGTCAGTGGTTGTCCCCTGTTGTGGAGGATCCGGACTCCTTTCTGCAGGACTGCTGTGATCACCTAGGTCCAGAGAGGACCTGGAATGCTGAGGAGACGGGCCCAGCACTGCTTGGATAAATCGAATAGGATTACCTGCTTAAGGAAGCAGAAGAGAAAGCAGTAACGCCTGCAGCTGAGAAATCTGCAGCACTTCTGAGATGGATAGATGTACGGGGCTCCCCGCACCTCAGTCCTCCCCAGGATGCCCGGGATGAATGGTGGTGTCTGAGAGAGGGAGGGTCCCAGCCGACCCCTGGAAGCCTCGTAAGGCTGCGGCAGTCCTGTCCGTTGGCTAATCTAGATACAAATCACAGACTACTTGGCCTTGGCCAGCACACCATCCCCCGTCCTGGGTTAGCCAGTGCCTGGGAGGATTACAGAGTGAAGGGCACCTGAGTATAAGCCAGGTCCCCTTTGTCATCTATGGCTTTCCAGCCTGGTGCAGCCTGGTTCTTGGCTGTTCCAAACAGAACCCAGCTTCTCCTGTACCTTCCAGCACCCCACCCTAGATGTTCTGGTCTTCCGGACTTACTCCGCTGGGGAGGGGGGCACAGATTCTTATTAAGAGGTGCACTGCATGGGGGAGTTTGTAGATGTGCACGAACTTTAGAAAATGAGTCATGGATCTTCATCTTTTGACTTTTTAATTCAAAAGTAGTAAATGCTCACATTAACAAATTAAGTTATTCGAAGATACACAAAGAACAACCCCATCGGCTCTGAGGAAACGGGTGTTAATATCCCAGGAAACATTTTTCCACAGTGGGTAGAATTTTAACAGGTAAAGAGGAGAAGGGTTGGCATCTGGGGAAGGAGGTAGATCCAGAAACTCAAGAAGGAAAATCGCAAGTCCTGTTGGGGACAGTGAGACTATAGGAGGAGCTGGGATGCAGCTCTGAGAGAGGCAGGGCAGGTGGGGGGCCTCGAGCAGGTGAGCCTCGGTCCTGGAAAGGGATTAAATCCTAGACGGTTGTTATTAATACAAAGTACCAACATTTGTGAATGAACTGCTATAAAAATAGAATGATTCATGCAATAATGTCATTGTTACATTAAACTTTTTAAAAAAAGTTTTGGTCACTATAAGATGAATTCATGTCACAGAGACATGACCATACATGGCCATTCATGTCCATAAAAACTGAGAAACTGTGCCAGCAGAATTCTTAAACATTTGCTCATCTAGGGAGAAAACGCACACTGCTGTGGCAAGGACAGCCTGAAACTAACCCTGTGGGACTCTGTTAACCAGTCCAGTTGTCAGGATGGTGCTACTGCACTGGGCCAAGCTGGCAGTCACAGATCCAGAGCTGGCACAAGTCGGAAGGTTTTTTAGCCCCTGGCTTTCTGATGACCTTTCTCAGATAGGAGAGCAAGCGGAGGCTTTATGCGTGTGACCTTGGCTTTAAGTTTAACAATATGGGCACTCCTTGGAGGCGTGCCAAGCACACAGACATCTGTCACCTGAGATGAGGGAGACAAGCAGTTGAGGAGCCTTGGATTAAAAGACCAGTGGTGGCCTTCCCTGGTGGCGCAGCGGTTGGAATCCGCCTGCCATTGCAGGGGATGCGGGTTGGAGTCCTGGTCCGGGAAGACCCCGCATGCCATGGAGCAGCTAGGCCCTTGCGCCACAGCTGCTGTGCCTGCGTTCTAGAGCCACTGAGGCCCGCCCACTTAGAGCCCATGCTCCGCAACAAGAGAAGCCACCGCAATGAGAAGCCAGTGCACCGCAACGAAGAGGAGCCCCTGCTCGCCGCAACTAGAGAAAGCCCGTGCGCAGCAACGAAGACACAATGCAGCCCAAAATTGAATAAATTTAAAACAAACAAACAAACAAAAAAAAAAAACGGTGGTCTGACCCGACACATGTGCTTATATTTGATGTTCCTAAGGAGAGCCCAGGCTTGGAGACCACACAGCTAGCTCCTTTTCTTCCCTGGCCCAGCCCCCAGCTCTGCGGTTCTTTCGGAAAGAGTGCATTTTAAGAAAGGTGTCTTGCTTTCTACAGCCACAGCCAGAAAGTGGTTCTTCCCCTCTGACCCAATAATTCCGCTCCTAAGGCTTCACTGTAAGGAAGTACTTAAGCAGATGCAAGGTGATTTTGCATAAAGATGTTCCTTTGCGAAAGAGCCCCTTGCCCCCACCCCAAACACGCCCACAAAAGAAAGCAGAAGCCATCTAATTGTCTAGCACGCTGGAATTGTTTCATCAATTACAGTCGTTTCTGAGAGCAACACTGTTTAGGATTAGGACGCACTGTTAACAACTGTGGAAAGCACGTCCTGCCTGCAGCTTCATAACCCGAGGTGTGCATGGGCTGCTGTCCTCAGGGCTGAAGCCGGGCTGCCGGGCTGGGGTTTAAAAAGCTCTTCCTCACTATTGATGTCCTTACAATATAACATGGAAAAGAATAGAGCGTGTGCCCCATGCGGGCCTTCAGTCTGCCCCCAAGCCATCCGGGGGGACAGGATGTTCGCGCTGAGCCAAGCGCTGCTTCTCTTCCAGGCGCTCCCGTATGTCGCCCTTCTCATCGCCATGCTGTTCTTCATCTACGCGGTTATCGGCATGCAGGTACGCTCCAGCACCTCTCCCCCGGGTCCCCTTTGCTACGTCGCCCCAGATCTGTGGCAGGCTGTACCTTGGCCAGCTGGACTGGACAGACAGGTCATGCGTTTTCAGCCGGACGCCTTGGCTGCTGAAGAGCTATAAAGATGAAAAAGACGTGGCCATGCAGGAGAGAGCCTGAGCCAGCGAGAGCCGGGCTCAGAAGGGCATGCGGAGGTTGGAATATGTCAGAGGAAGCTGGGTTTAGGGCACTCCCCACCCCCAATCTGGGTCTGAGGGGAGCCAACTGATTGAGAAAACCCATCGTTGATTGTAGCAACAGCAAATGCTGTACTGAAAAAAGCCATAATTGTCCTATTTTCTGCATCAAAGTTGCTAAGAAGATATGAGTGATACAAAAGTCTGTATCATCTGAAAGCATTACAAACTATTTCTAGATGCTGGGGCTGAACTGGAGCCACTATCTTGCCTCAGAAGCGCCCCTCTAAAAAGAAGCGTGAAACCAGGCTCTTCTGTGGCCTGGTCCTGGCTGAGGGGCTGTGGGACGCTCCCCAGCTCCTCCTCAGGTGGGGAAGGGGGCATAGGAGCTTCCCTAACAGCTGAGCCCTAGCGCAGAGTGGGCGGGTAGGGGGCAGAGCCCCCTGGAGGAGAGGGAGGTGGAGGACCCTGTGGCCCTGGACCTTCCCGGGGTCCCTCTGCCACGCTCTCTGCTGGTTCAGGTGCAGCCTTTGAGGTAAGGGAGGGCTGTGAGTGAAAAAGAGGTCAAGTATTCCCGCAGCAGAGAAATGGTGGTACGTGCTTTTTTATTCTGAAGGCAGAGAAGCATTTGCAAGTGACCAGGCCTTTTACCAGGGGTTCTGAACGAAGAGGCCGTGTGCTTGAGCCCCTGTAATTTAGCAGCTTGTGACGCCATGGGCCCCAAAGGGTCTTTTATGCCGTAACGTCCTCATATAAAACTTAAGTGGCCGCAGAGAACTGGAAACCGCATCTCGCACACCACCCCCGTGTTCACTCAAGAGCCTTTGCCGGCCATCAGGGTCTTCGAAAATGCCAGTCTGCTTCTGTATTCCCCACGAGTGAAGAATTTACTAACTTCCCCTGGCCCTTAAGGCAAAGCCAACCCTCCTTCCCATGGCCCACCGGCCCCCCAGGCTTGTCTGCAGCCTGGTCCTTGGGCTGTTCGTCACACTCACGTTCTTTTCATTTCCTGGAGCACCCGGGCCACGTCGCCTCTGCTCCTTTGCAGGTCGTGCTCCCTCTGCCTGGAGCATTCTTCACCCTCCTTGTCACCTGACTGGCTTCTCCTTCCCTTCAGTTCTGGACCTTAACCTCACTCTCCCTGGAGGCCTTCCCTGACCCCAGCCCCAGCCTCAGGGACCCTGTGAGCCTATTCTGTGCTTCCCCGTCGGGCTGGACCAGCCCAGCTCCCATCTGAAGAGGCTGCCGGTCTGGTTACTTTTTGCATCCCTTCCCCAGGCTAGGAACTCCTTGAGCTGAGAATGTGCCCAGCGGTTAGCACCGAGCCCAGCGTATCTTAGTGGGATGAATAAAGCTCCAGGGACTCTGGGTATTGACCAAACTTGAGTTCTAAATTCACATATGGAGGGGTGTGCTTTTTTCTTTCTTTTTTTTTTTTTTCGGTATGACAAAATCTTTTCTTTTTTTTCCCCTAATAATTTCTCTCTCTAGATGTTTGGGAAAGTTGCCATGAGAGATAACAACCAGATCAACAGGAACAACAATTTCCAGACCTTTCCCCAGGCCGTACTGCTGCTCTTCAGGTGACTGAGTCCAGCCCGGAGCAAGTCTCTCTGGTTCTGGGCTCCAGAGCAGCAGAGGACCCGGGTTCTTAAAGCATTTGGACATGGTGGCCTTTTGTATTTGTTGGTTTTGTACTATTAAACAGACACGGTAGCATTTTAGTCACAGAGGAATTTTGCAGGCTTTTGGCCATTCCCATTGTGATTGGCTTAAGGTTTTCCACTTGGGAGTGAGTAGGTCTCCTGAGCCGCTGAGAAGGTGTGGGGTGTGTGCTTACACGTGGGCGCATGTGCTCAAGCAACCGGGAAAATGAAAATTTAGCAGGAATGTAGAGGCCTTTTGCACAGTCAGTGGGGAGCATCCTGAGATGTGCAGTTTCAAACTTTATGGGATTGTTTTTAACTCCATTGAATAGCTTTGTAAACAAAGCGCCTTAAAGTGAGAGAACTTTCTAGAAACCATACAAGCAAGTCCTAATGACTGGAGAGCAAGTTCTTTGTAAGTTAGTTTCCAGTTCTTTGCTTGCAACAGAATCAAATGGGGATCTAATCGAGTTGTCAGATGGTAGGTCATTAAAAATAATAATCGTTTAAAAAATGTAACGTAAGTGTTTAAAGGAGAGAAGACCACAAAACAAACATTCCTTTATACAAAAAGAATTGATGTGCTTATATCAAGTGACTGATATAAATCAAAGGGAGTTGCAACAGGGCCTCCCTTACTGATGTAAGTTGCATTTGAAAATAAGTAGGAATTTTCTCTAAATCAAACTGGCTTTCCCCCCAAAGTACTTAGGTTTTGGTCTAATTAAAAAAAAATTTTTTTTCTTAAAATTTCTTAAAGATCTAAGCCTCAAATGCCTTCTTTGTTTCTTTGCTTAATCTAAAAAAGGTGTGCGACGGGGGAGGCCTGGCAGGAAATCATGCTGGCCTGCCTCCCGGGAAAGCTCTGTGACCCCGAGTCCGATTACAACCCCGGGGAGGAGTACACCTGCGGGAGCAACTTTGCCATTGTTTATTTCATCAGTTTTTACATGCTCTGCGCATTTCTGGTAAGTGATCAGAATAGCCACCCTACCACCAATGGACATATATTCATGTAGCATTTGGGATTCAGACCAGTGACGTTGCCCCGTCAAATAGCTGTGGGGTATTTTATGCTGACGAGCAGTCTAGACTCCACTGGGCCGTCGAGGTTTTGCTGAGCGAGGCCTGTGTTACTAGCACCTTTGGTGTGAGCAGGGGTTAGGTGCTCGCTAACAGGCTTCACCATCCCAGCTTCTTAGGGCTGCTGGTTCCTTTATAATAAAAAATCTCAAAGCCACTGCACATAGTAGTGACTTACGAGAGTGAGTTATGTGGTGGCAAATTATAACACTGCAGTGTGTTTCAAAAGGTCAGACAGTACATTCCCCCCTGCCCTCCCCTGGGCCTATACCCAAACCATTTTGGAAAGCTAGAAGTCTGCCATTTCCTTAAACGTTCTCCAGAATGAAAGATTTTCAGCCTCTCTAGGAGAAATGGGTCCAAATGTCTTGTGACCCTTACAATTAGGAAGCACTCACTAGGGTTGAACCCAGCTCATCCCACTACAGCTGAAACGCCCTCCTGATTGGCTTTTACAGATCATCAACCTGTTTGTGGCTGTCATCATGGACAATTTCGATTATCTGACCCGGGACTGGTCTATTCTGGGGCCTCACCATTTAGACGAATTCAAAAGAATATGGTCCGAATATGACCCCGAGGCAAAGTAGGTTGAAGAGAATTGCATCTGGCTTGTGTGGGCTGTTTCTGGATGTTGGGTGTGCTTTCCTGGGGAAGGTGGGATGGGCCGAAAGCCCCGGCCTGCTGGTGCTGCCCTGCGCCTCATGCCGTACTTTGTCTCCAGGGGAAGAATCAAGCACCTGGACGTGGTCACTCTGCTCCGCCGCATCCAGCCCCCCCTGGGGTTTGGGAAATTGTGTCCACACAGGGTAGCCTGCAAGGTAAGTGTCCCGTTAGCGTCCCTGACGGCCTCTCTTGCAGGAACTCCCTGCTTTAGTCAACAAACCCTTACTAAGGGATGCTCTGTGGAGCCTGCTGTCAGGCACTGGAGATGCCGAGGTGAATGACATGTGGCTGCTGTCCTTGAGGAGTTCTCAGCTGTGTAACTCTTAGGTCACCCTGTCAGCCAGCAATAAGAACAGGAAGGGAATTGTGTAATTTGTCACTGGGTAGAAGGAGGGGATGGTGACATTTGCATCAGGTCCAGCAGGAGAGAAGTAGGAGTTTGTCACAGGGGGAAGGGCATCGCAGAAAGGGAGCCCAGGGAGCCCAGACGTGGAGGCAAGAGAATGGAGAGTCGGTGTGGCTGGAACGCAAGGGGAGGTGGCAGAAGGCCTCAGGCCCAATCTGAGTGTAGCTGCGAGGAGCCTTCTGTGCTATGCTGAGTCCCATGGAAGAAACAGGAGGAGACCTCCATTCTAGAAAGTTGACTCTTGGCAATGGAGAAGTGAACTAGGGACAGGAGAACACCCAGGAGAGCTGTTGCATTATCTCACTGTGAAGTACCGAGAGCCAGAAGGAAGCGGGCATGGAGAGGAGGGGATGGCTTAGGGATCTACTTAGGGGGTAGAGTGGAGAGGACTTGGTGGCCCGGACGTTTCCTAATTTGCGTGATGGTGCACACAGTGACGTGCCCCTCGTGTGCATCCGGCGGTGGCGTCTCGGGGATGGATTCAGATCTCCTGCTGAAACCGCACTCCTCCTCGGACGGGACTCGAACCCGTCCGCACCTCAGATGGAGACTTGAACCCACAACTCCTGACTTAGGAGGGGACTTGAACCCACTGTCTCTTAGTTCAAACCACTCACCTGGTGTCAGGACTTACTGAAACTCAGGTTCTTTTGTCTCGATGCAGAAAGAATTCAGCGTGAGGCCGGCAAAGAGGCCGGCAAAGAGTGAGTTTCTTAGCATAGGATGCTTGTGAGAGATACAAGCGGGCCGGCAAGGGAGCGCAGCCCCGAGAACAAAGAGGGCTACATTTTTATAATCAGAGAAAAATGGGGTAGGGGAGAAGATCACCTTCTTCCTCATTTTTGGCTAGACGTCAAGGCTTGTATCCTTAGTTCCTCTTTTAACCTTTGATGGTCTAACCAGGACTGTCATGGCACTCTTTACATGATGTGTATATTAGCAAAAGGGTGGTAACATATACTAAAGCATGGTAGTTCATCTCAGGTTTTGGTATAATGTCCCCTTTCACCTAGTTTCTTTCCCCTCTCATCTATATTCCTGTCTTGGCTACGCACAGGAATGTAACTCTTCAAGGACCATTAATTCCCTGACTTCATATAACAAGATTCAGATCTCATATCTATTGTCTTGTACTTTAACTACATATGTAGATTGTTGCTTGGTTACTGGATGCTTTTCTTGAGTTGTCTCCCACTGTTTAAACAGTCTCCCAAAGTCCCTTAGAATTCCCTTTCTGACTTGAATCCCCTAGTGGGATTTTTTTGTGATTAATTTATTTGGTTGCGTCGGGTCTTCATTGTGGCATGTGGGATCTTTCGTTGTGGTGTGTGGGCTCTTCATTGCAGCGTGTGGGCTTCTCTAGTTGTGGCGCGTGGGCTCAGTAGTTGCGGTGCACAGGCTCCAGAACGCACGGGCTCAGTAGTTGCAGCGCACGGGCTTAGTTGGCCCGTTGCATGTGGGATCTTGGTTCCCCGACCAGGGATCAAACCCACGTCCCCTGTATTGGAAAGCAGATTCGTAACCACTGGACCACCAGGGAAGTCCCCCTGTAGTGGGATTTTTAAGCTATCTATTTAATTATCCTACTCTATCCCTGTCACCATCTCACCCCATTCCTGAAGTTTTCACATCAGACCATGCTCTCTGCGAGCTCTCATTGAGATTTGTTTTCCTTTCATAGAACTCGCATTGAACCACCTTGAGTCAGCTGTAGCAATAGAAGAGGATCCCCCTTTTTAAAGGAGCAATGCAAGATTTGCCTGTTGAAACTCTGCCCTATAGAAATCCAGCCAGTCTGTGCAACAACTGGTCCCCTCTTCCCACAGATATGAGGGGATTCGGGGTCAGGGGTTCACCCTACCCCCAAAGGGATGCTGGGCTAGCTCTAGACAGAACCCACAGTGAAGAGTGGAGTCCACAGTGTATTTCAGGCTTTCAGAGAAATCCGAGCCAAAACTCATTGTCCCCTGGGCTGGAAGTCCAGTTGGCAAGTCCCTGGGGTCCTTGCCGAGTCTTTGCTTCTCCTCATCCTGGACTCTGGATGTAGGCAGAGAATAAGCCACAGATGTTGACTTTTTTCCCATAGATTTCCCAGTATCAGCCTCTTTTCTGTTTCCAAGAACAAGATGGGTTCTGGCTCATGGCTGTTATTTTGTGTTTGCATTTCCAGACCCTTTTATGTAAAGGATCTACGTGTCCTTCAGGCACAAAGTAGTCCATTTTGCTGATTCAGGAACTTGCCAGGAAAAGCAAGTGACTGTGCAGGCTCTCCTAGGACTAGGAATTTAGGTGGGATGAATCATGTGTACACAAGACTCCAGTCCATTAATAGGGAGGAGGAAAAGGGTTTTAAAATCTTTCTCTTGGGACACCTTGTCAGCCAAAAGTAAGAAATTTGAAACTGTTAGAAGTTCTAAGTACCACTTATTTAGCACTTACCACGTGCCAGGCACCTGGCTGGAGTCTTAAGTGTCTGTGAGCTCCTTTAACCCTTGCACAGCCCTTTGCTGTGGGCATGGGATCTGCAGTAACTGGGGCCACAGAGAGTTTCACTCACCCAAGTCCTCTCCAACTCTCAGTGGTGGTGTTAAAGGGGCGAAGAGAGAGAAAAGAGAAGCAGGATGTGGGGATCCAGCTCTGAAAGACCAAACACTGGACTCGTAGAACCGCGTGGACTTGTACAAAACACTCCACAGTGGTCTCACCAGGGCAGGGTCCTTGAAGGACACTCCCGGCGATAGGAAAAGTAATCGACCCTGTTGGTTGAGGACCTTTGTCCCAGGCTCTGTGCCTGGCTCATCATACCTGGTACATCACTTTAAGCCCAAACAGCCTTAAGGATGTGCCCAGAATGGAGGCCTGACCCCAAGACACAGGGAGAGCCGGTTAACGAGAACGGGAGAGGAATGCATGGACAGTAGGGAGTCTAAAAAAACAAACAAAATGCATCTTCTGAGGGCCCGCGTTTGCGCTTCATGACTCGAGCTTTGATCTTTGTCAGCTCGGATCTCCTCAGATACTAGATGCCCCCGCAAATGGCTGTTGAGTTGAATCGAGGGTTGATTAGAAAGGAGATGAGGGATAAACAGAGAACAAACGAGGAAAAGGGCTGCAGCTGTCATCATTCGTTTGAGTACTATTAAGGGACTTTTCTTTCTGTTTACAGAGACTAGTTGCCATGAACATGCCGCTCAACAGTGACGGGACAGTCATGTTTAATGCAACTCTGTTTGCTTTGGTCCGAACGGCTCTTAAAATCAAGACGGAAGGTGAGCCCTCCGTGGAAGCAGGACAGGTGGGAGAAGAGGAAGGGGAGGCCGTATCCCACCTTGATTCCTATCTGGGCCTCTTCTTGTCAAAGGCGGGGCAGGGAGGGGACACACCCCTGCCCAGGGGATGGGGCGGTATGTGAAATGAGAGCATCTGTGCTGGCCCCAGTGGCCGGACCTGCTTCCCTCAACCCTTCTCCCCTCCCTCCGTGCTTCACCTTATCCTGGAAGGTTGAGAGGTGAGTCGGGCCACCAGCAGCCCCGGTGAGAACAGAGAGGCTTTGCTGGGCAAAAGAAACAAGGCTTGTTCCCCCCTCTTGCTTTTTGAATTCAGGGAACCTAGAACAAGCTAATGAAGAACTCCGAGCTGTGATCAAGAAAATCTGGAAGAAAACCAGCATGAAACTGCTTGACCAAGTTGTCCCTCCAGCTGGTGGTCAGTGCAATTTTTTTCCTAAGTAGTTCTTGACCAGCACATTGGTGTCAATGCTAGTCTCTAGGAAGCCCAGCGTGTTTGCAGAATGCTTAAGGTACCAGCCAGAGCATTGAGGCCAACAGCTAAAGGCCCTTCAGCCATTGGTGTAATGATTTGGGGTAACGTGAAGACCACTGCAGACAAAGGAGAGGCTTCAGTGAGAAGGATATCAAGACCCATATGGTTGAAGCCGGGGTTCTCTTGTGGGTGGAGGGATTAATGTTAGGAGAACAAGCTTGCTGCCTCAAAACCAAAAGCCTGTAATTTTTTTTTGCCCCAAATGAAGTGTTTAAAACTAGTTTTCCTATATCCTTCAACATACTGTTGAAAACCTCTCACACAAAAAAAAAAGCTTTCAGAAAATGGTGTTTTTGAAATGTTCTTAAGACTGGATCTGCTACCATAATTACCAAAAACATCCCTTTGTTTAGAATTTAGAGACGGAACTAACAGGCATGCTTATTTCCTTTTGCTATCATAAAATAACTGACTAAACTTTTCTCAGATTTATATATATATATATATATATATATATAAAAAATACATATATATATATTATACAGATACTGTATTTCCATTTTTGTCTAAGTATACATGGACTTACAAGTGGAGATGATTGTGTTTTGACTTTTATTTTCGAGTTTTAAAGGTGCAGGATCCGTTTGCTCGGTGCCAACATGCCTGCACTTTACCCCCTAGCCCTGGGCACGTTAGGAGTGTTTGGTGTGTTTTGTAACCAACTGAAATCTTATAGTGTCCCTGCTCCTGCGGCCGCCAGACTGGGCTGGCTCAGGTCCAGAAGCTGAGCCGGGATGGTGGCCTCTCCTTTTGAGAAGGTGACAACCTCTGGCTCTCGGGGGCAGAGAGAGCAGCATGCTGGCCAGCTCCGCTCCCCGGCATGACTCCAGAGCTTTTTGTGGCTGGAGGGAGCCGCCCAGAGCTGGCAGGGCCACCGGCTCAAAGCTGGGAAAGATGGCCCACAAAGAAACGATAAAGCGCTACTGTGCAAAACAAAACACTGAAAGAACAAAACCGAAATGAAAACTCCCGCCTAGAGAGAGAACCCTGGCTCTCCACGGGAGAACGGATGCTGCACGCTTAAAACGACCCTTTGGTTTTCGTTCTTTTCTTTTTAGCTGCACACCCAGGTGCTCGCATGGCTGAGACGAATTGCTTTTTCCAGTCGTGTAACAATGTGCTTGAGCTTTTCCTGCAGCCTCCATTCCTTTCAAGTCTCAGTCTTTCAGAATATTCTGAAGCAATTCTGTTTTAGGGTGGTGGCATGGAATCGGAGTTATCTCTTGCCAGTTGTATTCCCCTACATGTTTCTCACGATGCAGATGCATGCCTCAGAGTAGCGGGCCCCACCTGTCCAGGGGGTCCGGCCTCAATGGCACGCGCACCTCCCGTCTCTCTTGAAACGCCAGCCTCATTACAGCCCAGTCTCTCTCACATCAGCGCCCATCCTGGCAAGGCTCGCCTGGAGAGAGTCATTCGCATCACTGTGAAACTTCCTTTCTTTTCATTTCACCACAAGAAAAGTCCAGAATTTGGCTCCCTTCCTTGGAAAAGCTGATCAGCTCTTAGCCCTACTGGCCTTCTCACGAAGGCTACGTAGTCTTCTGCTTTCTTGGTCCAATAGCAGGCCCCGGTTTTCTCTCTGTTATTTCTTAGCATGGATTGGGGGGTTAGGATGACAAGGGTTAATCTCTTCCAAAATGGCAGTAAGACCACTGAGAAACCTGGGACAAAAACAGTGCCTCAATAAGGGCTGGAAAACTCCAGAAGTTCCATGGCATGGGTTGTGGATGTGCTGGAGCTTATCCAGGTTGAATCTCAAATAAGTGCTCTCGTCACCGAACTTCCATAGGTGGTAGCTTCAGGCTTCGGTGGACAGACTCTGGTTGAGTTGCTGCGCAGGGTTGTAGCATCTGCATTCACCCCTTGCTTCTTTGTTTTTCCTCTTTTACCTTCCAGTGGACCACTGGGTCCCAGCCTTTCCCACACCGTGGAGCACTTAGAAAAGGAGAGCATATTTACGACCCTCTGGGCCAGCGGACGGGTAGCTCCCACGGCCGAGGGGCTCGGTGTCCCGCCCACTGTAACCTGGTCAGAGGGCAGAAAACTGAGCCAGGCCAGCCCTGCTCCTGTGACTGGTCGACGTGGGTTGCTCGGGGGCCCCTTACAGCCCTGGTGACAGAGCAGAGTAGGTGCCCACCTTAGAAGGCTTTGCCAGCACAGGGGTGAGGTGAGCCCCGCTCCCCGCCGAGGTCATCATGAGCTTGATGAGGCGATACTCGGGAATGAGCCTGGAACCCAGGCCGGAATTCCGGGCTCTCGCGGCGCCTTTGGCCGCGGTGACAGCCTCTCTGCTCTCTCCGTGCTGAGCTGTCTCATTTCCCATCTGGCCCTTGCTGGTGTTCTCACCTCCACTCTAGAGTCTCCTGCCGTTTCGCGGATCTTCCTCCCTCCTTGAGAAGTCCCTCCTCCTCCCAGGGGCGCTTCTTTGTCTTTGGGCCTTCGCCCTGGACCTGGATCTTGGGCCCTGTTGCCCCGAGAAGCGCTCAGAGCCGACCCCGTCGCTCTCTGCAGTCCTGAGCCCAGACGGCCTCACTGCACTCACTCCTCTTCCTTCCTTTTCTGACCTGCTGTAGCTTTGACTTTTCCTGTTCTTAAGACTCTTCCTGGGCCCAGTTTCAATAGCTCAGCATCTCAGTGCAAAAGGCCAAGTGACCCTTGAGAGACCTGCCCCGTAGAGCCCTAGGTGGGCACCTCTGCCCTGGAGCTGCCCCTCGGGCAGAAACCTGATCTGCCCTCTTCACTGAGTACACCGCCCCCCAGGTTCTGGGCCAGGGAGAGCCAAGACCCTCCCACAGGAGCCCCCTTGGCCCCCTAGGCTAGCACCATCCAGGTGGAAGGGAGAGAAAGGTTAGGCCTGCTTTTGCTGGAAGCATCCCAGCACGGGATGAGGTGGGCCTTCTGTGAGTACAGCCAGTGTTTTTCGTGGGAGCCCACAGAGAAGACTGGAAACCCTGGCCGGCAGAGGCTGGCTGCCCCTGGGATTCTCAGGCCGCAGTCGGTCCACCTCCTGCATGTAGCCCGTTGGGGAGGTAGACTTGTACTCTGGGAGAGGCGGCCCGAAAGGAGCAGGTGGCCCTTGTGGTGGAGCAGGGAGGTGGTGGGGTAAAGAAGGAGAGCCCAGGCCCAGGGGTCCCACATCCCAACTCACCTGGCCTGGGGCAAGTCATGGAACCTCTGTCCACTCCCCTCTCGCCTTCCTGCCTCTGGACAGTGCGTTGTTAGACCATTTGGACCAGCCCGAGACTGATGAGGGACCTGGTTTCTCATCTACCCAAAGCCCTAGGTTCACTTTGGTGGCCCCTACACCGTTCCCAGACTTGCCGGGCTTGGGTTTAGAAGGAATGCAATACACTTCTCAAGGCTGACCACCGCCAGGCGTCTTCTCACACAGTAACACTGAGTAGCTTCTGACAAGGAAGTTGGGGGCCGTGGGAAGCCCAGAATGGCCCAGCAGTGTCCAGACAGGGATACCCCCCTCATGGCCACAGAATGCACCCCACCCAGGAGGGTCCCAGTGTCCCCCGCCCCGTCATGCTCTATGATCCATTTCAGTGGATGCCACTGTTGGCAGCTTGTAAAATAACGGTGACTCTGCTGGCTCACCACCCCCCGCCCCCTGGCACTTAGGACCACCCAGAGTGCTCTGCGGGCCTCTTCTCCCATAATCCTCACAGCTCCTCCTCCGAGAGGCTTAGGCCTGTTTACGGGTGAGAACGCAAGCCCAGAGAGGCCGAGCCCCTTACCCAAGATGGCACGTAAGTTGCGAGGGCAGCCTGGCCACAAGTGTAGCTGTGCTGAAGCCTGAGGGCAGCAGCCGTTCCTCCTCCCAGCCTCTGCGAACCATGGTCAGTAGCCCCCGGGGGCCCTGGACAGATGTGGGGGTGAGCAGGCCTTGTGGAGACCCCCGGGCACACAGCCACTGCCAGGGTGGTTTCCCGGGAGACAGCCAGAGCCCCTATTCTGCCTCATGCATCACCTTCAATCATGCTCGGCAGAGTTCCAGCTCCCCAGCCACACACGATGGGGTTGTTTCTGAACAAAGCAGAAATAAGTCGGCTCAACTTTGAGGTTAGTTGGAGCTGTCACTTGCAGTATCGAAAACAAGCAGTTCTGAATTACAAACCAAGGAATGACATGTGGAGGCTATTGGCAGAGAATTAAGGGGCACATGTAAATCTGGGTCTGCAGTCACTTTTCAGAAATGTCCTCTCCTTCCAAGCCTGTCTGTCACCTTTCTGAGGTCTCTATCTTTATCTCCAGGCATTGGGATTTGGATGGTTAATTGTCCTGGGTGTTCGTGGTAATTACACATGCAAATCCCTATGCGCAGGAGTGAAAATATGACCCATGAAGCCTTTTTTGTTTTGTAATTTTTATTTTGAATCAGTAACCAAGACGGCACTTCATAGTGTTACTAATATGCTGCTCTATTAAACTCATGACAAGTGTATTATTTTCTGCAATTTTGAGCATCAGTTTATTTAACTGACTCTGATTTTGAGCCTTAACTGCTTTGCACAACCTTGCTTTTCGCTAGATTTAGTCTCCCAGTGTCCTAAGCGAGAGCTCAGTGCCTCGTGCCCCGTCTTGCCCTTCCCCCAGCCCCAGCCAGAAGTGAGTGTTAAGGCTGTTGCTGGAAATATGCTGATTCGGGAGAGCTCTGTCTGGTCTCTCCGTTTAGATGATGAGGTAACCGTGGGGAAGTTCTATGCCACTTTCCTGATACAGGACTACTTTAGGAAATTCAAGAAACGGAAAGAACAAGGACTGGTGGGAAAATACCCCGCGAAGAGCAGCACAATTGCCCTACAGGTGAATTGTTGTTTTGTCTTTTTCTCTTTTTCACTAACGATTTTACGAGCTTATTTGAAATACTAGAGAGCTGACTATTCATGGTTGAGCAGTACCACCAGGATTTTGTTTAAACTGAGATACTGCACACTCCCCCAAATGTGGACTAGCCATTTCTGGGCCACCAGGTAAGTACCTCCCCCTCCCTGCTTTCTCTGGCGTGCCCCTGCGTCCGCGTCCACTGTGGCCCGGCCCCGCGGGGCAGGGCTTCCAGGACAGTGGCCGAGGCACATCCCTGGCGGGAGGGGAGCCAGAGCTGCCCTCGTGCCTTATCTCCCCCAGGGCTTCTCCAAAGGCAGCGTCCTCCGAGCAGGCACCCACCTTCCCCCAGCCTCGGGCTCAGGCCCTAGCCGCCCACGAAACAGCTTTCCATCTGAACGCAAGTGCTTTGTTTTGTTTCTGTTTGTTTCTTACCCCACTGCTTGTTGGTTTTCGGTCCATCTCAGTAACATCCATCACCTCCTAGTGCATGTGTGCGTGTGTGAGTGCGTGTGTGAGTGTGTATGCGCGTGTGTGTGTGCGTGCGGTGTGTCTGTCTCTGCGTGTCGTCTCCTGATGGCCGTGAGGCTTGCTGTGCAAATGCTGTTCTCTCTCGACCCAGCCAGCCTCTGGTCCCGTCACCCGCCCGGGCCCCGCCCAGGCACCCGGAGGGGGGATGTGGTTTCAGGAATCTCTGGTTCTAACTAGGGTCCACGCATTCCAGGGTGTAGAATCCTAGGTAAGCCCAAAGCCCTGGTGGGAAGCAGGTGTGTGGGGAAAGGGAGTCCCAGTGGAGACCCGCACGGAGAGGGGC
This sequence comes from Orcinus orca, assembly GCF_937001465.1. NCBI lineage: Eukaryota > Metazoa > Chordata > Mammalia > Artiodactyla > Delphinidae > Orcinus > Orcinus orca. The sequence goes on along the minus strand of NC_064568.1, from coordinate 34,994,034 downwards.
TAGGAAGGGAAGTCTGTGAGTGCTGTGACTGAGAAAGCAGAGTGGAGAAGGAATGAGGAAAAGATGCCAAGGACTACAAAAGTGGAACTCCAGAGGTTGGCAAGCTGTCAGAAACAACTGTCCAGATTGATCAAAAGCCCTGTCATCTCTGCTGTCCGGATTATGCATAAGATAACGTTTTCCTTTTATGTCCCTGTTATCACCATTTGTCTTAAACTGGGCCTTGTTGGTATGGGTAAGGTTCAACATGGAAGAGTCTTTTGCTTTTTTTCTGGGGGAAAATGCCCTGCATTGTCTTGTGTTCTCAGTGATGGTAATTACCAAAGTGAAGGCTTGTCTGTGATCTCCCTGAGAGAGAATGAACATGAATGACAATGAATGCGTGAAGGAAGGAGGGTGGGGTGTGTGCATGTGGCGGGTTAGGAGATGACCTTGTGTGACAGTGACCTGTTGATTCATGATGCAACCTGGGCTCTGCCCAGACAGCGCTGGGGGGTGGGGTGGGGAAGGATGGATGCTGAATCTGACCAAAGACAATTTCTGATTTTTCTTCCTCTGGTCACATCTCCTAAAGGGAGTTCAGTGAATCACAGGCTTGAATAGCTGATTGCCATCTCAGCCTGCAGAATTTGAGTAAAGCTTTCACCTCTGACCCATCCAGTTTACGAAAGTGACAGCCCTTCTCCTGATCACAGCTCACAAGTAGCCTTAGAGAGAAGCAAACTGAAAAGACGTGTTTGCAAACTTTGAGCAGGTCTGGTCCATACGTTCTAGAGGGCGGTGTGGCCAAACTGGGTGCAAGGGCAGGGAGAGATGATCATGTTTCTGCAGGCTTTTCCCTAAAGCAGCGCTGGGCCTGGAGGACTAGGGGCCGAATTGCAGAGTGCCGTGATCCCCTCCTTGTAGGGAACTGCTTGCTGTTCTCAGGTTCTAGCTCTTGGGGCTTGATGACTTTTCTGGAGGGGGAAACATACTCTTTCGTGGATGGCTGTGTCGTAATTCACGGTAACCAAGGTAGCGCTGCGCTGAGAGCCTTCTGTTTTCTGCGGAAGGCATATATGATGACCATCTGGATACAGGGTTATACCTTTGCTGAGCCCCCAAGGCTTCCCAATTAGATGGCTTCAGGGCTTGCTCTGGTGGCTGGATATAGTGTTTGGATGTTTTAAAAACCTGAACAACAGCACATGGCTATGTAATTAATAATCACATTTCATGGGTGGGTTTCACTGAGTCTTTAAGTTGAAAGTTCAAATGATGCTGAAGCTACGTGTATACATCATGGGTTAAAAAGACTCTGTTACATTGTGTCACGATCATGTTTTTCCCCTGGACATTTTTTCATTTCGTTGTTTACAGAAAGTTTCCTTTCCTTGGTGAAATTAAAATATCTCCGGTTAGATGCCAATATCAACACATTTCCACACGGTTCCATTGGGAGTTGAGGCTGTGACTATAATTTATGTTGAGTACCCAGCCTAGGAAATTAAGCTGTGTTCATAATCTTGACAGATACGTTCTGAAAATGCATTCGATTCTGCAGCAAACATTAAAAACAGAAAATTTTTGTTTCCTTGAAGGATAGCTCTCATTACGTGTTTGGTTTCCTGTGCTCTAGAAAGGGCTTCAGATGTGATTTGTCACTCTTCATTTAATTAGCACGACGAGGCGCTTCCTTCCTGCATTGAGGAAATATCACGTGACGATGTGGCAGTTAGGGAAGCGGAGTCAGATGGCGGTGGGAGGAGAAATGGATCAACCGTGGCACTAGGATGCGTACACAGATCCTCGAGAAAGCTCCCCAAGGTGGGCGCGGCCTGTCGAGAAGTGGGATGAGTTGCTCCTCCCTGTGCCAGGGGCGCCAGGAGGCTGAAAGCCCAATTACTAATGAAAAATGGAGTGTGGGTGTCAGGTGAGCACAGGAGTCAAGACGTAGGCCAGTGCGTGCTTGTGCGGCGTAGGGTGCAGTCTGTCTGAGCAGGATCAGAGCTGGTCCACGTTCTCTGTCCCCCCCTCCCGCATTGGAATGGTTTCGGAGGGCGCACAGATGCACTCTGGTTATCAACTCTGTGGGCTCCATCTGGTCTTCCTCTGTTCAGACCAACTGCAGGGCCCCTTCTACATGAAGGGGGGTGGCTTGAGGACCTCCTGGATCCACGTGTGGGTAGGAGCTTGGCACCTGGTGTCCTCTGGCCTCTGTGGTCTGAATGAGTGTGCAGTTTCCATCCGCCCATCCATCTTCATCATTAAAGCCAGCCTTCTCTCCAGCCCCTCTCCAGAGGGAATCAGAGAGAAGCTGCATCAGGCTTTTTGTTTTTTTCCTCTCACTCATCCCCTACATGCCATATTCACTTTAGTTTGACTCAGCCTTTGCTCTTCATCCATTGTTGCTGCATCCCAGTGACCTGCAAATTTCCACAAGGAGCAAGTAAATAAAGGAACACAGCTCTGCAGCCACGAAAACTCTGTCCCCTTCCCAGCAAATAGTAACGCCTCATCAGATCTTCCAGATGAGGACTGCAATATACAGACACTCATTAGTCCAGTATTTCACGGATTAGAAAAAGAAAAAAGATCCCAGAGTGGGGAAAGTTTTGTTCATTTCTTTTTCTTTCAACGTTCGAGGATTTCCTTTTTGCAAAAGACACTCCGGTGGACTGAGGGGAGACTGTTGCCCACTCATCCCAGATGGGAGCCTGCCCATCTTCAGGACAGGAGGACTTGAGAGGGATAGATTTTTCTTTTCTTTTCTTTTCCTTTTTTCTTACCTGTTTGGAAGTTGGGTTTAAGGAGGAGACCGTCATTTCCGGCTTGCAAAGAATTAGGTGGTTAGGTTTTATAATGTGAAAGCCTGAGCCCCAGCTGGCAGGTGGTGGTGTAGGTGGCCCAGTAGAAATGTGGGTGGTGGAACGGAATCAAATGGCTCTCAGTCCCCGATGTGGCCCCCTCGGAGAGGCTCGGGCATAAAGATAGAGGAAAATGGGATACTCCACAAACATTGAACCTGTAGAATATCCCACACCTGTTAGCTAGTCACCTCAGTCTAAAAATTAGCAAGATTTTTTGGTCTTTTTTTTAAAAGCATGATTCCATCTAAAGCCATAAAAAGGCTTTTTTTTTTTTTTCTTTTTTAATCTAAGAGAAGAACAGATGCTAACAGATGAGATTTCACTGGCTGATTCATTTGTTTCAGATGCTTGAACGGATGCTTTAGAATTTTCTGCCTGAGCTACAGCACCACGCTCGTTAGTCGGAAGGCGTTTGTGGCTAAGGCCTTGAAAGGGAAAAGCCTCAAGTGGGCTTATTTCTACTGAAACAGCATTTCGGGAGAAATGCAGGAAAAAGCAAACCCAAGGCCCCAGAGAGACCCCTTCCAAGCAAAGCACTCCTCCGGAAGGTGGAAGCAGGGCCGTGGCTCAACTGCGGAGCCGTGGTCTCCTGTCACGGACGCTGCTCGGTGGCTCCTTTTCATGAAAGGGAATGAGCAAGGCTTAACAGTTTTCCCTTCCAAGCAGAGACTCAGAGAAAGGGAAAGAGTGAGAGAGAGCAAAGGAGGGGGGCAGCCGCCCCACAGAGAAATGAAATGAACACAACTTCCTGATGCTGGCCAGTAAAAAAAAAAAAAAAAAAAAAATTCATAAAAAGATTAAGCAGACCTGCGTAAGGTGGGCAGCTGACTCCGTTCCAAAGTCCTGCATCCCTAGTTTACCTGAACTACCAAAGACTGGCAGGCCCCTTGGCACTGGGCTGACAAAATTCCTTTTATATATGCCAGTCCATCATGACCTCCTGACCATCCAGCTCCACTCTCTGCAGTGACCAGTGCAGGATGAAGGCAGATGTGGACAGGACAGGAAGCTCAGACACCCCCATTTAAACTAACACATACACCTGCATGCCCAAACCAACCCAGGCGACACCTCAGGTTCCATCTTAACGCGTCCGCGGGAAATACCACCACACCCAAACCTCATCCGACATTGTCCGTCTTTAATTCAAAGCCAGTCTGGGGATGCCTCTTTGGAAGCAGTGTGGTCCAGTTTCAAGGACACTGGGAGTCAGGGAACCTGGGTTCTAGTCCCAGTTCCAGCGTTCACTTGCTGTGTGACCTTGGGCAAGACACTTAACCTCTCTGTGCCTCAGTTTCCCCATCTGTAAAATGGGGGTAATAATGTCGACCTACCTCACAGGGCTGTTGTGAGGAATAGCTAAGTGATTGTAAAGCACTTTGAACGTATACTTGCTTATTATTAAGACTACAACAATAATAATATCATATGCCTGTTTACTACCAGAACTTTAAGAAATTCTTGTTTTTCTTTGACCTCTTCTCTGTCCTGTAGTGATCCATCGAGAAAGAGAACTCTCCCCTTTTTGAGATTTCTAGGAAATGCATAAAGATGTAAACAGCAGGAACTCTTCAGGTTGTTTTCTCACATCTTACAAAAAGTAGATGCTTTTGCACAAGAAGTTGCTTCGAGGGGCGGGGGGAGGTCCCCTCTGAAATTCTCAGCTGTTTCCAGGCAGTAGTTGAGGAGTCAGTACACCTGATGCTGAGCCCAAGATACCCAGAGGTTTAGTGCAAAGTTGAGTGCAAAACCTTGAAGTTCCTGAAATGTCTAGAGAAGAGAAGGGTTACAAGCCCTGGTCTGTGCAGACTGGAGGCTGCGTGCATGTGTGCGTGTGTGCAGGGCGTGGAGAGGCCCAGGATGTGGGGAAGCCCAGCTCCTGGCTGTTCTCATCCTCAGCCAGGCAGGGTGGGGGAGCCGTGTAGCCAGTGGGAAGAGTGGTGCTAGCAGAAGTCCCCCAGGCCCATCCTATGCATGACTGAGAGGGTCCCTCCCAGCCTGGAGGTCTGCTCCAGTGATGTCTTCTGTGCTGTGACCTTTGTTCCACTTGGGAAACAGGCCTGGCCCCCAATTTGGTTCCTGTGTGTGCAGACTGTCTTAAGTCTAGGAGCTCGTGGTGGGTTTTCTGCATTCTCACAGCAGAGTCCGTGGGGCCAGAGAACAGGGTTGACCTCTTCACACAGCACCATGGGTGGTGACGTGGGCATGGGGGCGACCCCTGTGAAAATGTCGAAGCACAGCTGTACCTGCTAGTTGACAGCTGTGGCCCCCAGCACCTTGAGTCTCCTCACCCCCTGCTAACATCCCAGCCCTGCACCAAACCCCTCTGTGATTCAGTAACTAAAGGGCGAATGCCTGGTGTAGCAGGGACCTCTGGGAGCCTATTCTGGTCTGAAGGCCCACCTCTGCTCTGACTGGGTAGTGCCCGGGATAAACCAGTTATTAAGTATGTGGTGTATCATCCCTGAAAAAGAAGCTGGTCAGCTCTGTGGGCACAGGTAAGGAGTTTATCCACCATCACAAACGATCCCCCTGTCCCTGACCGACTCTGATGTCGTTTATTAAATACTAAAGGGAGTGTTTGTGCTCGCCCCCGCCCCCTGTCTGTGTCACCCCCATCTCAGAGGCCCACAGTGGCCATCTGTCTTCTAGATCTAAGTCTCTATACACCAGAGCCTCAGCAGAGCAGCTCTAAGCAATCCACGTGGCTGGTGTCTCCACATGCCTTTCTGCACAGTCCTTCCACATACGTAGAAACTGGAAAGCAGTAACTTTCTAGGTGGGATTTACGGAACGGTCTAAATGGAACGTGAGAATCTTGCCCCACGTGGGCCTGGCTGTGTGCTGAGTGACGGCCCTGGTGGTGGCTGGTGGCTGAGATCAGTTGGTGAAGGACAGCCAGAAGTTGTCGGGGCCACCTCCCGCCTCGCTCGAAAGGGAAACGAGGCTTCCCTGGAACCTGGTTCACAGTCAAACTGCAGATACCTCTGTCCTTTTCCCTAAGACCTTAAAAGAAGAGTATAGCTTTAAACGTAGAAAAGTTGTAAGAGACAAGTCATGTTTAATAGGTCAGATTGACAGACTCAGCAAACTCGGTGCCCAACACCAGAATCCATGGTGCTAAACTCTGAAGCTCCTGGATGGAAGACACAATGCAGCCCAGGATCCATCGCAGGGACACAGATGTAGGATCGGGCCTCAGGATCTTCTTCAATAGCTTACTCTATGGTGTGACCTAATTAAAAATTCGGTTGATCCACAGGATTATTGGGTACTGGATTCTCTCCTCTTAAAGGCAGGAGATCGCTCCTCTCTAAGAATAGTAATTATTATTTTCAAAAGTCTCTGAGACGATAGAATTACTGAAAGTAAGGGAAGTTACATGATGTCATCGCAAAAGGTCTTAATTACTGTGGCATGCTATTGACTAACACCCACCTAGGAGCCCTCTTTAGCCCAAACGTATCACGATTTGGTTATCCACTGGCAGGAGCTTGCGAACACTCGTGGTTCCTTGGCTGGGTAGGTACCTGCACGAATTAGTTCTCCCTGGCACACCGTAGCCCTGAGAGAGGTGGCTATTGGGGGTAATGGGAGGGCACATCGTTCTAAGGCACAGTGAAGGCAACCCATGCCAAAGGCTAACTCAGAGAAGCCACGAGAAGGATGTTTCTTCCCAAAGTAGAGAAAGGTCGGGGGAGATCACAGGAATCCTGGATGGGGGAATAGCCCAGCTCCAGGAAAAGATGGTGTTGCCTGTCTGAGGGCAGGTTATCATCAAGTTCTACAACTTTTTGGTCTCAGGAACCTTTTATGCTCTTAAGAATTATCGAGGACCCTTATGTATCAATATTTACTACATTAGGAATTAAAGCAGAGATTTTTAAAACGCAGAATATGCAAGCACAAAGTTGCCGGAGAGATGAGATCCCCAAGGTTTATGCAGCCTTTGAAAAACCCCACTGTGCTCTCAGGAGAGGATGAGAGCGTACAAGGCCGAGAGCATCCTTGTCTTATTATGCAAAACACAATGACCTCTTGGACCCTTTAAGGTGTCTCAGAGGGCCCCAGGGTCCTTGGGCCACACTTTGAGAACTGCTGCTCTGGGGGATTGATCCCATATCCCCCCCTAAAGGAAAAGGGTGCTGGAGCCTTTTTCCAATCTCCTGCCCCTACCTTGAACTGTCCCCTAACTCCCAGGCCCGTCCCCAATCCCAGCCCACTCACCTATACATGGAGCTGCCTGGGCCCCCAGCGTCCAGCCCGCGTTCAGGCTGAGAGTTGTACCGCACATGCCATGTCTCACTGCCTGTGCTGATCTGGAGGAGTGGTGGTGTGAATTCGTGTGTGAGAGAGAAGTGTCTGTAAGGATCTCAGCTCCTGAGAGTGGCACGGCGGAGACAAGGATATGCGCTGAGTGTAGGACCAGTTTTTGCGATACCTGGTGATTTCTGTCATTGCCGTGATACAAGAGTGCTGCTGAGTTAGTTGTAAGAAGTTTCACCTTGATTGAGTGGCAGCCACAGTCATGTGGGGTTGCAGTCATGAGTGAGCGCATGGTGGGAACTGGATCCTGGCACTCTTCCCCGTAGACCCCAAAAGGTGGGGCGGCATGGTGTCATTGGAACAGCAGAACTGCGCGTCGTGATCCCTAGCTGAGCCATCACTCGTGTGGGCAGGTCACTTAACCAAATGGGAATCATCTTGGCTCTCCCCTCCCCGGCCCGCCCTCCCAAGATGTAGTGGGATAAAGTATGTTACATTGCAGTGACAAAGATGCTAGCAGAATAGGTCTCGATTTGTGACTTCTGCTAAGCCCACATTTTAAGTAAAACTCTCTCTGTTATCAGGAAACTGGCAAGCATTTCTCCAATGCTGGTGTTAAAACTACAACCAAGAATTAAGGTGGAACTAAAACAGTTGGCTTTGTCAGATCAGAAGAAATGTCACAGATTGCTTTAGATAATTTTTTTTAAGTCGCAGGGAAATGTCATAGATCACTTTAGGTAATTTTTTTAAACTTCCCTTTATCTTTCAAAAGGAAGGTAACAAACTCCATGTACACAGCGGAGTGCCACCCCCAGGGTAACTTACGTGGTGATGTTACAGCTGACTTTGCAGGGAGGGTGGGAATCACTGTGCGTGACTCACGGGGGGCGTGCCTTCCTCGTAATTCTAGCTCTTTATGTTTATATATAACTCGAGGACTGTTCATAACGGACGCAGAGGCCACACCATCACATCTTCCCTGGTGGAGAGCAATGACAAAAGAAGGGGTGTGCCTGTGTGTGATGTGTGTGCATGTGGGGATGCAGGGGAGGTGGAATGGCTTATAGATAAACAGGTGTATGCTGTGAGAATTTAATCTCCAGTTCTTTGTGCCGAGGGAGCTAGTCTAAAATGATCCCTTCTAATTGGGTAGGGGCAGAAGCCTGCTAAAGGGTTAACCAGAACTCGCCTTTAACGAGAGGACCGAGCAGGGCCGGCCTTGGCTGCGGGAGACCTGCCTGTGATAGAGACCCGGCTCTGCTCTTTGGCTGGAGCCTGAAAGCCTGGCACTCATACCCGAAGATGGATGGCCTGGCCCAGTCCCGACTGGAGACTCACATCTCTTATCTGCACTGTTACAGTGTAGGTTCAGGAGGGGTTCCGGGGCGTTTCTACGTGCTGAGAGCTGGCAGACGACCGGTGTGAGTGATGGCGCTAGCTTAGGGAGACAGGCAGTGAAAGCATTTCAGATGCACCAGGTAGGAAAAACTTAACCCTGAAAGTGGGCAAGAGAAAGGAAGGTAAATGAATGTTCCTACTTGAGGTTAAAATATCATACATTTATGCTATTGCTTCAGAAATATTTACAGAGATTTTATAGTTTGGGGTTTTTTTTTTTTTTTTTTGGTGACTTAATCATTCACTAGAGTAAATATCTATAAAATTCCAATTAAATGGTGTCTAAAATTTAAAGCAGCGGTCTACAGGCAAAGCGCCAACATTTCTTTTTTTAACAAAAATATTTATGAGAACATCTAGCATTTAAAAATCAACCAGAAACTAGGCTTGATTCTGTTTAATATTTTATATGATTGGACATCTTAAAACAAATCGATAATGTTTATATTTTATAGAAATTCTGTGTTTATTCAAAACCATAATTCTACTGTGATGTTAATGGAATGACTTTATATGGCTTTAATTGTGTTGCTTTAAATGCTAATGACCACATTTCAAATTAAAATAGTATTTTGCTGATAGGGGTAGACACAGATATGACATATGAAAGAATAGATAATTTTACTGATTGTAAAGTGTTTATTTCCAGAAAAAAATGTTCTTTTTTTTTTTTTTAAGGGCTGTGAAAAAAAGTCATTTTTTCAAGGGTTTAAGATAGATTTCTGCACTTTGGGAATTGGAACTTGTGCCTATGGAATTTTTGGAGCAGCCTAAGCTACCTTTTAGCTTGATATGTGTGTGCTAGAAAATTTTTCATTACCATGTTTTGTGATATGTAATAAATTCAGGGTGCTGTGCTTAAGCTTCGTTTCAATTCAAGTTTGGGAACATCTGTTTCCCTCATTCCCAACCCTGGCAGACACCCCTACTCCCCATAGTACCTCCCCCCTCCCTCCCCGTCTGTCCTTCCTCGGATCCCCTGTGAAAGAGTACAGTCAGTCTCTGACTCTTAGGAGGTGTGTTCCTTCCTGCGTGGAGCAAAGCAAAATATAATCATGATTTCTGAGCCTCTGCTCTCCTGTCTGGGAAGAGTGATGCTTTCTCTCCTCCTTTGATGTCTCTTTAATAAATATGTTGTCCTTATTTGTCTTTGGACATGGCCTCTTGGGCCACCTCTCAATTTCCTCCATGATTTATGTTGCAAACAAATTCTCTGTCCTGTGTGTTTGTTCACTGCTCTCTCCTAATCTTGTGTATCATTGAAGACATGCTGGAGACAGTTTCTGGTTTTATTATGCAATTATGTCATATGTGTATTTCAGTGAAATGTCAACCCGTCAACAGAGGATGATGTTAAAAATTATCCAAATAAATAGTTTTCTATTTCTTCTAATCAGACCTAGTCCAGTCAGTTGAATGACAGTGAACAGGATTATCTGTTGTTATTTAAACAGTTTTCCTGGCCCACGCTGCCTTGGGACGTGGATTAAGGTACATAATTTACCTGGGGATGCTGACTCGGTGCACTGTCACCTGTGTGTGTTTTGTGGCAACGGAAGCAGGTGTCTCAAACCTGGTCTCTTGCTTGGGAGCCTCAGATATGTAACAGCTCTTTCTTTCCAGTGATCCAAAATCAGATGGTGAAACTCTGGCTTCGTTTATCTTCCCTTGATAACTGTGCCCTACAGAGCACTGCCTGGATGGATTGCAGGCTGTTCAGTACAACTGGGCTCAACCTTGCTGCCCAGGCCTGCAGCTCTGCTGTGCAAGAGCTTTTCATCCACTTGGCATTAGAGTTGCCTTCCTGATGTTTCCCTGAGAATGGTGTGGGTCTGCCTCTAAGACAGATGATTTCCCAGGCTCAGATGTGCCGGAAGCGGGGTCCTGAGAGAGGAAAAGAGTGAGCGTGTGTGTGTGTGTGTGTGTGTGTGTGCGTGCGTGTACATGTGTGTGCTTGTAGCTGTACGTGTGTGCACGTCTGAGTGCGTGTGTCTGCTGCCTGTGATCAGAGGGACAGGTGAGTGAGAGGCAGCCTCACTGCCCACACCACAAACTGTTCTGGCTTTGGCCCTGGGACACGTGTGTCCTTCCCCTGCGAGACCACAGCCTTCTTAGCCGGGAACCTTAAGGCTTTGACTCCAGGCAGCTCGTTCACCCCCACGGTTCATAAAATGGAAAGGTCTGGGGCTCCTGTATGCAAAGAATGGTTCAAACCAGACGCAGCCTGGTGTGCGACCTTTAAAAGGATCCTCTCGCAGGCTGAGGGCTGTTACGAACGAAGCCATTTTCACGAGAGCCTCTTGGGCGGTTCCATAGGACTGCAGAAGACCGGTCTGAGCGTTCCCACACTCGTGGGCTCGGTCCTGCCGGATCTGGCAAGATGGGGGCCACCCTCCCCTCCTCCCCTCCCCCCCACCCCCTCCACTGCCCGGCGTGTCTCAAACGTGGTCATCACGCTTTGTCTGTGCCCTGTACCACCCGCTGCCGGGGCTTGTGGAGGAAGGACAGGGAAGCGGTCCCCCCCCTCACACTGGGGGGTGTTAGCTGCGGGTGGAGACCCGCACAGCCAGGGCCTCAGATGTTCTCCACACCTTTAGTGGCTACTGAGGTGCAGACAGACGGCCGGCAGGTGAGGGGGTACCACCCGGGTACAGGACGGGTGACCTTAGACCGGGGACAGGGAGGGAATGCCTCTTTCCGATGCCAGTCTTTTTGTGTCCAAGGATAGAGTAACTGTACTCTCCCTATTAGCGTGCCATTTTTCTTCAAATTGTTGGTCAAAACATAATTTTCTCAGAGCCAGCAACCACCCCTCCCCCATAGGTAGTCCATAAGCATCTCGAATATTTCCCTAGAGAAATTTAAGTACAATGGGAGGGCTTCTCCCAGGCCCTGTCCCACTGGAACCCGGGGCCCAGGGTGAGGAAGGCCGGCCGTGAGGCCCTCGGGGAAATGCAGAACGTCCGTGAGGGGCCTAAGGGGTCACCTGGCAGGTCTGGCGCCGCCTCCAGAGGCTGGAGCCCCTTTCAGTGTGTTGTGGTCTTCAAGAGGATGACCCAACCATTGGCGAGTTCTCCACCTGAGCACAGGCTGCAGGCCCAGGTGCCAACAGATGGCCATGGAGCCTGGCCCTGCACGGCAGCCCAGGTCTGTGCGTGTCTGTCCATCGCGTTCTGGTCCTGAATGTGCTGGTGGCTGCAGTGTGTTGTGTCCTGCCCTCGTTCCCATGGCTTTGAAGCAGAACCAGTGGCCCAGTTGGCTGCCTGGTCTGCTGGCCCTCTGGCACCTGCACTAGGCTTCTCATCCTGGACACAGCCAGCGAGCGCTTGCCACCCTCCCTGTAAAACAGCCGCGCCGTGCTCCTCGCCCCGTCCGAGGCTCCGGGAGATGGCGCTCTGCGGGCCATCCTTCTGTAGACAGTCATTTAGACATGGGCCTGGGCTCTTGGCCATGGCAGACCCTAGTACTAGTAAGCAAGCGCTGTTCCCTGCGAGTGGGGGTGCTTGAAAAGGCGGTCACTGGCCTCAAGCATCCCAGCCCAGGACCATCTTGAACTCCTGACCACACCCTCCATCCCTGAGGCTGCAGGGACACCATCAGTTACATTCAAACAAGTGGTCAGTTCCCTGGACTGTCCTTTGGAGAAACCTTCCCCTCCCACAACTGAATCAGGCAGGAGCAAAGCCAGGACCCAGGCTGGGCCCAGGCCACCCGTGTTGTCTAACCTGTTTTGCCATTTTCATTGATCTAGGCGGGATTAAGGACACTGCACGACATTGGGCCAGAAATCCGGCGTGCTATCTCATGTGATTTGCAAGATGACGAGCCGGAGGAAACAAAAGGCGAAGAAGAAGAAGATGTGTTCAAAGTAATTATTCCACGCCTAGCTACACACTGGCCACTTGGAAATAGCGGGGCAGGAGTCCAGTTGGGGCAGTTAACGATCTGCCAAAGAGCCTGGAGGATGCACACCAGCCCCAGGGCCTAGAGGGGCTTGTGGACCGTGCCCTCCCCCCTGCAGACCCTCCCCGTTCAGCAGCACCCCTCCTAGGGCCAGGCCTGCTCCTTCCCAGAGCTTGCTCCTCTGCCCCACACTGGCCACTTCGGAGGAGCTCGGTCACGACCACTGGCCGGCGTGGATGAGCATCCTGGGTCCTCCTAGCAGCCGCTGGCCCTCCCCACCCCTCCTTCCCCGGGCCGGCTCTTTGATCTGCCAGCGGGCCCTCCACTTCCCAGCCCCCGGCCCAGAGACCTGCCTGCCGCCCAACCTCGGCCACTGGGGCTGCCGACAGCCCTGCTGGGCGAAAGTCAGCTCACCTTGGAGCAACCGGAAGAGTGCACTTGAATGACAGCCGAGCGCTTGCTCCCCAGCTCAGGAATCGGTAACCTTCCTCATTTCAGGGGGACCGGCTGGCACACACAGTCACCCTGGTCACTGAGACACTCAGACTGTTTCACAGGGATTCTATGGAGCTTACCTAGAATTTGTTTTTCATGTAGAAAAGAAATTACCTAACATAGCTAGCCTGCATCAAATATTTGTTAAATTACCTGGTGTTGTCTCCCATTATTTTGCAGAGAAATGGTGCCCTGCTTGGAAACCATGTCAATCATGTTAATAGTGATAGGAGAGATTCCCTTCAGCAGACCAATACCACCCACCGTCCCCTGCATGTCCAAAGGCCTTCAATTCCACCTGCAAGTGATACTGAGAAACCGCTGTTTCCTCCAGCAGGAAATTCGGTGTGTCATAACCATCATAACCATAATTCCATAGGAAAGCAAGTTCCCAGCTCAACAAATGCCAATCTCAATAATGCCAATATGTCCAAAGCTGCCCCTGGAAAACGGCCCAGCATTGGGAACCTTGAGCATGTGCCTGAAAATGGGCATCATTCCTTCCACAAGCATGGCCGTGAGCCTCAAAGAAGGTGCAGTATTAAAAGGTAACGTTTAAGATGTGTTTGCACTTGGTAATGTAGTGTCAGCCCAAGGCAGGTTTTTTCTCCCATCTCTGGCACAGGTGGGAGGCTCCCTGCGGGCATTGGTGTTAGGACCTGTGAGTGCCTCCAGGTCACAGCTTCTTCAGGAACTGGCCATGTGATGAACCCAAAGGATAAAGGGCCACCTGCCACCCTGCATCCTGCTCTACACGATGCCCCTTAACACAGGAGCAGCTGCAAACTCTACCTTCCCCGACTGTACCACATAATTCGGGACTGGCAGACTTTTCCTGTAAAGGGCCTGAGAGTAAATATTTTCGGGTTGGAGCCTCATACAGTCTCTGTTGTAGCTAGTCACCTCTGTTATCGTAGCAAGAGGCCAGCCATAAATCATATGTAAGCGTACAGGTGCAGCTGTGTCCCGATAAACCTTTATTTGTGGACACTGAAATGTGAACTTCATGCGCTCACGTGCGATGAAATATTTTTCTTCCTTTGATTTTGCTTCAGTTCTTTAAAAGAATAAAAACTCTTTGTAGCTTGTGGGCCATGCAAAAACAGGTGACGGCCTGTATTCAGCCCATGAACCATAGTTTGCCGACCCCTGCTCTAGGGAGTAGCTTGATATATTTGCTTTTTAAATTTTGCTAGAAATATTTAACTTTTATCTTCTCCCTCCCTCCCGTGTTATGCCTTTCCTGGATAGAACGCGCTATTATGAAACTTACATTAGGTATGTGCTCATTGCCTGTATTTATGTGTTAAATACTGTGTGTTCTAAGTGGGACCAGATGGCCTCTCTGAGTGCTGAGAGATGAGAAGGCCCTAGGAGCCAGCTAGCCTAGTGCAGGGCATTACAGCCCAGGGCTGTGGACGCAGAGCTTTCAGATCCATATCTGCACAGACTGTGTTAACCACCCAAGGACCTAAGTTCACATGCGGCGCGCCCACAGCTATAGCCCCGCAGGCCTCAGTGCGGTGCTGGGAGAGCCCCTGGCCTGTGGAGCTGGGCAGTCGTGCTGCTGTCCGGGGTCAGGCCTCTTGTGGAGGCTTTGTAAAAGCGTGACCCCCCACCTCCTGAAGTCCAGGAGCCAGGCCTTCTCCTTTGTCTCCTGGGCAGCCCCCTACCCACGGGCAGTATACCCTGCTCCCTGTTTGTTGAACCCAGTTGGACTGTGGGTGGGACGGTCATGGTGTTGGGGACAGGGAGGACAGATGTCCTGGTTTAATGATCTCAAGTTAGAAGTTACTTGAGCTGGAGGAGGGTGGGAGAGAGTGAAGAGCTTGGAGGAAGCACAGTCCTCTGTTTGGAGAGCAGTGATGCCACAGAGCCTGGCCGGCTTCCCTGAGGGCCGAGGCCAGGACATCTGGGTTCCAGGGAGACATCACGACAGTCCTGGGGCAGGGCTGTCTTTGAAAACGTGGTGGACGTTGTCCGGGAGAGTCTCCCTCCCCTGGGACCCTGTACTCAAAAATCCTGTCACCTTTCCTGGGTCAGATGCTCCAGGCTCTGAGGGCACCTTGGGCCGGGGTAAGGAGGCCCAGGGATCCGAGCAGGTGGCCTGGGAGCCCATCACCGCAGGTCTCTAGGTCCATTTTCTTGCTCTACTCCCAAACTACATCTACTCTTTTGGTTCTCAGGCCTCTGGGGGTAGTGGTGTGGCACTAGCATCATCAAGGCACTGAGGGAGAAACCCCTTCCTGGTACGTGCGTGCGCACACACATAGACACACACACACAGCACCGTTGCCAGAGGCATTAACAATCCAGCCCCACTTGAGGCAGGAGCACCCAGGGAGACGCCAGAGCGCCTCGGGCAGGGCTGCCGTGGCCACCGCCGAGGCACCGCCGGAGGAGCGGTCTGCCGCCCGCCCAGCCGCTCAGGCCCTCTCTCCCAACTGCAGGGCTGACTCAGGAGACGAGCAGTTCCCAACTATTTGCCGGGAAGACCCAGAGATACACGGCTACTTCAGGGACCCCTGCTGCTTGGGGGAACAGGAGTACTTCAGCAGTGAGGAGTGCTACGAGGACGACAGCTCGCCCACCGGGAGCAGGTGAGGGCTCTGTGGCTCGGGACGACCTGAGGAGGCCTTGCTGTCTCCTGGCCCTGGGGCTGCGCCTGCCCACGAAGCCACGGGCCCCCTGCTGCTGCCCTTGGGACTGTCCTGGGAAGCAGAGTGGGAGCACAGCCTCCAGGCCACAGGAGAAGTCAGGGCAGGAGAAGTAGGACTGGAGAGAGGCAGAGTGGAGGCTGTTTTTTCAGGCCTGTTGACTTACTTCCACCAGGGGCCCACCCGTGAGGCTTCAGTATAGGCTCTAGAAATGAGAGCCTTTGCTGAACGCTGAGCGCTCTGGGCTGGGGGTTCTCGCCGTGTAGCGGCTCGCCAGCCCAGAGCTTGGTCGGTCTTAATGGACAGCACTCCCATCAGGAGGCCTCTCCTAGAGGTGAGGGGACAGGAGGTCAGAGTGGCACCTCTCTAGGCTCCTGTCCTGAAGAAGGCAGGTATGAGGTTAAAGCGGACACTTTGCTTTAGGACAGGTAGCAGGCAGTGCAAGGGGACAAAGGCCACCTCCCACCCTCTTCTCTGTAACCTGCATCCCGCTGGGACCGGTGGCCCATTGAAGTGGACGTGGTTCTGTGGTGAGGTCACTTCTGGCGTCTGAGATGTTGTTAAACGTCAGCCTCGTCCTTCAGGCCAGCCGCAGCCGGGCCTCCCTCACGCCGCTCTGCGCCACGGCCTTCCGCAGGCCTCCCTGGAAGCCTGATTTGCAGCCACTGGTTCTGAGCCAGCTGCATTCCGACTTTCCGTCTTCAGGGCCTTTGCTCACACCACGACCACCCCTTGGATGCCCTTTCCCCACCTGTGCTCAGCTAATCCCACCTTCCCTTCAAGGGCCTGCTCCTCCTCTGACTGGAATTGAAATGCCGCCCCCACCCCTGCCCCGAGAACCCACGGGGCCCCACCCTGAGCCCCTCTCTCCCAGCGCCCACCTTCGCCAGCCTGCGTTAGAATTCCATGGGCATGAGGTACTTGCTAAGCTCCCTGACCGCGCTTCAGGCATCTCCGTGTCCCAGGCGCCCCGCTCAGCACCTGGCCGAGGGCAGACCCTCGGGAAGAAGTGAGCGGGTGATAGTCAAGCTTGCCGGGCATCGGCAGTCCACACCTGACCGGGGCCTGAGGCTGCCCCAGGGAGGGAAAACACCAGCACCTCACTCATCGCAGGTCTGCCGTCCTGAACCTTCCTGTGGCAGCCCTTGCCCTCCAACTAGAATTTTCCGTGGAGCTGAGGGCTGCCTTGTTCTCCTGTGTCCAAGGCGGTGGGGAGAGGACTGTGACGTGGGCTTGTTAATTAGGCTCTCATGTGTCCCTCGCTCTCTCTTCTGGCCTTTTCGATCACCAGGCAGAGCTACAGCTGCGGCTACTATACCCGATACCCAGGCAGCAGCTTGGACTTCGAGCGGCCTCGAGGCTACCATCACCCCCAAAGCTTCTCGGAGGATGACGACTCACCTGTTTGCTATGATTCCCGGAGGTCTCCAAGGAGACGCCTGCTCCCTCCCACCCCAACATGTGAGGCCAGATTTTTTGTTTGGGAGCAAGGCTCACAGAGACCAGTGTGCCTCTCCCCCTGCCCCAGCCCGGGGGTGGTGACGGACGTGGTCCTGCCATGGTGGGGGCCTCCAGTCCTCGAGACCAGCCCCCTAGTTGGAGATGCTGTTGGCTTGCTTTCTTATCTGTGTGCCACGTGGTAGGGCTTAAAGCGCTTCCTGCTGAGAACAGACAGAGACAGTGTGAGGCCCCACAGTTGCACGGTATGTCGCACCCGATGAGGGGTTTCTGTGCGCCTCATCACTGCCTTTGAGCTTGGGATCTGCCCTGACAGGTAGGCAAGACATGCACCATGGTGTTGTTAAGCCCGCTCCCTAGATGGGGCCGTGACCCCTTAGAGGGCGGAGGATGGGCCCGCGCACAGAGTGGACTTGAGCCCAGGCCTCTGCCCAAGGCCCACGCCTCTGAGGAGCACCTGGGGGTTCCTGGTATCCATCCTTCCTCCTCTCCCCCACCTTTGCCTTGGTCTGCCAGTGCTCTCTGCTCATGGTAGGTTGTGGCCTTGGTGGTGACCTCTAGGGTAGGCACCTCATCCTGGGGCCAAGGAATCCCGTCCTGCAGAGAAGGGGCAGGGGCTGGCTGCTCCCTGACCTGGTTTTCGTGGGCAGCTGGCATCAATGGTGCCACCAGGAGATCTGGGTCACCCCCAGCGAGGAACTTGAGCCGGGGAAGGAAACAGAGCAGTGGCCCCTGCCAGTTCCTGGCTGGGTAGTTTGATTTTGGACACGCGGACATTTTGATGCTGGTTAAAGAATGTCCACTTCTGGCGTTTCTGAAGAATGAGGCATATTTTGGGGTGGGACTCTAATCAGTAACCAAAAATAACCAAGACACAGCGGCTCTGAGTCTGCCATCTAGTGCACGGTAACAAGTGCAGTTGGGTGGTGCCCAGGTCCTATCTCCCTCCAGCTGTCATAGCCCTGCTGGGAAGTGTAATCAGACCCATTTCCATGGTTAATATTTAATTTCACAGCCCCAAACAGAAGCTGCTAAACAGAGCAGCTCAGGGGTCCATCAGTACCAGGTGACGCACATGCAGGCGAGGCTGGACAGAGGCCCCTGGCCCTGTGAGTTCTACTGCCCTCCTGTGACCCCCCTTTCTCCCTTTGGTGGCCATGATAATCACCATTCGTGGGCACCGCCTCTGTGAATCAAGGACCCTGAGCGGGCAAGAGTGGCTGCCCTCTTTATTTTTAAGGGTGAATAAATTAAACGCCTCTTATTTGCTTTGCTGCCCATCCATTCAGACCTCAGGCAGGGAGACCACGGAGCCCCTGTGTTCTCAGCCACAGCGGGATTACTTCCCCCATTAGAGACGGTGGTGCAGAGCAAAAGAGAGGATCCACTTTCAAAACTGAAAGGTGCTACCTGAATGACAGCGGTGGTAGTTTTCCTTTCCTGGCTCCATCCCCTGGCACCACCATCTGACCCTAGGAGGGTCCGAGAGGTGGTGCTGACCAGGGAGGCCCATCCTCCTCTTAGAACACTTAAGTTCGGTCCCGCGTGGCGCGTGGAGGGAAGGCTGTCTGATGCGGATGGCAGGTGCCTGTGTCCCATGTTGGCAACTGGACGAGGAGGCCCAGCAGGCCCCACGGTGTGCGTCGGGCCCGCGAAACAGGGCTCGTCGTCTGTCTGGTCCCTCCCTGGTGGGCAGTGGCCGGCAAGGGCTCGGTCTGGTCTCCGTGTGCTTTTGGAGCCTGGCCCCCAGAGAACGGGCTCTGCGGCTTCGTGTGCAGTCCCAGGATGCCGGGGGCCTCCCCACGCAGGTCCCTGCAGTTTTCCAGTGCAGGAATTAGGGGAGTGTGGAGTGTTGCGGGGCATAAGAAATGCCCCGTGAGCTTAGAAAGCAGAGTTCAAGAAAGGACTGTTGAGGTGACCCAGCGCTGCCTCGCAGGCCACCCGTAAGGCTGCCGAGGCAGCTCCAGGGCGGCAGCGCCTGAGGGGAGGTGTCCTGGGGAGGCCTCTGGCCTGTGCTCAGGGCCCAGAACTCAGACTGATCTCCCGGGCCTGGTGCCCCGTGAAGCCACAAGTTCTGGGTCATCTTGTCATCACTCGACCTGTTTATAAGCCTCTATTCAAAGCGGCTGTTAACAGGGCAGCCAACCGCATTTTTTAAAGTTCAAGGTATCCTTTCTTGTTTGTTCTGTCTTCAGGGCTAGGGAAGCTGGGTCTTTCCCCACAAAAGGATCTGCTTATTACCTGGTTGAGCTATTAGGGCAGGTAGCAAACAGAATTGTAAACATAACACAGGAGCACCGGCAGGATGCTCCAGCCCCCAGAGACACTCAGGATGTCTGGAAGGTGAGAACGGGGCAGTCAGCAAGCGTCTCTGGGATTCTAGAATGACGTCGTGTACTTGACCCGGAATGCTGTGTCCCCACCACGTGCAGGGACAGGGGCCTAGGGTCAGAACAGCCACCCTCTGGCTGCTTCTAGCTCCTCCCCCTGAGAACAGGTGTGGCAGGGAGGAGAAACTGACTTGCTCTTTTGAAAACATCCCTTAGTCGGGCTGCTTCTTCCTCCCTCCCAAAGTTCTGAGACACCGCCCCCCGCCCCCCACCCCGGTGCCCAATGCTTTTTCTTGGGTGCCTTGCTTGCTTCCTCCTGGGCCCCCTGCTGAATGTGCAGGGGGCTGCCCTGACCCCAGAGCCCCGGGGCCCTGACTGCCGGTTTCACAGCTGCACGGTGTGCTTTAACTTCTCAGCCCCCCGGAGATCCTCCTTCAACTTCGAGTGCCTGCGCCGGCACAGCAGCCAGGAGGAGTTCCTGCCATCCCCCGCCTTCCCCCACCGCACGGCCCTGCCTCTGCACCTGATGCAGCAACAGGTGAGCCGGCACACCTGGCCCAGCCCCCAGGGCCGATGGGCACCCTGTCCCCCTTGGCTGCCAGCCCTGGAGGGAAGGGGGACCCTTCACAAACACTCTGGTTCAGTCCTGTGACCACCTTGCCAAATAGAAACTATCATGAACCCTGTCCTACGGACGAGCAAGCATCACAGAGGGAAGGTGACATCCCTGAGCTCACACAGGAGCTGAGCGGCCGAGCTGGCATTTGAGTCCCAGGCTGCCAGCTTCCAGAGCCGGGCTCTCAGCCTAGCTGCACACACCCGTCCTCGGCACTGAAGGCAGGGCCTGGGACAAGCCACACTGCAGGGAGTGGCAGCGGCTTTACTGACCCTGAACAATCGGTGCTGCCCTTGGCTCTGAGAGCTTGTCCCGTCATTTACGGAGCCCTCTGGGGGCCAGGCCCTGGGGTCACGAGGGTGTGTGAGCCTCCGACCTGCCTGCAAGGGGGGTGTAGTCCAGGGAGACCGGCCCGTCAGGGCGGCCGGACAGGAGGGTGCCCAGGGACTGGAGGGCCTGTGGGGCTTTGCCTCCAGGACAAGGATATGGTACTTTGTCTTCCTGAAAAGAGCACATCAGAGCTGCTGTTCCCTTTCTGTCTTCCTTTTTTTAAAAAAATTATTTATTTATTTGGCTGTGCTGGGTCATAGTTGCAGCATGCAGGATCTTAGTTGCGGCAGGCGGGATCTAGTTCCCTGACCAGGGATCGAACCCGGGCCCCCTGCGTTTGGAACGCAGAGTCTTAACCACTGGACCACCAACGAAGTCTGCTGCCTTCCATTTTTTATGTTAAGTTTCGTGTGCTGCTTTGTCGTGGACGGAGGACAAACCTCTGGAAGGCCCTGGCCATCACATGCCACACACCGAGTAGGCATGGAGGTCTTCGTGGGCTTGTGCGTGACAGTGCCCTGTCCCCTGCTGCCCCGCCCTGCCTCCCCCAGGCGGTCCTGGCTTCCGACTTGGCCACAGGCCTGTGCTGTTCATAAACCCAGCCTCACCGTCCCCCTCTGCAGAGTGGGATGCCAGGGCAGACCTGCCATGGCGTCTCTGGAGGTGGAAGAAGCAGGCTTGTGCCTACCTGGTGCTTCTGAGCAGAGTGCTGGCCGCGGGATGAGTTGCCCTAAAGAGAACCAGCCTGTTTCCCTACGAGCGCTGGGCGCAGTCAGCTTGCCCTGAATGCACTTCCCTATTCAAACCCGGAGTGAACCGGGTGGCATGTTCATACCCCACAGCTTGTGCGTCTTCCCTGTGTCTTCATGCTTCTAAGCTGTTTCACCAACAACTGATTCCTACCTGGGAAGAGTCACAGGAAATATGCATGTGGGGGAAAAGAAAACATGGTCTGCTAGAAAGCCAAGTTTTTACGGCCAATTCATTGAATTACTCAGTGTGCTGTGTCCTTCTGAAGCCCCTGTAAAATAGCGCCTCCAGCCTGGTCTGTTTTTTGTTGTCGTTGTTTTGTTTTTGCGGTACGCGGGCCTCTCGCTGTTGTGGCCTCTCCCGTTGCGGAGCACAGGCTCCGGACGCGCAGGCTCAGCGGCCACGGCTCACGGGCCCAGCCGCTCTGCGGCATGTGGGATCCTCCTGGACCGGGGCACGAACCCGTCCGTGTCCCCTGCATCGGCAGGCGGACTCTCAACCACTGCGCCACCCGGGAAGCCCCAGCCTGGTCTGTTCTGAGGGGGCCCGAGGCCGGGACCTCTGAGGACCTCTGGTCTCCCCACTTCCTCTTTCTCCTCAGATCATGGCAGTCGCCGGCCTAGATTCCAGTAAAGCCCAGAAGTACTCGCCGAGCCACTCCACCAGGTCGTGGGCCACCCCGCCAGCGACCCCGTCGTACAGGGACTGGACGCCGTGCTACACCCCACTGATCCAGGTCGAGCGGTCGGAGGCCCCGGACCAGGTCAACGGCAGCCTACCGTCCCTGCACCGCAGCTCGTGGTACACGGACGAGCCCGGCGTCTCCTATCGGACGTTCACACCAGCCAGCCTGACTGTCCCCAGCAGCTTCCACAACAAAAACAGCGACAAGCAGAGGAGCGCAGACAGCTTGGTGGAGGCGGTGAGTGTGGCCACGGAGTCTGCATGGGAGGGCGGAACTGGGGAGAACCGCGCGCAACAGGAACAGGTGGTGGTTCTGAGGGCAGGTGGGCTCCGGAGCCCGGATGCCTGGCTTCTGAACCTGGACACCGCCCACTTCTTAGCAGCCAGGATGGTACTTAAAGCATGAATATAAAAACAGCACCCCTGCGGGTTTCATCAGCTAGCTGTACCTAGGACTGTGTGCGCTGTTCCTGCAAATTCGACTAGCTTACGCTGAGACATCTGTCCCCGGTGGGTTGCACTCTTGTTGGGCCACGTGCAGTGTTTGAGGTCCTTCAGATCTTCCAAGCCATTCACCTTCCCTCTTAGTTACCACGTATGGGGGCTAGCAGACATGATTGGCCGAGTCCCCAGAGCACATCATACAGTCACTGCTTGAGGTGCTTTTTCTGTCCTTTTGCATTCGTGCCACCGATCCTCTTTCCTGTACAGGTTCTGATATCCGAAGGCTTAGGACGGTATGCGAGGGACCCAAAATTCGTGTCAGCGACAAAACACGAAATCGCCGATGCCTGTGACCTAACCATCGACGAGATGGAGAGTGCAGCCAGCAACCTGCTGAACGGGAACGTGCATCCCCGGGCCAACGGGGACGTGGGGCCCGTCTCACGCCGGCAGGACTACGAGCTCCAGGACTTCGGGCCCGGCTACAGCGACGAGGAGCCAGACCCCGGGAGGGATGAGGAGGACCTGGCGGATGAAATGATTTGCATCACCACCCTGTAGCCCCCAGGGAGCGGCCGACTGGCTCTGGCCTCAGGTGGGGCGCCGAGGGCCAGGGGAAAAGTGCCTCGTAGTTAGGAAAATGTAGGCACCAGTGTGGAGTCCCTATTCAATTTAGACTTTTGTACAAGTGATGTCATGCCTCAAGGAAGCCATAAATCTGGTAGGGGACAGCCGCACCCACACACTCAGCCCCAGCTGTGGGCAAGGGCAGGTCCAGCCCTCCTGGAGAGGACCAGCGAGGAGGGCGGACAAGCCCTGCCCGCTTGTCCAGAGCGCTGGCCCGCCACCCGCGGGCATGAGGGGAAGGTTTAAAGGTGATGACGATCACCTTACCTATGTCATTACCTCAGCCATCGGTCTAGCATATCAGACGTTCACTGGGCCCAGCGTATCCATTTTTAAACCTTTTCCCCCCAAAACACACTGCTTCCTGATTCCTGTTCGGCTCTTCTGAAATACAGTGTGTAAGTCAGGACCTACCTACCAGCCGTCATCCTGAGAGGGGAACGGGACCCTGTAAACGGGGTTTTCTGTGACGTGACGCCAGTTTACAGGAGAGAGCATCACTCTGACGGTTGGTTTCTGACTGTCAGGCAAAGGGCAACTGTAAACTGGAATAATAATGCACTCGCAACCAGGTAAACTTAGATACGCCAGTTTGTTTAAAAATTCTAGATTTACTGTACATGACTTGTAATATACTATAATTTGTATTTGTAAAGAGATGGTCTATATTTTGTAATTATTGTACCGTATTTGAAATGCAGCAATATCCACGGGTCCTAATAATTGTAGTTCCCCACTCAAATCTAGAAACTATGAGTATTTTTACTCGGGCTATACAGAAGTAGAAGAAATAGAGCCAATTCTCATCTATCCAGTGGAAATCTTTTGGGGGTAAAATTTTAAGTTCAAAAGAACTTGGCACTACAGAGATTTTTCTAAACTATTTTGAGTCACTATAAATCTGTCTTTACACAAGAGGTACCAGATGACTATTTGCAGTCTTTTTTGGGGCAGGGGTTCTATGATTTGATGTTGCACCTTCTGATCCACCATGGGTTGCAGCTGTCTTTTGTTTTGCTTTAGTAACTCTCCGATGAGCACACTGCAGCCTAGGTCGAGCTGGTTACTCTGACCCGGTGGCATTCATAGTTGTGGTTTTCTCAGCTGCCCCCACAGGACATTTCCGGCGCAGAAATAATCGCACAGGTGAATGAAGTCCTTCTGCTGTTGTCCCCTGGGGACTGGTAAGGCTGCTTGTCTTAGGAAAGAAATAAGGAGTGCTGGGGACAGAGGGGGCAAAGGATGATCTATAGGACTAGACGTCGGGCTCTGTACAAATCGTATTGTTGCCTTTTTACAAAACATTGCTGTACTGTGTGTTCTCTTTGAGGGCTTTTATATGCAACTGAATGAGGGCTGACGTTTTCATTAGAACGCACTCACACTCCAATTGTACTTCTCGATGAAAACCCACGTTTGGATCATTAGACCCATCAAGGCTTCCTTTTCTGTTCACAGAATTATGCCGACTTTGTCAAGTTACCTTGGCAGGGATTCCCTGCCGTCAGAAAGACTGGTAGCGATTTTGGGTTCAAAGTTTTTAAATATTACGTAATCTGTTAATTTTTTTTTTTTTTTTTTTTGTAAATAACACTTTGTTATGAAGACCTTACAAACCTCTTCTTAAGACATTCTTACTCCAGATCCAGGCAAAAACACTTCAAGGTTTGTAAATGACTATTTCCTGACGTAAATTCTTTTTTATTAAAATGCAAAATGATCTTCAGAATAAAACTGTGTTAATAATTTTATTGTACTTGGGAGCCCTCCTCGCAAAGAGCTGGTGTTGGCCAGTGAGAGCTTCGGGGGGGCAGGTGCTCTGTGAGGGCACTTCTGCAATTATGTAGATGTTTTTCTCATCCTCTTGGCACCTTCTCCTTTTTCCTTATCCTCATGCCGATGGTAACTTAAGTCCAGCCGCAGAGAGCACTGTTTCTCCTAAAGGGCTAACCCACTATCACCGTCATCTCAGACTCTGTGTCTCTCCACCGAGCATTGGTCTTTCTTACCGTGTGGCCTGGCTTACCATCATCAGTCCAAAACTGCCGTAACAGGACTGAGTTTTCTGGTATAGTCGGTGATCTTTTCTAGTCGGCACTTAACTGGCATTTTTACAGGCTGCACCACTCCTAATATCTGTCTGCATTAAGCCTGCTTCGACTGCTCATCTAACATTAAATTTTTCTTTGGAAGAAAACTTTGAAGTTGTAGGGCATGGTTTTTTTCTTTCAGGAATCTTTTAAGATTAAACGTCTCTCCTTTTTAGTTCCCCTCCCACTCACTAAAAAAAGTCATTTTGTTGTGTCCCCAGGAACAGTACATTTAGTTGCTTTCATCTTGTGTTTTCCATAATATCACGAAACAGAAATGGCAGCAAGAACCTCGTTAAAATGGTCTCTTGTGATTTCCATCCAGACGACCGGGCCACGCAGCACCTCCCAGCCTGATCCTGAGATGTTTCAGAATCAGCCAGTGGCTGGGAAGGGTGGGTTGTGACGGCCCCAGAAGCTTCTCCAGTGCAGGATGGGCTTAACCTGCCTGATGAACCCACTTTACGGCTGATGCCACGCTTGTGAGAGAAACCAGAGCAGTTTATTCTGTGGTGTTTACGTTTTGCAGTCCTAAGTGTCTTTGCCCATTGCCTGTTTTCCTGCAAAGGTTTTTACTGTTAGGCTGGGTGGTCAGTTTGTCCTGAAAGCTGGTCAGCATCACACACAGAGTTCTAACTCCTTTACTAGCCTCCCCGACTCAAAGACAGACTCCGGCTATGGCCTTCATTTGTTGAAAAGAAGTTTTTCCTTCTCTAAAATGATATTCCTTCCCTACTGGGGACCTAGGGGGGCAGGCGAGGAAGAGGAGCAGGCCTGGGGCCCTTGCTTCTAACCAGAGAACGAGAGCCAGAATGGCTGGGAGGGCGCCCTGTGGGGACGGTGGCAGGAGATGCGATGGGAGGCTGGGTCTCAAGATGGGGCCAGCGGAGAAGGGTGTGTGTTTTTTCTGGTTTTTAGGAGAAAGGCACCTAGGCATTTGATCTGATGGTAAGTCGTGCTGTGGAAATCTGAAATGACCTTTGGGCGGAGGAACACGGTTTGGCTGGAGAGAAGACTCTATTTGAATCTGTGGAAGTGGCTCCTGCAGCCTGCACAAGGGCCGCACAAGGCCGGACGTTAAGGCGCCAGAGTCCCACCTCCGGGACCTGCCCTTTCCTGGTCACCTGCGGGCAGGCTGCTCCTCTAGCTGTGTGTTCTGGCTCTTACTCTACCAGGAAGAACCCTCTGCTCATGCAGCAGCTTAAACACTGGCTTCTTCAGAGGGGTCAGTGTTCTGACCACTAGGCACATTCGCAGCTTTCTGTTAGGCTTTTTCAACCATTTCTGGAAATGTACGTTTTTCCTTTTGGGGAGTACTGCAGGCTTTTTGCTAAGGGACTTAAACGACGTCTTCCTGGTTCTTCAGGAGGCTGAGCGCCGGCCGGTCTCCATGCCCCTCGGGCTGCCAGACTATGGCTCATCCTCCCCAATTCCAGTTTGCACTTTCCTCCCCTCTCTGGCTTCCTTGGCCAACAGCCCTCTCTTTCTGAGGTTGGAGCTTTCTTTGTGGTGGTGGACCCTTCGGGTTAGGACACGGGCCACTGGCTCCACCCTGCCCACGTGGCCACAGCACTCAGCTGTCAGGGCTCGAGGGAGGAACCGCCTCAGATCAGAATATTCTGTCCTGGGTCTGAACTCCAATAGCAGTTTTCTGTTGGGTCCTGGATATACGCGACACTCACGCTCTCCTCCTTTGAAACGTGTGTGTGTGTGTGTGTTTGGGGCAGTGTCATGTGATCGCATGGAACGAGGCCCCGTAGCAAGGGCGGGAGAGGGGCCTGGGTGCCATCCACCGTACAGGCTCCCCTTACACACTTCGCTTTGCCCATCGACACACGCACACTAGCGCATCAGCCACTGTCTCAGAGGCCGAGGGCACCACATACGCAGAGGTGACCGAACTGAATGGCCACGTCACCTGCCATACCGGCGCCAGAGGAGGTCAGCGCAGTCACACTCAGGCCTGGGACCCCCCCGCACGCCTGACGTGTCACTTCGTGGCCCTCAGAGCAGGGGGCTGGCACCTGCACTCCTACTGTTCCTTCGCCCCCGCAGGCAGCTCCAAGACCCAGAGGAGGCCTGTGGGCAGGTGGGGACCTCTCTAGGAGAAAGACATCTCTTGGCAGATGGAGAATTTTCTTTCTGACCCTCCGTTGGAACCGAAAATAAAGCAAGATACAGGTAAGATGAAACAAGGTTTGCTTAAGGAGTTTTAAAGGAAGGATGGTGTGATGGCTTTCTTCTTTCCACCCTTCTGGAAATCTTTCTCAGAAACGTTAAGTTGCAGCTGTTGGGCCTCCAAGGCACCTCAATCCACTGTGATCCAGGGTGAAGCCAGGAATGTTCCATTTTCCTCCCCTCCTGATTCTGGGTCCAGCACGACAGGTTTCCGTATAGCACTTCCATTCTTTCTCGCCATAGACAGTGGCTTTTGGATATCGTCAGAAAAATCAATCCAAAATGCATTCAAGTTTTCATTACCTTGTAGAGACAGGCTGGATAATGACAGTCTCAGTTCAAAGATAAGTTACGGGATTGCATTATTGAATTATAAGAAGTTTAAAGATCAGAGAGCTGTCTTAAATGTTACTTTGTATCTGTTTCCCCCGCCCCCACCCCCACCCCGCAAACTCAAACCTTTGCCAATTTATTTTTCTTTCACTCAACTGCGTTTTTTTTTTTTTTTTTTTTTACAGGATCAGGATCATAGTTTTACTTGACTGCTTTTTCCGTCAGTCTGGCTCCCGCCTGGTCTGTTGCTGTGGACGTCTGGAGAATGTGAATGAGCCGGCCGTGGCCACTGCTGAGCCCTCCATCTCCCCAGGCTGAGAGGGAGGCTTTGCACGGAGCGGGCCAGGGATGCAGGTTTGCTCTGGGTTTCTAGGTTTCCTGGCAACAGGAAAATCTTTAAA
This sequence comes from Orcinus orca, assembly GCF_937001465.1. Classification (NCBI taxonomy): domain Eukaryota; kingdom Metazoa; phylum Chordata; class Mammalia; order Artiodactyla; family Delphinidae; genus Orcinus; species Orcinus orca. Next base: position 34,966,222 of record NC_064568.1, on the reverse strand, counting down.
AATGCTAAACCCTGAAACCCATGGTAGTGAAAAGGCCCTGTAGACGCCTGAGTCCTGGAAAAACTCCCAGAATTCCTCTCATCGGGCTGATGGTGTTAATACGAACCAGAGCATCAGAGAGGTGGGCTGCAAGCCCCTCAGAGGGACCCAACTGAGCACCAGTTCCTGCCTCACTCTGGGAGTGAAATCAGGAAGCGGCAGAGAAAGGAGAAGCCTGTTTCTTCCAGCAGGCAGCTTTCCCTCTGGACACTGGACGCTTGTGCACACACCCCAGCTGTGCTCCACGCTCCCTAACTCCTGTGGGACCCTCGGCCTCCGCTGCAGCTTTCAGCCTGAGAGGGAGGACGCCCCGGCCTCTGTGCAAGCACCCTGCTCTTGGACGGGCTTGCCTCCAGAGGGAGAGAACCTGGGAGAGAACCACTTTCCTCAAGTCCTATCAATCAGGACCCAGGAACACAGCAGGACCCGGGGTTGGAGAGCACCGCGGAACACAAGACAAGGACCTGGCCAGACTTACCCGTTCTCCACCGGCCTCCCGTCCCCTTTGCTGTCCTACCAGGAGGCAGGGAGGAGGGGCCCCAGCCAGAACGCCGGCCTTCCCCAGAGGGCCCCCAGGGACATGCTGGGAAGAAAGAACCCGATTCACTGACCAATACTGGTTTCATTTCTTAAATTATCCAATTCTTGGCCATCAAATTGTAACATTCTAGAGAGAGCCAGGAGAGCACACTTGGCGCCAAGGGCTGTGCTGAGCCTTCTTACTCAGGGACGGCCTCAGCGCTGGGTGGCCAAGGTCCTAGGCTTGTAGACAGGGACAGCCTCGTCCCAGAGAGCTGGCCGCCCCTTGATGATGTCGGCCGCCTTCTCTGCGATCATGATGGTGGGGGCGTTGAGGTTGCCGCTGACCACGCTGGGCATGATGGAGGCGTCGACCACCCTGAGGTTTTCCACCCCGAGGACCCTGGTCTGCGGGTCCACCACTGCCATGGGGTCGGAGGGCTGGCCCATCTTGCAGGTGCACGATGGGTGGTAGGCGCTGTCTGCCTTTGCCCGCACAAAGGCGTCTATCTCCTTATCCGACTGGACGTGGCTTCCTGGCTGGAGCTCCTTCCCCCGGAACGGTGCCAGAGCTTTCTGTGCAAAAATTTCTCTGGTCAGCCTCACACACCGACGGAAGTCATCGATGTCCGTTTCTGTCGAGGAGAAGAAACAGGTTACATGCCTCCTCTTACCATGCTGGCCTCGCTGGAAGATCCGCCACTGGGAGAGGCTCAAGAAGCTGCCCAAGGGGACACGGTTCAGGGACACAGAGGTCCAAGCCACCAGGTTGCCTGTCACCTACCCATCAGCAGTTACAGTGCAACCGAGCAGAGTCCCACGAAGCCCAAACAGACAGCATCCTAGACGGACACGGCTTGCCCCGGAGGCCCTACGTTTAAATCGGAGATCTGAATTTTCTTATCTATAAGATAGAGATAAGACTACACGTCCTGCCTCTGCCACAGCGTGAGTATTATTGGGCAAAACCTGCCCAGTGGGGACTGTGCAGTTTTGCTGTGCATAAAGAGGCAGGCCCAGGAGTGTAATTTGCTTTTAGAAGATACTCACAGGAACAGTAAGAAAAAGGTTCTGTGAGCTATCTATACACGGCCAGATCTCCTTGCGTCTCTTGGTAGATTGTTCTGGAAGCTGCAAATCCTGCCTACTGTGTAAAATGGTGTGTCAGGGTTACTTCAAGTGACCGAGGGCACTACACAGCAACACGTGCACGTTTACAGCCCAGGATAATGGGGTGGAGGGAGGACAGAATGTGACTTGTGTCTCAAAAATGGGGTCCAGGGGTGAGATTCAGGGACACATATGACCCCATTAAGGCATTCATTCATGCAGTCAGTCCATCAACGAGCCGACAAGCCCAGGTCTGGGAGAGACAAAGGTGGCTGAATTACCTGTTGACAGGTAGTTGGGTTGGATCACAGGGTGGTCATGGGGGTTGGCACTTCTCAGTTTGAGCCAGCCCACGCTCGTGCCCCGCATGGTCCCCACATGCACCTGGAAGAGCCCAGAGAGGCGGTGACCCCTGTTAACCCCCCAGCTTAGTCATTTAGAGAGGCCCCGGGTTTCCTGTGGTCCCTGGGACTCAACACCCAGAGTCAATTAAGAGCAGATACATTTTAAAATCTACCTGCATCTTACCAACCCCACCCCCAACACACACAAAAGGCATCAAAACCACCTCAGGCCCTCTCTCCTGCCTCCTGGCTTTATACCTGATGCCTCATGTTCAGGGGCTGGCGGTCCCTGGGCAGAGCCGGCTTCATTGTCCATTTCTAGTACTCAGGACCCGGTGCAGCTGCCCCGAGCTGGGTGCGGGTGTGGCCTTGCTGTGCACCACGCAGTCTGCTTCACTCTACCTCTGGCTCCGCACCCCCCCTTCCCTCCCCTCAGACACTCCGGGCAGCTGGAGAGCAGGGCACCGCCTTCTGGGCCGCCCACCCTGGAGGCCCTGCTGCAGTGGGGAGACGACCTGCTCACCTGGTAAGCCTCCTGCTGTGGGGGGACCCGCCCATGGTCGATCACCTGGGAAGGGAGGAAGTGGAACTGGATGTCCGGGTGGGGGACCCCAGGCTGGCTCCGGATGAACCCACCTGTTTCCAGATGGGCCGTGGCTCCATCCCCTGAGGATCAGAAGACGATGAGGCAGAGGAGCAAGTCCAGGTGTGGCAGGTGGGCCAGCCTCCTCTCTCCTGGGCACTTCCTCCTCCTCTTCCTGGCCTGTAGTCTAGTGCCTGGACCCAAGTCCTCGACTCTGTCCTCCTTCCCCGAGGTGGGCTCACCCAGCACCAGGGCTTTCGATATCAGCTCCATGCCAAGGGGTTTCAGCTTTGCCCCGTCCCCTGACTCCACCCCTGCCAACTGGACTGTGGGACCTGATGTCCTATGGGCATATCCCAAACCTACTGCAGCCCACCCTTCACACACAGGCCGTGATCCAGGTCAAGGCCCCCTTCCATCCAACCTCCCACTGTTGCAGGAAGGGGAACCCCTTCCAGGGCCCGAGAGTGGGCTCTTCTCTAACACTCGGAAATTAACTGTCCGAGGAGGCACACGTGCTGACAAAGCAGAAGACTTTATTGGGATGGGGCGCCCGGGCAGAGAGCAGGAGGGTAGGGGAACCCAGGAGAACTGCTCTGCCACGTGGCTCACAGTCTCAGGTTTTATGGTGATGGGGTTAGTTTCCAGGTTGTCTCTGGCCAAGCATCTTGCTTGGCCCATCGTCTGACTCAGGGTCCTTCCTGGTGGCGTGCGCATCTCTCAGCCAAGATGGATCCCAGTGCAAAGGATTCTGGGAGGCTGGTCATCTCTGCCCTCTTTTGGCTCCTCCCAATGCTGGTTTTCACCAGCAGCACCATGTTCTTTTTCAGGACCTCCTGTTGTGAGACACCTCAGGCAAGAGGCTATCATCGTGCCTGGCCAAGGCGAGTGGTTTTGGTTAATGGTTCCCTAACAACTCGAGAGCCCACTCTCGGGCCCTGGAAGGGGTCTCCCTTCCTGCAACAGCTGGCGACTCTGGTGGAATCTCTTCTTTACCACGACTGACATCCTGACTGCTCAGGCACCAGCTCACCTACCGACGGACCAGACACAGAGGCCACCACTGGGACCCTCTTGTCTCTGATCTCCTCCTGACGCAGATGACTGGCCAGAGTGCCCCGCCCAGGTAAGGAACAAGAGACGTCGCTGACGTCTTTGCCCTTCCCTCTCCCCTCCCTCTTCTCAACCCCTCCTGTCTTCTGGATGCAGGAGTCTGGTTGAAGGGCTTCAGTTATCTGAGCGCCAGAGCCTGACCACCTCCGGTGGGCAGAGAACTTGAATTATCTGGTATCTGGTTTCTGGTAGGGCCGAGTTCCTGTCCTCCCTTCCTGGAAGCCCAGAGAAAAGTCCCGTAACGGCTGGGCGTCTGCAGGTGGCAGGAGATGTCCGTTAGGCCACCCCTTTTGTCCCCCCACCCTCCTTCCCCTCTTCTTTCAAACTGCCCTCCTTTCCTCCCTTTGAAATCTCTGAAGACCTGAGATATTTCCATTTACTCCGTTCGTCAGTACTTGGATCTGAAGTTCTCTGTCTCTGTAGGAGGTTTTCTGAGAGACTGCAACCTTGTATTTAAGGGAGTGTCTGATTAGGACAGCCGTGCCTGTGTGTGTTTCATACTCTGTGTTCTGTGTTGCGATTTGTGATGGCCATTCTGCCTTATGAAATGGGAAATTCTGGTTCTGTTCCACTGCAGAGCCCTCTTGGGAGAATTCTGTCTGACTGGAAAGATTTTAGCTATGAGCCTATGACTAAGAAAAAGATGATATTCTATTATAACACTGGGTGGCCAGAACATTCTTTAGACTCCAGAGAAAACTGGTTTAGGTGAAACTCTTGAAAATTCCAAACTGGTTCTTTTTGCATATACAGTTAGAAAAGGGAAGCTTGATAAAACGTCTTTTCAGAATTCTGACCCTGAGGGAACAACTCCTTCTGAGAGAACTTGCTTTTCTCGCCCTGTGCCATGAGACCAGGGCTCTCAGGATCCCTTATCTGATCTAGATCATCTCTAATTCCTGAGATTGAGGGGAAAAAAAACAATGTGGAAGGAAAGCTTTCTAAATTTTACTTATTCCAACCATTATTTATAAACTAGTGAGTTTTATAATACCTGATTCATAACTAAGTTTAGAAAATGAAGCTTTGAGATCTCTGGTTGTGTTTGTCTATATATCTGTGTGCGTTATATATATGTCCTTACCTTTGGATATTATTACCAAAACTAATTTTTTAATGAGCTCTATTTAATTGGCTTAAGGGAAATTTAGCACTTATATAAATTTTCAAAAATACAGAAGGTAACTGGCCAGAATTAATTTCAGGTTCATGTAAACTGGAAAATATTCAGTATTAAATTAATGGCTGGTATTAAACTTAGTTTGTTTGTTAATTTAAATACACATGTCTCTGTCATCAACATTAAGTATAATACCTTTATTGTACCTAGGTTTAATAGAAGTCAAATAAGATCTTATTATATCTGTTGTAAATTTGTCAGCAAGGAACATAACTTGGTGTGATGAAATTTTTTAAGTGAACTAAAATACAAGTGAGATCAGAGCTTTTGGGTGAACTTTTTAGGAATAATTATATTTTAGGAATGTCTACGTGAGAATAATCTCTCCAGATACTTGGAAATATACTTGAAATTTAGAGTTGTTCTAAATTAAGTGATGGAAGTTACTGAATAGCTAGGTGGTTCCCAAATAAAATAAGATACTGAGACATCAGTTACTAAACAGAGAAACTAAATGTATTTAGGACTATTAATGAACATGTTTGGTGCCACCCTGAGATGTTCTCTATAAGAAAGCAAATGTTTTTAGAAATTTTCCCTAGTATTTATGTTTACCAATCTACAGAATGCTAATGTAAAAGTTCATAACTGCTGGGACTTCCCTGGTGGTGCAATGGTTAGGATGCCACGTTCCCAATGCAGGAGGTCCGGGTTCGATCCCTGATCAGGGAACTAGATCCCACACGCATGCTACAACTAAGAGTTCACATGCCACAACTAAGGAGCCCGCCTGCTACAACTAAGACCCAGTGCAACCAAAAAAAAAAAAAGTTCATAATTGCTTACCTCTTAGTTTTCACTAGAAATTAAGGTTTTTAAGAGTTGAGGGCTCTAATTTAAACACGTAATTAAAGCTAATAGAAATAATAAAGGAAGCATTTCAGTGTACAGCAGGAAAGTAGGATGTGTGTTTGCAGTGAAGAAGGTATGAGAATGGAATTGCATTTTATGAAAGGAAAAGAAAGTGAGTCTGTCTTAGAGCTGGTTGTGTCTCAAAGGAGAAGAGAATGGGGGGCAGACTAATATGGATACAGACAGTGACGGAGGGTTTGTGGATGGTCAGGATTGGCTAGGTGTAGAGTACAGTTAATTAAGTGAATTTTGTTATTAAAAGCAGGCTGGTACAAGGCTGGATCTGGTTTTCTCTCTTTAGTAAGAGGACAAAGTTTCCTCGGAATGCTGCTTTTGATAACAGATTGTGTGAGTTTCCGTGCCTTTAAGTGATCTGTATTTGCTTTTGAGATCTCTTGTAACTTTGGGTAAGAAATAAGCATTATCTCACGATGGCCTATGATCTTATTTGACCAAGTGTTTTGAGACCTTTTGACAAACTTCCCAAATACCAAATTTTAATTAAAGTTCTTTTGACCTCCAGCTAACTTGGGGACACTTTCGAGGGTCTCTGAGGCATTTCAGAGAGAAATATTTAACTAGTAGTATCTGGTACGTTAAATTACATGGAGAGCATTATCACACTAGGGATAAACCTACTTAGAATATACTGTATGGATAAAGAGTATTAATATACACATTCTAGAAATTATATAAAGTTTCTGAAATTTGGATATGTCCTGGTATTGTTATAATATTAGTTATCTTAAAATGTTGTATGTGACAGAAACTTGGTTAAGCTTCTTTGTTAACCTTGCCTTTTTAAGACTTTTTGTCGTTCACAGGCAGTTAAGCTGATGCTTTGCAAAACTGCTTCATCTTCAAGAAGATTCACAGAAAGGGCTTTAGACAAGTACAGGTTTCTGATAACTTTTAAATCATACTACTAAACTAGGTAAGACTTTTTTTTTTGAGTAGCTATTTTATTTATGTCTTTTATTTATTTATTTGTTTATTTATTTATTTATTTATTTTATTTTATTTTTGGCTGCACTGCGAGGCATGTGGGATCTTAGTTCCCCGACCAGGGATGGAACCCTTGGCGTCTGAACCACTGGACCGCAGGGGAAATCCCAGGTAAGATATTTTTAACAGTCTAATGGAAACTGTTAACAAAAAGGATTAGTTACATAGGATTGAGTAAACTGATGAACGTGGTTATAATTTTTATGGTTTCTGTCTGAAACATTACTAGCTTTTAATCTGTGTTTTCCAGATATAAAGAAACCCCCTCAAACTAATTATGACTTGTAGCAATTTGGTAAATTGTACCTTTGTAAGCAGAATTGAAACACTTCTCTTTTCTTTCTACCTGATCCCTCCAGAGATTGCAAACTCTTAGGTTCCCAGCAGCTGTATAAGATAAATTAGTAAAGCCACCTCCTAACAGGTGCAGGAATCTCAAGTTATTTTGCGGACCTCAAAAAGGGAGCGATTCACCTAAATCTATAAGGCAAAATCTGTGAAAGGCCCTTGGCGTGGCTTTCCTGGCCTTGGGAGGCCTTTTATCAAACTTAATTTGCAGACAAATTAATCTTGATTTGGAGATATCTGATAAAAATGAGGGTAATTTTAGGGAGAAAGAGACATTTCAGTGGATATCAAATTCTAATTCTGTTTATTGAGGTCTGTATTCACTAAGACTCACTTCTCAGATAGTTCCTTGCTGTGATGCTATATTGTTGCAAAGTTTAATTGAATTATTAAAAGGACACTCTAAATTTGTTTCTGAAGCTTAACTCAGTAATCTGTCTTTGGATTAAGATCAGATGCTCCATGATCTGCAAGCAGAAGGTTAACACCAGGCTATGGTCATTTAAATTTAAAGGCTCCCTTATGTTGGGGAAATTAAACTGTACTAGGGATAACCAACCTAGTTACACTAGGAAATTGGGCTGGGTGCCTTGTGGACAATGCCGATATATAATGTCCCTTCAAGATAAGAACTGGTACACAACAGACTAAGTCAGATGAACTGGGATATACTGGGCTGCACCTAATGGAAGTTCTTGACTTACATTTTTACATATGACCTTACTAATACTGCTAGCTATATTATTTTTTATATTGCCTGTTTTACAAAATTGTTGTTTCTTGCATTACCAAATGTGTGACTGAGCCTCTGATAAAATGATGATATATAGTTACATATGAGGACCAATGATTGTTGTAGTGTAACTCTAGATATGGCAAGAAGCAGATCAGCATCGTCCCTCCTAGATTTAATCTAACTAGAAAGTATTTTACCAAAAACTACCTCCCTCATTCAAATAACATTTTCTACACTAGCATCAGACCAAAAAGGCCTAAGCAAACTATATTTTCTCTCATTCCTCTTTACCCTCCCCCTAAGCATAGTTCTCTTTAATTACCATGAGTAACCTCTATAATAACTACAACACCAATAGGCAATGACCAACCAGTGAGTTACTAATCAAGCACCATAACTATACAATGCCACAATTCCTAAAGCCTCTTCACTAAAAATCCAGAATCCCCTGTATTATAAGTCACTCAGTCCTCTAGCCTGTTAAACTTGAAATACAAGCTCCACTTCCTCATCTTTTAAAACATAAAATACCATTGAAAATTCTATTATCAACCCTGAAAGAAATATACCTAAAACAGTCTTCTTAGACACTCAAACCTCAGAATACTGCTCAGTAGCTACAGCTGTCGTATAACCAAACACTACCAACATCCCCCCTAAATAAATCAAAAATACTATTAAACCCAAAAATAAGCCACCAAAATTCAACACAATCCCACAACCAACACGCACAATCAACCCAAGTCCACCATAAATAGGCAAAGGTTTTGAAGAAAACCCCACCAAACTAATTACAAAAATAGTACTTAAAATAAATACAGTGTATGTTATCATTATTCTTACATGGCCAATGACGTGAAAAATCATCATTGTTATTCAACTATAAGAACACTAATGACCAACATCCGAAAATCACACCCATTAATAAAAATTATTAACAGTGCATTTATTGATCTTCCAGCCCCATCAAACATTTCATCATGATGAGATCTCGGTTCCATTTGTTTAGTATTACAAATCTTAACAGGCTTATTCCTAGCAAGACATTACACATCAGACATAATAACGCTTTCTCATCAGTAACACATACCTGCCGCGATGTAAACCATGGGTGAGTTATCCGATACCTACATGCAAATGGAGCATCCGTATTTTTTATTTGCCTATTTATTCACATAGGACGAGGCTTCTATTATGGATCCTATACTTTTTTAGAAACATGAAACACTGGAATCACCTTATTATTTACGGTCGTAGCCACAGTATTTATAGGCTATGTCTTACCTTGAGAACAAATATTCTGAGGGGCAAGTTATTACTCATCTCCTCTCAGCAATTCCATATATCGGCACAAGCCTTGTCAAATGAATCTGAGGTGGCTTTTCAGTAGATAAAGCAACTCTTACACGCTTCTTTGCTTTCCATTTTATTCTCCCATTCATGATTGCAGCACTAACAGCTGTCCCCTTACTATTCCTTCACGAAACAGGATCTAATAGCCCCACAGGAATCTCATCTGACATAACAAAATTCCATTTCACCCCTACGATACAATCCAAGACATCTAGGTGCCTCATTACTACTTCTAGTACTAATAATGTTAGTGGTATTGTCACCCGATTTATTAAGAGACCCTGATAACTACACCCCAGCAAACCCTCTCAAAACACCACCCATATCAAGCCAGACTGGTACCTCCTATTTGCATATGCAGTCCTGCGATCAATCCCCAATAAACTAGGAGGAGTACTGGCCCTAATCTTTTCAGTCTTAATTCTAGCCCGCATCCCAATGCTCCATCCATCCAGACGACGAAGCATAACACTTTGACCTCTAAAGCATAATATTTCGCTCTCTCAGCCAACACCTATTGTGAGTACTAGTAGCAGACCTATTAACACTAACATGAATTGGAGGACAACCCGTGGAATACCCCTTCATTACTATTGGACAAGTAGCATCTATTTTATATTTCTTTTTAAAGTTGGGTACTAATGTCAGTAACTAGCATCACTGCAAATAATCTCCTGAAATGAAGAGTGTTTGTAGTATATCTATTACCCTGGTCTTGTAAACCAGAAAAGGAGAATAACATTCTCTCCCTAAGACTCAAGGAGGAGGCTCCAGATCCACCGTCAGCACCCAAAACTGAAATTCCACTTAAACCATTCCCTGCAACGTTGTTACGGGACATTTACAAGATTATTAAGTACCATGTCAGTATTAAAATAACCTGTTTTTACCATAAACTACTATGTACTTCGTGCATATATGCACGACCACATTACTAGGTACCTAATACCGTATCGTACGTAATGCATTGTATGTATAATGTGCATCACTTACCCCATGCTTACAAGCATGTACATTATCTTACTGACAGTACACAGTACATTATATCTACAATCGTACATTAATTATTTACCCCACGCTTATAAGCATGTACATTATCTTATTGACAGTAATAGCACATTAAGTCAAATCAATTCTAGTCAACGTGTGTACCATATCCAGTAGATCACAAGTGTAACCAGCAGGCTGTGTGAAACCATCAACCCACTTGGGGTGTCCCGCTTCTCGCTCCAGGCCCATAACTTGTGGCGGTTTCTACTAATGAACTTTATCAGACAAGTGGTTCTCACTTCAGGGCCATCTCACCTGAAAGAGCCCACTCTTTCCTCGTAAATAAGACATCTCGTCGGACCAACGACTAATCAGCCCACGCTTACACATAACTGTGATTTCATGCATTTGCTAATTTTTAATTTTTAAAGGGATGCTGTGACTCAGCTATGGCCATCTGAGGCCTTAACACAGTCAAATAAATTATAGCTGGACTTTAATTGAATATTATTTACCAACATCATCAACCATAAGGTGTTATTCAATCAATGGTTACAGGCCATAAGGAAATTACGGACACTCATACACACACGTACACGTACGTACACACACACACATGCAGTAAACAGATGAATGACCCGTTTAACAAACCCTCTTTACCCCCCACTAAATCCCATGCTCTACCTGCCTATAATGCCTTGCCAAACCCGCAAAACAAGGCAAAAACAGATAAATACATGGAACTTAGCTGTCTACTCGATAACCATGAACTGAATGCTCAGAATTAGATAGACCTAGAAAATAAACCCCAGTCATACCAATCAACTACTTAGATATTTACCATTTATATAGACCACTTTTATCAAAATTTTAACACTAAATCCGACATAAACCAACCACATACATATTACTTCACTATGTAAAAACAGCGTGTTAGCGTAGCTTAAAATCTAAAGCAAGGCACTGAAAATGCCCAGATGAGTTTACCAAGTCCATAAACACACAGGTGTGGTCCCAGCCTTTCTCTTAATTTTTAATAAAATTCACGTGTAAGCACCTGTGCCCCACTGAGAATGCCCTCCAAATCATTAAGATGAAAAGGAGCAGGAGCAGGCATCAGCACACTAATATGAGTGGCTCATAACGCCCTGCTTCACCACACCCCATGGGAAACAGCAGTGATAAAAATTAAGCCGTAAACCAAAGTTCCACGAAGTTATATTAACTAGGGTTGGTAAATTTTCTGCCAGCCACCGTGGTCATATAATTAACTCCAATTAATAGAAACTCGGTGTAAAGTGTGTTAAAGAGTGATATAAAATGAAGTTAAATTTTAACTAAGCTGTAAAAAGCCATAACTAAAATTGACTACGAAGGTGACTTTAGTATTTCCTGACTACAAGACAGCTAAGACCCAAACTGGGATTAGATACCCCACTATGCTTAGCCCTAAACCCAGATAACTACAAGAACGAAATGATTGGCCAGAGTTCTACTAGCAACAGCTTAAAACTCAGAGGACTGGGCTGTGCTTCCCACCCTTCCAGAGGAGCCTGTTTTATAATCGATAAACCCCGATAAACCTCACCAACCCTTGCTAATTCAGTCTATATTACCACCATCTTCAGCAAACTCTAAAAAAGAATAAAAGTAAGCATAATTATCATACATAAAAACGTTAGGTCAAGGTGTAACCTATAGGATGGGAAGAAATGAGCTACATTTTCTATTTCAAGAATATATTTCTCACGCACGAATTATGAAAACTAAAAACCAAAGGAGGATTTAGTAGTAAATTAAGAATAGAGTGCTTAATCGGATAAGGCCATGAAGCACGCACACACTGCCCATCACCCTCGTCAAGTATTATAATAATTTCCTATAATCTATTAGCAACTACTAATCATACAAGAGGAGACAAGTCGTGACAAGCATACTGGAAAGTGAGCTTGGATAAATCAAAGCGTAGCTTAAATAAAGCAACTAGTTTACACCTAGATTTCATAATTTACGAATACTCTGAATGAAATCTAGCACACCACCTCTCCCCATATCTACTAATATAAGCAGACTAAATAAAACATTCACTCAACATTTAAAGTATAGGGGATAGAAATTTAAAATATCCTCTGGTGCTATACAGTAGGTACTGTAAGGGAATGAGGAAAAAAGCATTAAAAGTAACAAAAAGCAAAGTTTACCCCTTGTAACTTTCGCATAATGATTTAACTAGGGAACATCTAACAAAGAACTTAAGTTAAACATGGCGAAACCAGACCAGCTACTTATGAACAGTTTATTAGAACAAACTCATCTATGTAGCAAAATAGAAGATTTATAAGTAGAGGTGACAAACCTAACTAGCCTGGTGATAGCTGGTTGTCCAGGAAAAGAATTTCAGTTCAACTTTAAAAGTTACCAACATAATTATAAATTTTAATGTATTTTACAATGTTATCTAAATAGGTACAGCTTTTTAGAAATGGGTACAATCTTATCTAGAGAGTAAAGACAAACAACACCATAGTTGGCTTAAAAGCAGCCACCAATTAAGAAAGTGTTCAAGCTCAACAATAACTTTAATACCAATAACAAGCAAATCAACTCCTAGATTTGTACTAGACTAATCTATTGACCGACAGAGGTAATAATGTTATTATGAGCAACAAGAAGTATTTCTCCTTGCATAAGTTTACATCAGTAACTAATAATATACTGATAATTAACAGTAAATAAATACAATTCAACATTAAATTATTTATTAAACACTGTTAATCCAACACCGGCAGGCACTCAAGGAAAGATTAAAAGTAAAAAGAACTTGGCAAACGCAAACCCTGTCTGTTTACCAAAAACATCACCTCTAGCATAACTAGTATTACAGGCACTGCCTGGCCAGTGACAACTGTTAAATGGCCGCAGTATCCTGACCATGCAAAGGTAGCGTAATCATTTGTTCTCTAAATAAGGACTTGTACGAATGGCCACACGAGGGTTTTACCGTCTCTTACTTTCAGTCAGTGAAGTTGACCTTACCGTGAAGAGGTGGGAATAACAAAATAAGACGAGAAGGCCCTATGGAGCTTTAATTAATTAAGCAAAAAAAACCTAACTAAACCACCAAGGGATAACAAAATTTTACATGGGGTGACAATTTTGGTTGGGGTGACCTTGGAACACAAAAAAGGCTCTGAGTGATTAAAGTCTAGACTTACCAGTCAAAACATATCATCACTAATTGATCCCAAAAATTGATCAACAAGTTACCCTAGGGATAACAGCTCAATCCTATTCTAGAGTTCATATCAACAATAGGGTTTATGACCTCGATGTTGGATCAGGACACCCCAATGCTGTAACCGCTATTAAAGGTTTGTTTGTTCAGTGATTAAAGTCCTACATGATCTGAGTTCAGACCGGTTTCTATCTACTATATAGTTCTCCCAGTATGAAAGGACAAGAGAAATAAGGCCCACTTTAAAAAATGCCTTAAAACCAATTAATGATATAATCTTAATTTAATTAATACATATAATATATTACTCAAGACCAGGGTTTGTTAAGGTGGGGCAGAGCCCGGTAATTGCATAAAACTTAAACCTTTATAACCAGAGGTTCAAATCCTCTCCCTTAACAAAATGTTTATAATTAATATCTTAATACTTGTTATCCCCATTCTTCTAGCCGTAGCATTCCTAACACTAATTGAACAAAAAATTTTGGGTTATATGCAACTTCAAAAAGGGCCAAATATCGTAGGACCATGTGGCCTATTACAGCCCATTACTGATGCAGTCTAATTACTCACTAAAGAACCACTACGACCAGCTACATCCTCCATTTCCGTATTTATCATTGCACCAACCCTAGCCCTAACCCTAGCCCTAAACATACGAATTCCCCTACCCACTTATTAATATAAATCTAGGAGTATTATTTATGCTAGCTACATCAAGCCTAGCTGTATACTCCATTTTATGATCCGGATCAGCTTCCAACTCAAAATACGCATTAATTGAAGCCCTACAAGCAGCAGCACAAACAATTTCATATGAAGTAACACTAGCAATTATTCTTTTATCAGTCCTCTTAAAAAACAGGTCTCTTACCCTCTCAACCTCCATCACAACACAAGAGCATTTATGAAAAATTTTCCCATCATGACCCTTAGCTATAATATGATTTATTTCCACTCGAGCAGAAACTAACCGAGCTCCCTTTGACCTAACAGAAGGAGAATCTGAACCTGTATCAGGCTTCCACATAGAATATGCAGCAGGCCCAGCTGTCATATTCTTCTTAGCAGAATACGCCAACATTATCATAATAAACATTTTCTCAACAATCCTATTTCTAAGCGCGTTCCATAACCCCTACATACCAGAACTATACAAAATCAACCTTATCATCAAAACACTATTACTAACAATTTCTTTCCTATGAATTCAAGCATCCTACTCTCGACTCTGATACGATCAACTAATACATTTACTTTGAAAAAACTTCTGACTACTAACACTAGCCATATGCATATGACATGTCTCACTACCTATTATAACATCAGGCATTCCTCCGCAAACATAAGAAATATGTCTGATAAAAGAGTTACTGTGATAGAGTAAGCTATAGAGGTTTAAACGCTCTTATTTCTAGAATCATAGGAACTGAACCTATGCTTAAGAATTCAAAATTCTTCGTGCTACCACATTACACCATAATATATAGTAAGGTCAGTTAAATAAGTTATTGGGCCCATGCCCCGAAAATGTTGGTTTATATCCTTCTCGTACTATTAAACTCCATCATCTTTATCATCATCCTAACAACCATTATCTCGGGGACCATAATTGTAATAACCAGCTCCCACTGACTACTTATTTGAATCGGTTTTGAAATAAATATACTAGCCATTATTCCCATTACAATAAAAAAGTTCACCTCATGAGCTATAGCAGCATCCACTAAATAGTTTCTAACACAGCTACCGAATCCATATTACTTATAATAGCCGTTATCACTAACCTATTATATACTCCAGCCAATGAACTATGACAAAAATCTTTAATCCAACAGCATCTATAGTAATAGCAATAGCCCTAACCATAAAACTAGGACTATCTCCATTCCACTTCTGAGTACCTGAAGTTACACAAGGCATCTCATTAACAGCATGCTTAATCTTATTAACATGACAAAAACGTGCACCCTTGTCAGTATGATACCAAATCTCACCATCCATCAGCCTATCCAACCATCTATTATAATCGGAGGATGAGGTGAACTAAACCAAACCCAACAATGAAAAACTACAGCTTATTCATCAATTGCTCACACAGGGTGAATAACAGCCATTAGATTGTAAAACCCAACTATAACAATCCTAAACCTACTAATATATATCATAATAACACTTCCCATATTCATACTATTCATTTACAGCTCAGTCACCACCACACTACCACACACAAAATAAAATACCCATTATTACAACCCTCATTCTCATCACCCTATTATCAATAGGAGGTCTTCCTCCACTATCAGGATTTGTGCCAAAATGAATACTCATTCAAGAAAAAAAAAAAAATAACAATATTATTTTACCCACACTAATAGCTACCACAGCGTCACTCAATCTATACTTCTACTTACGACTCACGTATTCTACAGCACTAACTATATTTCCCTCTATAAATAATATAAAAGTAAAATGACAATTTGATTTGACAAAACAACTTTCCTACCAACAGTAACTGTAATATCCACAATACTCTTATCCCTTACACCAATCCTTTCTTTCAGTATTGGACTAGGAATTTAGGTCACACAGACCAGGAGACCTCAAAGCACTAAGCAAGTATAAGTTACTTAATTCCTGCTCAATAAGGATTGCAAGACTATATCCTACATCAGTTGAATGCAAATCAAACACTTTAATTTAAGCTAAATCCTCACTAGATTGGTGGGATTACATTTCCCACGAAACTTAGTTAACACCTAAATACCCTAGTCAACTGGCTTCAATCTACTTCTCCTGCTGCAAGGAAAAAAAAAAAAAAAAAAAAAAAAGCGGAAGCAGCCCCAGCAGAATTGAAGCTGCTTCTGTGAATTTGCAATTCAATATGTAAAATTCACCACAGCACTTGGCAAAAAGAGGACTCAACCCCTGTCTTTAGATTTACAGTCTAATGCTGACTCAGCCATTTTACCTACATTCATAAACAGCTGACTATTCTTAACTAACCATAAAGATATCAGTACCTTATATTTACTGTTTGGTGCTTGGGCTGGAACAGCAGACACTGCCTTAAGCCTGTTAATTCATGCTGAATTAGGCTAACCTAGAACACTGCTAGGAGATGATCAGATTTACAATGAACCTGTAACAGCCCATGCATTTGTAATAATTTTTTTTATAGTTATGCCTATCACAATTGGAGGCTTCAGAAACTGACTAGTCCCACTAATGCTGGGGCACGCGATATAGCCTTTCCCCATATAAATCATACAAGCTTCTGGTTACCTCCACCCTCCTTCCTACTACCACTTGCATCATCAATGGTTGAAGCCAGTGCCGGTACAGGCTGAACTGTGTATCCACCCTTAGCTGGAAACCTAGCCCATGCTGGAGCTTCAGAAGACCTTACCATCTCTTCCCTACATCTAGCAGGTGTCTCCTCAATTTTAGGTGCTATTAATTTTATTACTACAATTATTAATATAAAGCCACCCACTACACCCCAACATCAAACACCACTATTTGTAATGATCCGTTTTAACTACAGCTGTATTGCTGCCATTATCATTACCTGTATTAGCAGCCAGGATTACTATGCTATTAACAGACCGAAACCTAAACACAACCTTTTTTGACCCCGCGGGAGGGGGTGATCCAATCTTATATCAACACCTATTCTGATTCTTCGGACAACCTGAAGTCTATATTCTGATTTTACCTAGATTTGGAATAATCTCACATATTGTAAATTATTATTCAGGAGGAAAAAAAAGCCTTTTGGATATATAGGTAAGTATGAGCCATGATATCAATCGAATTTTTAGGATTCATTGGATGAGCTCACCGTATGTTTACAGTAGGTACAGATGTGGACACACGAGCATATTTTACATCAGCCATTATGATTATTGCTATTTCCGCAGGAGTAAAAGTATTTAGTTGACTAGCAACCCTTCATGGAGGTAATATCGAATGATCTCCCACCACAATACGAGCCCTAGGCTTCATTTTCCTTTTTGCAGTAAGTGAATTAACAGGAATTGTCCTAGCTAACGCATCACTAGACATTGTCCTTCACGATACATATTATGTAGTCGCACACCTCCACTACATATTATCAACGGGAGCAGTATTCACTATTATGGGAGGCTTTGTACGTTGATTCCCACTATTCTCTCAGGTTATACACTCAACTCAACATGAGCAAAAATTCACTTTGTAATTATATTTGTAGCTGTAAATATAACCTTCTTCCCACAACATTTCCTAGGTCTATCTGGAATACCATGACAATATTCCGGCTACCCAGATGCATACACAACATGAAATACTGTCTCATCCATAGGCTCATTTATTTCACTAACGGCGGTAATATTAATAGTTTTCATAATTTGAGAGGCATTAGCATCAAAACGAGAAGTCTCAACAGTAAAGCTAACATATCTCCCGGGAGAATTCGGGAGGGGCAAAAGAAGGAGGAGAAGACCAATCTCCCAGAGTCCTTCTCGCTGGAATCCATCTTGGCTGAGAGACGCACGCACCACCAGGAAGGACCCTGAGTCAGACGATGGGCCAAGCGAGATGACTGGCCAGAGACAACCCAGAAACTAACCCATTACCATAAAACCGGAGCCTGCGAGGCACGTGGCAGAGCGGTTCTCCTGGGTTCCCCCAGGCTCTCTGCCTTGGGGTTCCTTCCCAATAAAGTCTTTTGCTTTGTCAGCACGTGTGTCTCATCGGACAGTTCCTTTCCGAGTGTTAGACAAGAGCTTACTCTCCGGCCCTGGAAGGCCCTGCAACACCTGCACCGCCTCCTCCTCAAGGTGCTGCAGTCTCCCTGGCCCAACAAATTCATTCTTCAAGCACACCCAATGCCTAGCCCCGGGGCCTTTACACGTATTCTTCCTGCCTAACAGACCCCCTGCCACCATTCTCCAGTTTAACATCCTAATTATTCCTTCACTGTACTTAAAACTTAGCATGTTTACTTAGTTTCCTTCCATTGTCTCCACTGGAGCGTAAACTCCCTAAGAAAACCTGCCTTATTAGCACTTCTCACCATGTAGCACAGCACACGGTAGGTGTGCGAGAAATGCATGCTGAGTGAATAAGATTTCGAAGCACTACTTCCTGGCCAAACTCAGTACTCTGAGACCCAGCTAGAAACCGCATGGAAAATGCTGAGAAACAGAAGCTGTGGTCCAGCATCAAGTGCCCTTTCTCTGCATTTTCTCCTGGCCCCTTGGGCCCCAGGCAGTGTCCAGGATGAGGCCATCCCTATCCATCCATCAGGAAGGGCAGCACCCAGCCCCTGCAGAGTCACCCCGGGCAAGCCCTGTGTATCGCGTCTGGTCTCACACCAACCTGCCACACAGGAACGGCATATCTCCATTTTGCAGATGGGAAAACTGAGGCTCAGAGAGCTGAAATAAATGGCATAGCTCAGCTTTGAACCAGCAATCTGGAGCCACAGCCTGGGCTAAGCACCTCAGGAGGGAGGCTGTGCTGCCCACAGAACATCTCTCCCAAAATCATGGATGAGCACACCCACCTGTGAACTTCCAGAGCCACTCCAGGCCAATCCGGACCTTCCTCAGGGGCTTTTGTGCTGAGTGGAGGGTGATGGGGGAGGTGCACGCCTGCTGGATGTATATCTCCAGGTGGTCTTGGAGGTTCTGGCCAACTCCTGAAACCAGAGGGGGTGGTTAGGAAAATGTCTCCCAAAGGGGCTTAGCTGGCCTCTCAACATCCCCTGGTTTTGAAAACTTTTCCTCCACCCACTTATCTGCCAGGCCAGCTCCTGCTCATTCCCAGGGACACCACTCCCTCACTCCCAGCCATGTCTGGCTCTCTCAGATGCTGCCAAAGCTGCCTGCCCTTGACACTCGCTCCCAGGGCAGCACCTGTAACCATCCAGGTGCCTTCCTGCTAAGCCAGCACCCTCCACCGGGGCAGTGCCCACGCCTCCAGCCGGCACCACTCAGTGAGCTGTCCCAGAATGGCTGACCCTGCACCCTCACCCCTGGCCTGGGGAAGGAGGGAAGCAGGCCTGTCATGCTGTGCAGACCCAGCATGAGCCCATCCAAGCTAAACGGGACACTGGGCGGGTCACTGTCATGGACCAGCACTTTCAAAGACCTCTTATGATAAAACTTCAAGCTCTGGGAGCTTGAGTTATAAGAGAGGGCAAGAGGGACAGGGACAGGCTCCAAAGGGCATCAGAAACAGTCTATGAAATAAATATTAGGCCTGGGAGAACCATCTGAACATGAACAGCATGTCAGGGTAGCTGGTGTGTCCTGAGGATGGACAACACAAAGGCCCGGACCCCTCTTGCCACACGGCTGCCCTGTTGACCTGCCTGAGCCTGGCCCAGTGGGCTTTACGGGCAGATGCTCCCTGCTAGAGGTGCCTCGCTACTGAGAGGGATGGGATGTCTGGGGAAGGGAGGAAAACGACACAAAAGCTTGGGGTTTCGCTGGGGGTAGGAGTCCAGCGAGGCCTGGGGGACCTTCAGGCTCGCGGGAACAATGTGACAGTTCTGAGGAGCCCTGACTCCTGTCCCCTCCCCACTCCATGCTAATAAAGTATAATAACTTTTATTTAACAGGGACACCTCTGGGGCGCAGTGGGGAAGGGAGCTCACCAGGAAGGTGGCACACCACCGGGATGCCCAGTTGCTTGAGGTCATCTGCATTGCCCACGCCCGACAGCATGAGCAGCTGCGGAGAGTTGATAGCACCTCCACTCAGGATCACCTCCTTGCTGGCGAAAGCCTGGAAGAGGCGAGGGGCCAGGCAGCTCACACTTTCCCAGAAAAGCCAGTCAGAACCCCAAGAATACGGCCTTGGCATGACGCACCCACATGGTGGGTGGGGATCCTGCCCACAGGCTCCAGAGCAAGGAAGAGGATGCTCAGGGCGCCCCTAGGTGACAGTAGCCCACACGTGCAGCTGTGGGTGTGTGTGATCATGAATCAAGCGTGGTTCATACTCTGATGTATTCTGCAACAGCCTGACCGTAACGATGGTCTTAAAAACAGGACTCTAGAGCTTAAATGAGATAAATAGAAGCAGGCACTCAAACAAGCAGTTTAAATAAAGCACATGGTGAGCGACATCTTCACGTGGGATGCAGAACAATCCCCACATGCCCCTAAGTGGAAAACAGCACAGTGCAGAAGTAGGGAGTGTGATCACAGGTACGGTTTTTAAAGCCTCTGATATAAACCTATCAATTTCTGGACAAGTGTGGAAGGCAACAGCAGAAAGAGGTTCATGGGGGCACTCATGGCCGGGCACCATGGGCCCTGTGCAGGTGGCTAGACTGGGGCTTCCTCACCTCTGCCAGGCCACCACCTCCTGGGGACAGTCTTTCAGGCTGTTGCCACCAGCTGCTCACTCCTTATCATCATGTTGATGGAGACAAGGACATGCCTCCTACCCACCCACACTGACTGAGCATGACCACGGGGTCACTGCCCACTCCCTCCCTGCCATGTGAGCTGCCCATGTGGTGGTCATTCACTCACCCTGTGGCTCTGGCCGTTCTTGATGTACTCCACACCCACTGCACGGGTACCTTCAAACAGCACCCTGCTCACAAATGTCTGGGTCTCAGCCGTGAGGGTGGGGCGGCTCAGTGCCGGGTGCAGGTACGCACAGGCCGTGCTCCAGCGCTTGCCTGCAGGACAGAGCAAGGAGATCAGTCACAGCCCCAGCCTGTTCCCTAGGCACCTATCATGGAGGGGGAGGTAGGGAAGGACTGCAGAAAGAGGGAATTTGCCCTTCCCCCGACTGTGCAAGTTCTGCCTTCAAAGGAAGGCTGAGACCAAAATACCCTGTCCAACTGACATCCACATCTACCTGGGGCCCCTGGATGCAGGTGGGAAAACATCCCTCACCCTTGACAGGACGACAGAGACCAGGAGTGGCTGATAATGAGAGCCCTGGGTCCACCCGGGCCTTGCCTCTGCCCTGCTGCAAGGCCCGTCACTGCTCTGTGCCTCAGTACGCCCATCTGTAAGGCTTTAAAACTTGGGGCTGTATGGCCGGAGAGCTGCCTCTTCATTCCACACCAACAGGGACCAGAGGATGCCCAAGGGGTCACCATCTCCAAGTCACTTCTCATTGGCTTTGAATGGTATTCTGTGGCCTGTCGCCAGTGTAATCTGTCATATCCCCTCCACCTCAAACCAGTCCCAGTCTGTCCACACTTACTGACCATGACAGGTGGGGGCAGGAGGGTCGGGACTGTGATAGAGCAGCGTTTCGTTTTTAGAGGAGGAACCTGGGAGATGGGGAATCGGAGGCCTCGCGCTACCTTCGTGGATGGTCATATCCATCCAGCCGAAGCCCTCTTGCTGGAAGCCGTTCATGTCCTCGGTGAGGGGGTAGCCGGCCTCCTGCGCCGCCTCCAGGAACGCGCGGTGCAGCGGGTGGCCGCTCTTGCCCCGGGACACCCGCAGGGGGCCGTCGCCGCCGCGGTACCTCCCGGCACCCAGCTCGTGCGCCTGCGCCTTGCGGAAGTAGGGCAGGCAGTGCGCGTAGTCCCAGCCCGCCGCGCCCTCCTGCTGCCAGCGCTCGTAGTCCTCAGCGTGCCCACGGATGTAGACCATGGCATTGAGCGACGACGAGCCGCCCCAGACCCGGCCACGTGGCCAGTACAGCACGCGGCCGTCCAGGCCCGGCTGCGGCTCCGTGTGGTAGCACCAGTTGTACCTGTCATCGCACAGGTTGGCCACGAGGGCTGCGGGCATGTGGATCTTCCACAGGAGCCGCTTGCTCCCCGCAAACACATCCTTGGGCCCGGCCTCCAGCAGCAGCACTCGCTTGTCGGGATCCTCCGTGAGCCGGCCGGCCAGCACGCAGCCAGCGGAGCCCGCACCCACCACCACGTGGCTGTACTCACCCCCAATCCGGGGGCGCTCGCTGGCCAGAGCACGGATGCCCCGGGGCCAGTGCTGCCCCAGGGCTCCCCATGGGCCCAGGCTCCCTCGCCTCCAGCCTCGAAGGATGCACCACATGCTTCCAGCCCAAGTCCTCTTACTTCCACGGGGCGAATGTGACGATTCACTTTCCCTAAAACAGAAAAAGAGGTTTTGAGAAGTTTAACTCAGCATGCACTGCAGAATCAGCCCAAAGCTAGGGCAGCAAAGGGCCCCTGCAGGCCTGCCAGGTGCCTGCCGGGCGCTGGGTGGGGCAGGCCTGGCTGGCACGTCACTGCCCTGGGGAACCAGGAGGAACGAGCGGAAGCACAAGCAGGAATATCAGTCCTGTGGGACCGACGAGCACACGGCTGGGGGCACTGGAGTGGGGAGGTCCCCAGAAAGGCTTCCCTGTGACATCTGTGCATGAACCTGGAGGCCGGGCAGGAGTCTACCTGCTGGAAAACAGGGGCTTTCCAGGTTTACCCTCACTCCTCATCTGTTCAAGACAGTAAGACAGTTGCTGAGTCCCTACCACGTGCCAGGCACCATTTCCTCTCTAGCAATACTCAGAAAACAAGGCATCTGCTCTCAAAACTGATGGTCTGGGACTAGGGAGACACACAAGACTTACATAAATAACCAAAGGAAGGTCAGGGTGAGAGGCTGGAGACTAAAGAGCTCAAAGCCTTTGACCTAAGGGCCCCAGAGGGCACGAGAGGGCTTTTCAGCACGTGATGGGGTCAGAGCTACAATCTTTTAAGATCACTCTGTTGAGTGCTGGAGTTTTAACAAACACCAATAACTTCTGGAGGATCCTTTCCCAACAATGTTCATATTAATCCCAACATGCTCAGTGCACAGAGGTGGAAAAGAGTCAAGATATCCCATCAAGACCTCCACTGACACAGGAACCTCTGAGAAAGCCCCACCCATGAGGCTCAGGCACACAAGGCCCACTCAAGACTGAGGTTGCAACAGGAGAACTGGAAAACCTCAGGAAAACCCTGATAAATCCCTCGACCCCTTCCATGAGCCTATACCAAGTAACAGCAGCAGCCTATCACTGGAGGCAGACTAAGAGGTGAGAGTGGAGAGAAAGGTTCCACCCCACCCACCCCACCCCATTCCTGCAGGCACAGGAGAAAGAGGCAGCAAGGCCTCCTAAAAGCTAAATCTGAAGCAGGAATTCTGAGAACCTTCCAGCACTCCAGGCCTCGTGCTAGCACAAGGCAGCAGCAGCCCACGGCACAACTCCCAACTGGGTTGACTCAACACTCCACACTAACGACCTGATAGAATAAAACGCATGCCCTTTTCTAGGCATAAACGCTATTTACCTCAGTCCCTACTATCCTGTACACACAAGGTCACGCGTTCAATAAAAAAATTAATAGACACAGAAATAAGAAAAAGAAATGACTCATTATAAAGAGAAAAGCAGTTAACAGAACCAGACCAAGGGGACCCATCCAGACGTTAGAACTATCAAACAAAGACTTTAAAATAACCAAGTTTAACATCTTAAAAGATTTAGTTCAAAAGGTGGACATGTTGAACAGATAGGCAATTTCAGCAAAAAGTTGGCAACTATTAAAAAAGGCACAAACAGAACTGCTAAAAATTAAAAAAAAATTTTAAATTACCAGAAATGAATAAGTTGACTGGACATAGAAGAGAAAAGAATAAGTGAAACTGAACATTAGGTTAATAAAAATTATCCAAAGGGAAATAAAAAGAGAAGAAGGAGTGAAAGAGGGAGAGAGAGAGAAAAGAGCAACTGAGAGCATGGGATAATATCAAACTGTCTAAAGTATAGACAACTGGAGTCCCAGAAGTAGGAAAGGGATAAAGGGAAAAAAGAAGAGGGGGAGAGAGGAGAAGCAGAGGGAGAAGGGGAGAGAGGCAGAGAAGGACAGAGAAAGAACAGGGGAGAAAAGCTATCTGAAGAGATAATTGCTAAGACTTTCCCAATATTAATGCAAGACAAAAACACCAGAGATTCAAGAAGCTTAGAGCATCTTCAGCAAGATCAATACAAAGAGAAACACATCTAGGTACATCACAGTCAAATTGCGGAAACCCCAGAAAAAAATCATCAAAGCAGCTGCCCCCCCCCAAAAAAAACATATGTACAGAGGAATAAATTTAAGAGTGGCTGCAAACTTCTCATCAGAAAACTTACAATACAGGATCGGATCTAGACGGTGGGGGAGTAGGACAGGAAGCTCACCTTCTCCTGCAAATACATCAAAAATACATCTACATGTGGAACGATTCTCACAGAATACCTACTGAACGCTGGCAAAAGACCTCAGGCTTCCAAAAGAGCAAGAAAATCTCCACATCAGTGAGTAGGACAAAAGAAAAAAAGAGAGAGAGAGAGAGAAAGGAATTGGGGCAAGACCTGTGCCCCCAGGAGGGAGCTGTGAAAAAGGAAATGTTTCTGCGCACTGCTAAGTCCCCTCACTGGCGGCAGGGACTGAGGGCTGAGGCTTGGGCTTCAGAGGTCAGGCCAGGGAGAGGACTGGGATTGGCTGTGTCAAGGCAGCCTGTGGGGGCCAGGGTGTGCTCACCACAACTGAGGGAGTATGGGAAGAAGCCTGGGCCCGCCAGAGAGGCAAGGCGCCACTGTTGGGTGGCGTGAAAGAGAGGGGCAGGGCCACCATAGGAGCTTCTTTCTCCATGTAGGGCACCGCCTACTGGAACTCTGAGGGCAGGTGCGAGCCACCGTTGCCACCTTGGACTTCAGAGACGGGCATGGACCGTTGCTGCCACTGAGGGTCCCTTGACTTGGCACCAAACACTGCCCCTGCCTTCCTGGGAGCCCGCGTGGGCCACACACCTGCACACCCCCTGGCAAGGGGATAACGGCCAGTACACGCTGAGGAAACAGACAGCAAGCATCCAAACCAAAGACAGCCCTCACACCAAAAAAATATTAAACCCACACATGCCACATAGGGATGCTCCCGCATATGAATAGCCCTCCAAGACTACAGTAGATAACTGTTTCTCCTAAACTCACAGAGTAAGGGAAATATAAGCAAAATCAAGAAGCAGAGGAACCACTCCCAGTTAAAAGACCAAGAGAATTCCCCTGAAGGAACAAGCAATGAAACAGACCTCTTCAGTCTAACAGACATCAAATTCAAAAAAGAGGTGAACTAACACAATATTGTAAAGCAATTATACTCCAATAAAGATGTTAAAAAAAAGGAGGTGAAAATGAAAATACTGAAGGAATTAAGAAAGGCTATCAGAGAAATGCAGATTACTGTAAAAAAGGAACTAGAAACTATAAGGAGAAGCCAGGAAAAATTAGAAAATTCATTTGCTAAGATGAAAGCTGAGCTGAAGGCAATGAATAGCAGAATGCATAATGCAGAAGAAAGAATAAATGATCTGGAAGACAGAATAATGGAAATTACCCAATCAAAACAGCAGACAGAAAGCCAAATGAAAAAAAAAAACGAAAGCAATATAAGATAACATAAAGCATGCCAATCTACACATAATAGGGAAGAAGGAGAAGACAGAGAAAAGGGGATTGAAAATGTATATGAAAAAATTATGGCTGAAAACTTCCCAAACCTAAAGAAGGAAACAGATATCCAGGTACAGGAAGCACAGAGGGTCCCAAACAAGATGAACCCAAACAGACCTACACCAAGACATATGATAATAAAAATGGCAAAAGTTAAAGATAAAGAGAGGATTCTAAAGGCAGCAAAAGAAAAACAAAGAGTTAATTACAAGGGAAACCACATAAGGCTATCAGCTGATTTCTCTACAGAAACACTGCAGGCCAGAAGGGAGTGGCAAAATATTTTTAAAGCCTTAAAAGAGAAAATTCTGCAATCTAGAATACTCTAACCAGCAAGAATATCATTTAGAATAGGAGAAAAATTAAAGAATTTTTCAGACAAGCAAAAACTAAAAGAATACAGCAATACTAAACCTAACCTAAAAGAAATATTGAAAGGTCTTCTTTAGATAGAAAAGAAGCAAGAAGATATATAAAGAAGGAAATCACAATTGGAAAGTAAATCACTTAAAGTAGCCAGTGTACAGATCAAAAAGAAAAAAACAAAAACGAAAACCTATTTGTGAAAGCGATGATAAACAAAAGAACAGCAAAAGGATAAACATGAAAATGTAAAAAAGGACATCAAAATCATAAAATGTGGGGAAGGAGAGTAAGAAAATGCAGTTTTTTTTTTTTTAAGAATGTGTTTGAACCTATAAGACTATAAGTCTAAAGCAAGAAGATATAGGAAGGGGTTAACATACTTGAAAAACAGGGCAACCACAAATCAAAAACATACAATAGATTCACAAAAACCAAAAGAAGAGAACACAAGTATAAAATAAAAGGCAATCATCAAACCACAAAAAGAAAAAGGAACAAAAAAGAAACACAGAGTCAACTGGAAAACAAGATTTGAAATGGCAATAAATACATACATATCAATAATTACCTTAAATGTCAATGGACTGAACCCTCCAATCAGAAGATGTAGAGTGACAGACTGGATTAAAAAAACAAGAGCCTACAATATGCTGCCTACAAGAGACCCACCTTACGGCAAAGGACACACATAGATTCAAAGTGAAGGGATGGAAAAAGATATTTCATGCAAACGGAAATGACAAGAAAGCGAGAGTTGCAATACTCATATCAGACAAAATAGATTTTAAAACAAAGGCCACAGAGAAAGATAAAGAAGGACACTATATAATGGTAAAAGGATCAATACAAGAAGAGGATTTTACACTCGTCAACATATATGCACCCAATATAGGAGCACCCAAATACATAAAACAAATACTAACAGACATAAAGGGAGAAACTGATGGGAATGAAATAAGAGACTTTAACACCCCACTCACATCAGTGGACAGATCTCCTAGACAGAAAATCAATAAGGCAACAGAGATCCTAAATGATACAACAGAACAAATTTAACCAATATTTTCAGGATATTACATCAAAGAAAACCCCACATATTTTTCAAGTGCACATGGGACAGTCTCTAGGATTGACCACACACTAGGGCACAAAACTAATCTCAGCAAATTAAAGAGTATAGAAATTATTTCAAGCATCTTCTCTGACCACAACGGCATGAAACTAGAAATCAACCACAGGAAAAGAAATGAGAAAAAAATAATTTCATGGAGACCAAACACCATGCTACTAAAAAACCAATGGGTCAACAAGGAAATCAAAAAGGAAATTTAAAAGTACCTTGAGACAAACGACAATGAAAAGACAATCATACAAAATTTATGGGATGCAGCAAAAGCAGTTCTTAGAGGGAAGTTCATAGTGATACAGGTCTTCCTTAAAAAATGAGAAAAATCTCAAATAAACAACCTAACATACCACCTAAAAGAATTAGAAAAAGAAGAACAAACAAAACCTAAAGTCAGCAAAAGGAAGGAAATAATAAAGATGCAGAAGGAAATAAATAAAATAGAGATTAAAAAATAGAAAAAAAATCAGTAAAGTCAAGAGCTGGTTCTTTGAAAGGGTAAACAAAATTGACAAACCTCTGGTCAGGCTCACCAGAAGAAAAGAGAGTGAACCCAAATAAACAAAATAAGAAATAAAAAAGGAGAAATCTCAACTGATACTGCAGAAATACAAGAAAGAAAAAACAAACAAACAAACATAAGAGAGGGAATTCCCTGGCAGTCCAGTGATTAGGACTTCACACTTTCACTGCTGTGGGCCCAAGTTTGATCCCTGGTTGGGGAATTAAGATCCTGCGAGATGCATGGTGTGGCCAAAAAAAAAATTTTTTTAATTAAAAAAAAAACCATAAGAGAATACTATGAACAATTATATGACAACATATTTGACAACCAAGAAGAAACGGACAACTTTCTAGAAATATACAGCCCACCAAATTAAATCAAGAAGAAATAGTTAATTTGAACAGACTGATCACTAGAAATGAAATAGAATCTGTAAAAGCAAACAAACAAAAAACAAAACAAAACAACTCCCTATGAACAGAAGTCCAGGCCCAGATGGCTTCACAGGTGAATTCTACCTAACATACAAAGTAGAACTTATAGTGATCCTTCTCAAACTCTTCCAAAAGATTCAACAGCAGGGTACACTCCCAAAGATATTCTATTAAGCCACCATCACCCTGATACCAAGACCAGACAATGATAGCACCAAAAAAGAAAATTACAGATCAATATCTTTGATGAATATAGATGCAAAAATCCTCAACAAAATATTAGCAAACCAAATCCAACAACACGCAAAAAAGGTCATACACCACAATGAAGTGGGATTCATCCCAAGTTCAAAAGGATGGTTCAACATATGCGAATCAATCAATGTAATACACCACATAAACAAAAGAAAATTCAAAAACTACATGACCATCTCAATAAATGCAGAAAAGCATTTGACAAAATTCAACATCCAGTCATGATAAAAACTGTTACCAAAGTAGGTACAGAGAGAACATATTTCAACATAATAAAAGCCATTTCTGACAAACCCACAGCCAATATAATACTCAATGGTGAAAAGCTGAAACCCTTCCTGCTAAAATCTGGAACAAGACAAGGATGCCCACTCTCACCACTTCTATTCAACATAGTATTGGAAGTCCTAGCCACAGCAATCAGAAAAGAAAAAAGTAAATAAAACGTATTCAGATTGGAGAGGAAGAGGTAAAACTGACACTATATGCAGACGACATGATACTAGATATAGAAAACCCTAAGGACTTCAACAAAAACTACTAGATCTAATAAATGAATTCAGCAAAGTAGCAGGATACAAGATTAACATTCAGAAATTGTTTGCATTTTTTTAAACAGCAGATCCTTGTTGGTTGTCTATTTTAAATATAGCAGTGTGTAAATGTCAATCCCACACTCCCAAACTATCCCTCCCCTCCCCACATTTCTTTACACTAACAATGAAATATCAGAAAGGGAATGTAAAAAAAAAAAAAACTTTTAGGACCTAGAAGAACTAGAAAACAACAAATAACATACAAGGGAATCCCCATAAGGGTACCAGCTGATCTTTCAGCAGAAACTCTGCAAGCCAGAAGGGAGTGGCAGGACAATTTTAAAGTGATGAAAGGGAAAAAGCTAAAACCAATATTACTCTACACAGCAAGGATCTCATTCAGAATAGACAGAGAAATTAAAACCTTTACAGACAAGCAAAAACTAAGAGAAATCAGCACCACCAAAGCAGCTTTACAACAAATGCTAAAGGAACTTCTCTAGGCAGGAAACAGAAGAGAAGGAAAAGACCTACAATAACAAACCCCAAACAATTAACAAAATGGTAATAGGAACATACATATTGATAACTACCTTAAAGGTAAATGGACTAAATGCTCCAACCAAAAGACATAGACTGGCTGAATGGATACAAAAACGAGACCCATATATGTGCTGTCTACAAGAAAACCACTTCAAACCTAGGGACACATACAAACTGAAAGTGAGGGGATGGAAAAAGATATTCCATGCAAATGGAAATCAAAAGAAAGCTGGAGTAGCAATTCACATATCAGACAAAATAGACTTTAAAATAAAGACTATTACAAGAGACAAAGAACGACACTACATAATGATCAATGGATAAATCCAAGAAGATATAACAATTGTAAAAATTTATGCACCCAACATAGGAGCACCTCAATACATTAGGCAAATGCTAACAGCCATGAAAGGGGAAATCGACAGTAACACAATCATAGTAGGAGACTTTAACACCCCACTGTCACCAATGGACAGATCATTCAAAAGGAAAATAAATAAGGAAACAGAGGCTTTAAATGATACATTAAAAAGGATGCACTTAATTGATATTTATAGGACATTCCATCCAAAAAAACAGCAGATTACACTTTCTTCACAAGTGCTCATGGAACATTCTCCAGGATAGATCACATCTTGGGTCACAAAGCAAGCCTTGGTATATTTAAGAAAATTGAAATGGTATCAGGTATCTTTTCCTACCACAACGCTATGAGACTAGATAGCAATTACAGGAAAAAAAATCTGTAAAAAATACAAACACATGGAAACTAAACAATACACTACTATATAACCAAGAGATCGTTGAAGAAATCAAAGAGGAAATCAAAAAACAGCTAGAAACAAATGACAATGAAAACATGATGACCCAAAACCTATGGGATGCACCAAAAGCAGTTCTAAGAGGGAAGTTTATAGCAATACAAATCTACCTCAGGAAACAAGAAACATCTGAAATAAAAAACCTAACCTTACACCTAGAGCAATTAGAGAAAGAAGAACAAAAAAACCCTGAAGTTAGAAGAAGGAAAGAAATCATAACGATCAGAGCAGAAATAAATGAAAAACAAATGAAGGAAACAATAGCAAAGAGCAATAAAACTAAAAGCTGGTTCTTTGAGGAAGATAAACAAAATTGATAAACCAGTAGCCAGACTCATAAAGAAAAAAAGGAACAAGACTCAAATCAATAGAATTAGAAAAGAAAAAGGAGTAACAACTGACACTGAAGAAATAAAAAGGATCATGAGACATTACTACAAGCAACTATATACCAATAAAATGGACAATCTGGAAGAAATGGACAAATTCTTAGAAAATCACAACCTTCCGAGACTGAACCAGGAAGAAATAGAAAATATAAACAGACCAATCACAAGCACTGAAATTGAAACTGTGATTAAAAATCTTCCAACAAACAAAAGGCCAGGACCAGATGGCTTCACAGGCAAATTCTATCAAACATTTAGAGAAGAGTTAACACTCATCCTTCTCAAACTCTTCCAAAATATAGCAGAGCTAGGAACACTCTCAAACGCATTCTACGAGGTCACCATCACTCTGATACCAAAACCAGACAAAGATGTCACAAAGAAAGAAAACTGCAGGCCAATATCACTGATGAACATAGATGCAAATATCCTCAACAAAATACTAGCAAACAGAATCCAACAACACATTAAAAGGATCATACACCATGATCAAGTGGGGTTTATCCCAGGAATGCAAGGATTCTTCAATATATGCAAATCAATCAATGTGATACACCATATTAACAAACTGAAGGAGAAAAAACATATGATCATCTCAACAGATGCAGGAAAAGCTTTCGACAAACTTCAACACCCATTTATGATAAAAACCCTCCAGAAAAGAGGCATAGAGTGAACTTACGTCAACATAATAAAGGCCATATATGACAAACCCACAGCCAACATCATTCTCAAGGGTGAAAGACTGAAACCATTTCCTCTAAGATGAGGAACAAGACAAGATTGTCCACTCTCACCACTATTATTCAACATAGTTTTGGAAATTTTAGCCACAGCAATCAGAGGAGAAAAAGATATAAAAGGAATCCAAATCAGAAAAGAAGAAGTAAAACTGTCACTGTTTGCAAATGACAAGACATTATAAATAGAGAAACCTAAAGATGCTACCAGAAAACTAGTAGAGCTAATCAATGAATTTGGTAAAGTAGCAGGATACAAAATCAATGCACAGAAATCCCTTGCATTCCTATATACTAATGGTGAAAAATCTGAAAGAGAAATTAAGGAAACACTCCTATTTACCACTGCAACAAAAAGAATAAAATACCTAGATAAACCTACCTAAGGAGACAAAAGACGTGTATGCAGAAAACTATAAGATACTAATAAAAGAAATTAAATGATACAAAGAGATGGAGAGATACACCATGTTCTTGGATTGGAAGAATCAACACTGTGAAAATGACTATACACCCCAAAGCAATCTACAGATTCAATGCAATCCCTATCAAATTACCACTGGCATTTTTCACAGAACTAGAACAAAAAATTTCACAATATGTATGGAAACACAAAAGACCCCGAATAGCCAAAGCAATCTTGAAAAGGAAAAACAGAGCTGGAGGAATCAGGCTCCCTGACTTCAGACTATACTACAAACCTACAGTAATTAAGACAGTATGGTATTGGCACAAAAACAGAAATATAGATCAATGGAACAGGATAGAAAGCCCAGAGATAAACCCACACACATATGGTCACCTTATTTTTGATAAAGGAGGCAAGAATATACAATGGAGAAAAGACAGCCTCTTGGATAAGTTGTGCTGGGAAAACTGGACAGCTACCTGTAAAAGAATGAAATTAGAACACTCCCTAACACCATACACAAAAATAAATTCAAAATGGATTAAAGACCTAAATGTAAGGCCAGACAGTATAAAACTCTTAGAGAAAAACACAGGAAGAACACTCTATGACATAAATCACAGCAAGATCTTTTTTGACTCACCTCCTAGGGAAATGGAAAAAAAGCAAAAATAAACAAATGGGACCTAATGAAACTTAAAAGCTTTTGCACAAGAAAGGAAACAATAATCAAGATGAAAAGACAACCCTCAGAATGGGAGAAAATATTTGCAAATGAAGCAACTGACAAAGTATTAATCTCCAAAACTTATAAGCAGCTTATGCAGCTCAATATCAAAAACAAACAACCCAATCCAAAAATGGGTAGAAGACCTAAATAGACACTTCTCCAAAGAAGATATACAGATTATCAACAAACACATGAAACGATGCTCAACATCACTAATCATTAGACAAATGCAAATCAAATCTACAATGAGGTATCACCTCACACCAGTCAGAATGGCCATCATCAAAAAATCTACAAACAATAAATGCTGGAGAGGGTGTGGAGAAAAGGGAACCCTCTTGCTCTGTTGGTGGGCATGTAAATTGATGCAGCCACTATGGAGAACAGTATGGAGCTTCCTTAAAAAACTAAAAATAGAACTACCATACGACCCAGCAATCCCACTACTGGGCATATACCCTGAGAAAGCCGTAATTCAAAAAGAGTCATGTATCACAATGTTCACTGCAGCTCTATTTACAATAGCCGGGACATGGAAGCCACCTAAGTGTCCAGCAACAGATGAATGGATAAAAAAGATGTGACATATATACAATGGAATATTACTTAGCCATAAAAAGAAATGAAGGTGAGTTATTTGTAGTGAGGTGGATGGACCTAAAGTGTGTCATACAGAGTGAAGTAAGTCAGAAAGAGAAAAACAAATACCGTATGCTAACACATATATATGGAATCTAAAAAAAAAAAAAAAAAGAATCTGAAGAACATAGTTGCAGGGCAGGACTAAAGAGGTAGACATAGAGAATTGACTTGATGACATGGGGTGGGATGGCAAAGCTGGGGCAATGTGAGAGTAGCAACGACATATATACACTACTGAATGTAAAATAGTTGGCTGGTGGGAAGTATCAGCATAACACAGGGAGATCAGCTCCGTGCTTTTTGATGAATGAGAGGGGTGGGATAGGGAGGATGGGAGGGAGGCTCAAGAGGGAGTATATGTGGGGACTTGTGTATGCATATGGCTGATTTGCTTTGTTGTACAACAGAAACTAACACGGTATTGTGAAGCAATTATACTCCAATAAAGATCTATTAAAAATAAATAAATAAATCCAGTAAATGATTTTTAAAAAGTGGGCAGAACACCCTAATAGACATTTCAACAAAGAAGACATACAGATGGCCAATATGTACATGAAAAGATGCTCAACATCGCTGATTATTAGAGAGATGCAAATCAAAACTACAATGAGGTAACACCTCACACCAGTTAGAATGGCCATCATCAAAAAGTCTACAAATAATAAATGCTGGAGAGGGTCTGGAGAAAAGGGAACACTCCTACACTGCTGGTGGGAATGTAAATTGGTGCAGCCACTATGGAAAACAGTATGAAGGTTCCTCAGAAGACTGAAAATAGAGTTACCATATGATCCAGCAATCCCACTCCTTGGCATATACCCAGACAAAACTATAATTCCAAAAGATACATGCACCCCTATGTTCATAGCAGCACTATTCACAATAGCCTAGACATGGAAACAACCTAAATGTTCATTGACAGATGAATGGACAAAGAAGATGTGGTAAATACATACAATGGAATACTACTCATCCATAAAAAAGAACGAAATAATGCCATTTGCAGCAACATGGATGCAACTAGAGATTATCGTACTAAGTAAGTCAGAAAGAGAAAAATACCATATGATATCACTTATAAGTGGGATCTAAACTATAGCACAAATGAACCTATCTACAAAACAGAAACAGACTCACAGGCATAGAGAACAGAATTGTGGTTGCCAAGGGGGAGGGGGGAGGGGGGAAGAAGAGGGATGGACTGGGAGTTTGGAGTTAGTAGATGCAAACTATTACATTTAAAATGGATAAACAACAAAAGTCCTACTGTATTGCATAGGGAACTATAGCCAATTTCCTGGGATAAAGTATAATGGAAAAGAATATTAAAAAAAATGTATACATGTGTTTAACTGTCACTGCTGTATAGCAGAAATTAGCACAACATTGTAAACCAACTATACTTCAATACAAAACCTTGTCTCGTTCCTGATCTTAGAGGAAATGCTTTCAGTTTTTCACCACTGAGAATGACGTTTGCTGTGGGTTTGTCGTATATGGCCTTTATTATGTTGATGTAGGTTCCCTCTATGCCCACTAGGAAAACCCACTTTAAATATAAAGGCATAAGTAACACATAAGAAAATGGAAAAAAATATATACTACACAAACACTAAACAAAAAAGCAAGTGACTACATTAACACCAGACAATGTAGACTTAAGTATAAAGAATATTAACCAAGGTTTAGAAGACATTTCAAAATGATAAAGAGGTCAATATATCATAAAGAAATGATATATATGTATCATGATATATGTGTATATGTGATGATATATGATATATGATATATGTGTATATGTGTCTAGTAGAGCTTCCACAGCATGAAGCATAAATTGATAAAACTGAAATGAAAAATGAATACACAGTTACTCTTGGAGATTTTAATACACCCCTCTCCATAACAGATAAAACTACTAGATAAAAAGTCAGTAAGAATATACAAGACTTAAACATTATGAACTAAGTTGACCTAATTAACACTTAGTATGAACACCCAAACACCAGCAGAATACATGTCCTTCACAAGTGTACATCACCAAGACAGACAGTATTCTGGGCCATTATAAAAATCTCAACAGGGGCTTCCCTGGTGGCACAGTGGTTAAGAATCCGCCTGCCAATGCAGGGCATACAGGTTCAAGCCCTGGCCCGGGAAGATCCCACATGCCACGGAGCAACTACTAATGAGCCTGTGCTCTAGAGCTCGCGTGCCACAACTACTGAGCCTGTGTGCCACAACTACTGAAGCCCGTGTGCCTAGAGCCCATGCTCCACAACAAGAGAAGCCACTGCAATGTGAAACCCATGCACCGCAACGAAGAGTAGGCCCTGCTCACCACAACCAGAGAAAGCCCGTGCACAGCAACAAAGACCTAGCACAGCCAAAAATAAAAATAAATAATAAATAAATTTTAAAAAAACTCAACAAATTTAAGAGGACTGAAATGCTACAAAGTATGTTCTCTACCCACAAAAGAACTGACTTAGAAATAAATAATAAAAGTATATCTGAAAAAATCCCTAAATATTAAGAAATTACACAACACACTTTTAAATAACCCATGAGTCAAAGAAGAAATCACAGGAGAAATTAGCAAATGTTTGAAGTGAATGAAAATGAAAACACAACAGACAGAAATGTGTGGGATGTAGGAAAGCAGTGCTTTGAATGAAAAATACATCATTAAAATGCTTACATTAGAAAAGTCAGATCTCAAATTGAGGATTTATACTTTCACCTTTAAAAAGTCAGAAAAAATGAAAATTGGTCCCATGGTGATCAGAAGAAAGTAATAAACATAACAGTACAAATCAATAAAACTGAAAACAAATTTAAAAATGGAAAAAATTAATAAAACCAAAATGAAGTTCTTAAAAACAATTAATAAAATTAATAAACCTCTACCCAGGCAAAGAAAAAAGGAAGGATAACACAAATTACCAACATTGGCAATGACAGAGGGAACATCCTTACATATTGTACAGATAGTAAGACTATTATGACAACTTTACGGCAATATATTTGATAATTAAGATGAGATGGATACAGTTTTTGAAAGATTATCAAAGTCCACTCAAGAAGAACTATATAGGGCTTCCCTGGTGGTGCAGTGGTTGAGAGTCCGCCTGCCGATGCAGGGGACACGGGTTCGTGCCCCGGTCCGGGAAGATCCCACATGCCGCTGAGCGGCTGGGCCCGTGAGCCATGGCCGCTGAGCCTGCGTGTCCGGAGCCTGTGCTCCGCAACGGGAGAGGCCACAACAGCGAGAGGCCCGCATACCGCAAAAAAAAAAAAAAAAAAAAAGAACTATATAACCTAAATAGCTGTATATATTTATTTAAAAAATTAAATTCATTAATTTAAATTTTTCCCACAAAGAAAACTCTAGACTACATTGGTAAAAGCTAAGAAACATTCAAGATGGAATAATACCAATTCTAAAAAAATGTATGAGAACACTTCCCAACTCATTTTATAAAGCCAGCAGTATTCTGTTACCAAAACCAAAGATATCACAAGAAAACTAGAGACCAATATGCACCATGAACAAAGATGCAAAAATCTTAAACAAAATTTTAGCAAATCAAATCCAGCAAGAAACAAAAAACATACATCATAACCAACTAGAGTTTTATTCCAGGAATGTAAGATCGGTTCAACATTTGAAAATCAGTCAGTGGTTTAACACACCAAAAAAGAAAAAACATACAATCATCATAGTTAATGCAGAAAGCATTTGGATATATACAACATCCATAAAATCTCTGTGTACTTAAAGAATGGAAGAGAACTTCCTGATAAAGGGAATCTATGAAATACCCACAGCTGACTTTGTACTCAATGGTGAAAGACGAAAGCTTTCCTCCTGAGATCAGAAACAAGGCAAGGATGTTCACTCTAATCAGTTTTATTCAACACTGCTTAAAGGTCCTAACCAGGGATTTAAGGTTAGTTAATTAATTAAAAATAAAAGGCATACAGATTGGAAAGAAAGAATTGTAAGCATCCTTATTTGCAGACAAGATGATCATCTACATAGAATTCCCAAGTAATTTACAAAGAAAGCTACTGGAATTAATAAGTGAATTTAGCAATATCACAGGATACAAGGTCAACATACAAAACTCAATTGTATTTTTATATACTATTAATGACCAACTGAAATTTTAAATGTAGTAAAGAGTTTGAGTCCATTTTTTATGTTTGGTCATTGACAGCTTTCAAGCTCCACCCCTCCCTCTTGCCCCACATCTGAGCAAGTCAGTAAGAAGGCTCTGAATTTCTGCCTTAGGTGTCAGTTGGTAAGTTCAAATCATGCAACTCCAACCCATATGTAGGAATCCTCACCTTGGTCCCACTCTCCAGGGCCACTCCCCCTTTCTGTCACTCAAGCTATCCCAGATTGGCTTGGATGCCTGCCCTGCTCTATCCAGAAAGCCCCATTATGTGAGTAATAAACTTTTTCATAGCCTCTTGGCACATGTGTGGTACCATCAGTCCCAACATTCAAACAAATTATGGGTGGGAGGGGGTAGATCCCACTCTCTGTGAGGCAACCACAAGTCAAAACAATACCACTTACAAGAGCATCAGGAAATTTGAAATAATTAGTATTAGATTTAACAAAATATGTGCAAAACCTATACACTGAAAATGACAAAATATTATTGATAGAAGTTAAAGATGATCCAAATATATAGAGAGAGATACCACAAGTAGGAAGACCTAATATTGTTATGTCAGTACTCCCCAAAGTGATTTATAGATTTTCATGCAATGCCAATCAAATATCAGCAGGATTTTTTTTTTTAGAAATTGACATGCTGACTTCAAAATGTATATGGAAATACAAATGACACAGAAAAAGTTACAGTACAGACAAAAAGAAACCCCGTGTGGCAGTGAAAATGAAGGAACCACAGCACCTCATATCAGTATGGTTGAATCCTAAAAATAGATTCAAAATATACAAAACAAATAAGATGGTATGACCTGAATGAGACCTTTATATAAATAAAGTTTTAAAACATGTAATTCATTTATGTACCCAACATCAGAGTCCCAAAATACATAAAGCAAACATTGACAGATTTGAAGGGAGAAATAGATAGTTCTATAGTAATAAATGGAGACTTCTATACTCAGATTTCAATAATAGAAGAACCAGACAGAAAACCAGTAAGGAAATAAAGAACTTGAATAACATTACAAACCAAATGGATCTAACAGACATTTACAAAATACCCCACCCAACAACAGCAGAATACATTTTTCTCAAGTGCACATGGAACATTCTCTAGGACAGCCCATGTGTTAGGCCACAAAACAAATCTTAATAAATTTTAAAAGACTGAAATAATACAAAGTATCTTTTCTGATCATAATAGAATAAAACTAGAAACCGATATCAGAAGGAAAACTGGAAAATTCACAAATATGTGGACATTAAACAACACACTCTTAATCAATGTGTCAAAGGAGAAATCACAAGGGAAATTAGAAAATATTTTAAGACAAATGAAAATAAAATCACAGCATGCCAAAACATATGAGATGAAGCAAAAGCAGTGCTAAGAGGGGAAATTTATAGTTGTAAACGCTTACATTAAAAAGGAAGAAAGATTTCAATAAAAAACCAAACTTTACATCTTAAGGAACTAGAAAAAGAAGAGAAACTAAACCCAAAGTTAGCAGAAGGAAGGAAATAATAAAGATTAGAGCAGAGATAAATGAAATAAAGAACAGGAAAACAACAGAGACAGTCAATCCAAAAGTTGATTCTTAAAAAAATTTTTTATCAAAAGTTTAGGTAGGTTAACTAAGAAAAAACAGTGAAGACTCAAATTAGTAAAATCAGAAATTTAAGGGGGGCCATCACTGCTGATTTTACAGATATAAAAAAGACGATAAGAAAGTACTGTGAACAACTGTATACCAACAAATTGGATAACCTAGAGGAAACAAATTCCCAGAAATATACCATCTATCAAAACTGAATCATGAAGAAAGAGAAAATATGAATAAACCTATAATTAGTAAGGAGATAGAATCAATCAATAATCAAAAACCTCGCCAAAAAGGAAAACCCTGGAGAAAATGGCTTCACTTGTGAATTCTACAAAACATTTACAGAATGAACATCAATCCTTCTCAAATTCTTCCAAAAAATTAAAGAGGAGGGCAAGTTTCCTAACTCATGTGAGGCAGGCATTAACCAGATAGCAAAGCCAAAGACACTAACAAGAAAACTACAGACCAATATCTCTTATGAGTAGTGATGTGAAAATTCTCAACAAAATACAAGCAAACTGAATTCATCAGCATATTAAAAAGGACTGTTTACCATGACCAGGTGGGATTTATCCCAGGAGTGCAAATATGGTTCAACATATGAAAATCAATCAATATAATACACCACGTTAATAGAATGAAGGAATAAAAATCACATAATCGTCTCAACTGATGCAGAAAAAGCATCTGACATAATTCAACACCCTTTAATGATAAAAACACTCAGTAAACAAGGAATAGAATGAAACTTCCTCAAAATGATAAAGGTCATATATGAAAACCTTGGGGTAACATCATACTCAGTGGTGAAAGACTGAAGTCTTTCCCCTAAAATCAGGAATAAGACAAGGATACTCACTTTTGCCACCTTTATTCAACACAGTATTGGAAGTTCTGGCCAAAGAAATGAGGCAAGAAATAAAAGGCATCAAAATTTTAAACAAAGAAGTTATCTCTGTTTGTAGATGACATGATCTAACATGTAGAAAATCCTAAAGATTACACAGAGACACACACAATAACTATTAGAGCTAATAAGTAAATTCAGCAAAGTTGCAGGATCCAAAATCACAGAAAAATCATTTGCATTTCTAGACACTAACAGTGAACAATCTAAAAAGGAAATTAAGGCAACAATTCCACTTATAATAGTAGCAAAAAGAATAAAATACTTAGAAATAAATTTAACCAAGGAGTTGAAAGACCTAACACTGAAAACTACAAAATATTGCTGAAAGAAATTAAATAAGGTATAAAGAGATGGAAAGACATCCTGTGTTCTGGATTGGAAGACTTAATATTGTTAAGATGGCAACACTACCTATGGCACGTTACAGATTCAATGTAATCCCTATCAAAACCCCAACGGTGCTTTTCCAGAAATAGAGAAACCCATCTTAAAATTCATACGCAATCTCAAGGGACACCAAATAGCCAAAACAATCTTGGAACATAACAGGTTGGAAGACTGACACTTTCTGATTTCAAAGCTTACTACAAAGCTCCAGTAATCAAAACAACATGGTAGTGGCATAAGGACAGACATATAGAACAACAGAAAAGAGAGTGCAGAAATAAACCCTCACATAGATGGGTAGTTGATATTTTACTAGGGTGACAAGACACATTCGATGGAGAAACGATCATTTTTTAAGCAAATTGTGTTGGGGAAACTGGATATCCATATGCAAAAGCATGAAGTTTGACCCTTACCTAATACCGTATACAACAATTAAAATAGACCAAAGACCTAAATATAAGAACTAAAATTATAAAACCCTTAGATAAAAACATAGGGAAAAATCTTCATGACACTGGATTTGGCAGTGATTTCTTGCTTGATGATGATGCTTCACCAAAAGCACAGGCAACAAGGGAAAGAACAGATAAATTGGATTTCATCAAAATTAAAAACTTTTGTGCAACAAAGGACCTCATCAAGAGAGTGAAATAACCCACAAAATGGAACAAAATATTTGCAAATCATAGCTCTGTAAGGGATTAATGTCCAGAATATATAAATAACTCCTACTACTCAATTACAACAAAAAGCACACAACTCAACACACACACACACACACACACACACACACACACACACAAAGGGCAAAGAACTAGAATAGATGTTTCTCCAAAGATATACAAATGGCCAATAAACATGTGAAAAGATGTTCAACATCACTAATGCAAATTAAAACCACAATGAAATACCACCTCACACCCATTAGAATGGCTATTATCCAAAAAATGGAAAAAAACAAACGTTGACAGGAATGTGGAGAAGTTGGAACCCTTGTACACAGTTGGTGGGAATGCAAAATGGTGCAGCCACCGTGGAAAACAGTTTGGTGATTCTTCAAAAAGTTAAATATAGAATTACCATATGATCTAGCAATTCCACTCCTAATTATGTACCCAAAATAACTGAAAGCAAAGACTCAAACAGATACTTGTATGACAATATTTTTAAGCAGCATTATTCACAATAGCAAAAAGGTGGAAACAACACAAATGTCCATCAACAGATGATTGGATAAGAGAAATGTGGTATATACATACAATGCAACATTATTCAGCCTTAAAAAGGAATGAAATTCGGGACATAGCAGTGAGTGCCAATCGCTGTCCCTCCTATTCCGGGTCACCGCTGCCGCTGGGAGACTCACAAGCAGGTGCCAAACGCTGCCCCCACCGTGCAGGGAGCACTCATGGGACACGAGCAGGTCCCAATCACTGTCCCTGCTGTCCCTGGAGTGCACGGGCTGTCACCACCACTAGGAAACCCAGGAGCAGGTGCCAGTCACTGCCCCCACCATCCGGGGAGCATGCATGGGCAGGGAGCAGGCACCAATCGCTCCTCAGGGGTGCACGGGCTGCCAACCTCAGCTAGGGGACATGCGAGCAGGTGCCAAGCTCAGCCCCTGCTGTTCCGGGGGTGCACAGTCCACCACCACTGCTGGGTAACCCACAGGGTGGGCACCAATCACTGCCCACACCATACAGGGAGTGCTCACAGGCCAACACATCTACACACCCCATATCAAGGGGATAATGGCTAGCACACACTAAGGAAAGAGGCAGTAAACATCCAAAATAAAAGCAGCCCCTCGATTCTGGACAAGATGGAAGAGTAGAAGGACTTGAGCTCACCTCCTCTCATGAAAACACCAAAATCACAACAAACTGCTGAACAACCATGGATAAGAAAGAGTGGAACCTACCAAAAATGATATTTTACATCCAAAGACAAAGAGGAAGCCATCATGAGATGGTAGGAGGAACACTTTCACAATATAATCAAATCCCATACCCACCAGGTAGGCGACCCACAAACTGGAAAATAATTATATCACAAAGGTTCTTCCACAGGAGTGAGTTCTGAGCCCCACATCAAGCTCCCCAGCATGAGGGTCTGGCAATAGAAGGAGGAGCCCCCAGGGCATTTGGCTTTGAAGGCCAGTGGGGCTTGAGTGAAAGAGCTCCACAGGACTGAGGGAAACAGAAACTCCATTCTTGGTGGGCGCACACAAGATTTCACATGCACTGGGACCCAGCACAAAGCAGGGACTCCATAGGAGCCTGGGCTACCCCTGCCTGCTGGTCTCAGAAGGTCTCCTGGGGAGGTGGGGGTTGGCTGTGGCTCACTGTGGGGGCAAGGACACTGGTGGCAGAGGTCTCAGGAAATACTGATAGGCATGAGCTCTCCTGGAGGTCACCATTTTGGCACTGGGACTTGGCCCCACCCAGCAGCCTGTAGGCTCCAGTGCTTGGATGCCTCAGGCCAAACAACCAGCAGGTGGGGGAACACAGCCCCACCCATCAGCAAACAGGCTGTCTAAAGTTGTACTGAGCTCACAGCCACCTCTAAACGCACCCCTGGACATGGCTCTGCCCACCAGAGGGACAAGACCCAGCTCCACCCACCAGAGGGCAGGCAACAGTCCCTCCCACCAGGAAGCCTGCAAAAACCCCTGGACCAATCTCACCCACCAGGGGGCAGGCACCAGAAGCAAGAAGAACTACGATCCTACAGCCTGTGGAAAGGAGACCACAAAACCAGAAAGTAAGACAAAATGAGACAGCAGAGAAATATGTTTCAGACAAAGAAACAAGATAAAAACCCAGAACAACTAAGTGAAGTGGAGACAGGCAATCTACCTGAAAAAGAATTCAAAGTAATGATAGTAAAGATGATCAAAGATCTCAGAAAAAGAATGGAGGCACAGACCGAGAAGATACAAGAAATGTTTAACAAATACCTAGAAGACTTCAAGAACAAACAGAGGTGAACAATAACTGGAATGAAAAATACACTAGAAGGAATCAATAGCAGAATAAATGAGGCAGAAGAACGAATAAGTGAGCTAGAAGACAGAGTGGTGGAAATCACTGCTGTGGAACAAAATAAAGAAAAAAAGAATGAAACAAAATGAGGACAGTCTCAGAGACCTCTGGGACAACATTAAACACACCAACATTCACACTATAGGGGTCCCAGAAGAATAGAGAGAAAAGACCTGAGAAAATACATGAAGAGATTATAGTTGAAAAATTCCCTAACATGAAAAAGAAAACACTCAAGTCCAGGAAGCACAGAGAGGTCCATACAAGATAAACCCAAGGAGGAACACGCTGAGACACATTAATCAAACTGACAAAAATTAAAGACAAAAAATATTAAAAGCAACAAGGGAAAAGCAACAAATAACATACACAGGAATCCTCATAAGGTTATCAGCTGATTTTTCAGCAGAAATTCTGCAGGTCAGAAGAGAATGGCATGATATATTTAAAGCAATGAAAGGGGAAAACCTACAACCAACAATACTCTACCCAGCAAGGCTCTCATTCAGATTCGATGGAGAAATCAAAAGCTGTACAGACAAGCAAAAGCGAAGAGAATTCAGCACCACCAAACCAGCTTTACAACAAATCCTAAAGGAACTTCTCTTACAGAAAAGAAAAGGTCACAACTAGAAACAAGAAAATTACGAATGGGAAAGCTAACCAATAAAGGCAAACATAAAGTAAAGGTAGGAAATCATCCATATACAAATATGATATCAAAACTAGCAATTGTGAGAAGAGGAGAGTACAGATGCAGGATATTGGAAATCCATTGGAATTAAGAGACCAGCAACTTAAAACAATCTTGTATACGTATAGACTGCTGTATCAAAACCTCATGGGAACCGCAAACCAAAAATCTACAATAGATACACACACAAAAAAGAAAAAGCAATCCAAACACAACACTAAAGATAGTCATCAAATCACAGGAGAGGAGAACAAGAGGAAGGGAAGAAAAAAGACCTACAAAAACAAATTCAAAGCAATTAATAAAATGGCAATAAGAACACACATATCAATAATTACCTTAAATGTAAATGGATTAAATGCTCCAACCAAAACACACAGACTGGCTGAATGGATACAAAAACAAGACCTGTATATATGTTGTTTACAAGAGACGCACTTCAGATCTAGGGACACATACAGACTGAAAGTGAGGCGATGGAAAAAGGTCTTCCATGCAAATGGAAATCAAAAGAAAGCTGGAGTAGGAATACTCATATCAGACAAAATAGACCTTAAAAAAAAGACTGTTACCAGAGACAAAGAAGGATGCTACATAATGATCAAGGGATCAATCCAAGAAGAAGATATAACAATTGTAAATATACATATGCACCCAACATAGGAGCACCTCAATATATAAGGCAAATGCTAACAGCCATAAAAGAAGAAATCAACA
The DNA here is from genome assembly GCF_937001465.1 of Orcinus orca. NCBI lineage: Eukaryota > Metazoa > Chordata > Mammalia > Artiodactyla > Delphinidae > Orcinus > Orcinus orca. The sequence goes on along the minus strand of NC_064568.1, from coordinate 34,921,295 downwards.
GTAACACAATAATAGTGGGGAATTTTAACAGCCCACATTCATTAATAGATCATCTAGACTGCAAAAGTCTACAAAATTAATACACAGAAATCTCTTGCATTCCTATACACTAACAATGAAAGATCAGAAAGAGAAATTAAGGAAACAATCCCATTTAGCATTGCAAAAAAAAGAATAAAATACCTAGGAATAAACTTACCTAAGGAGGCAAAAGACCTGTACTCTGAAAACTATAAGACGCTGATGAAAGAAATCAAAGATGACACAAACAGATGGAAAGATATACCATGTTCTTGGATTGGAAGAATCAATATTGTCAAAATGACTATACTACCCAAGGCAATCTACAGATCCAGTGTAATCCCTATCAAATTACAAATAGCAGTTTTCACAGAACTAGAACAGAAAATTTTAAGATTTGTATGGGAACACAAGAGACCCCAAACAGCCAAAGCAATCCTGAGAAAGAAAAATGGAGCTGGAGGAATCAGACTCCCTGACTTCAGACTATACTACAAAGCTACAGTAATCAGAACAGTATGGTACTGGTACCAAAAACACCAGAAATATAGATCAATGGAACAGGATAGAAACCTCAGAGATAATTAATCTAATTAATTAATAATTAATTAATCTACGACAAAGGAGGCAAGAATATACAATGGAAAAAAGACAGCCTCTTCAATAAGTGCTGCTGGGAAAACTGGACAGCTACATGTAAAAGGATGAAATTAGAACATTCTCTAACACCATACACAAAAATAAACTCAAAATGGATTAAAGACCTAAATGTAAGGCCAGATACTATAAAACTCTTAGAGGAAAACATAGGCAGAACACTCTCTGACATAAATCACAGCAATATCTTTTTTGATCCACCTCCTAGAATAATGAAAATGTAAACAAAAATAAACAAATGGGACCTAATTAAACGTAAAAGCTTTTGCACAGCAAAGGAAACCATAAACAAAATGAAAAGACAACCCACAGAATGGGAGAAAATGTTTGCAAATGAAGCAAACGACAAGGGATTAATCTCCAAAATATACAAACAGCTTGTGCAGCTCTATATAAAAAAACAAAACAAAACAACCCAGTCAAAAAATGGGCAGAAGATCTAAATAGACATTTCTCCAAAGAAGACATACAGATGGCCAAAAAGCACATGAAAAGATACTTAACATTGCTAATTATTAGATAAATGCAAATCAAAACTACAGTGAGGTATCACCTCACACCAATCAGAATGGGCATCATCAAAAAGTCTACAAACAATAAATGCTGGAGAGGGTGTGGAGAAAAGGGAACCCTACTACATTGTTGGTGGGAATGTAAGTTGGTACAACCACTACGGAGAACAGTATGGAGGTTCCTCAAAAAACTAAAAATAGAACTACCATATGATCCAGCAATCCCACTCCTGGGCATATACCTGGACAAAACTATAATTCCAAAAGATACATGCACCCCTATGTTCAGAGCACAATAGCCAACACATGGAAGCAACCTAAATGTCCACTGACAGAAGAATGGATAAAGAAGATGTGGTGCATATATACAATGGAATATCACTCAGCCATAAAAAAAAATGAAATAATGCCATTTGCAGCAACATGGATGGATCTAGAGATGATCATACTAAGTGAAGTAAGTCAGACAGAGAAAGACAAATACCATATGATATCACTTATATGTGGACTCTAAAAAAATGATACAAATGAACTTATTTGCAAAACAGAAACAGACTCACAGACTTCGAAAGCAGACTTGTGGTTGCAGGGGTGAGGGTGGGGGGAAGGTAGGGGGGATAAATTAGGAGTTTGGGATTAGCATATGCACACTACTATATATAATATAGATATTTAACAGGGACCTACTACTGTGTAACACAGGGAACTCTACTCAGTATTCTGTAATAACCTATATGGGAAATAATCTGAAAAAGAATGGACATATGTACATGTAACTGAATCACTTAGCTGTAGGCCTTAAACTAACACAACATTGTAAATCAACTATACTCCAATATAAATTAAAAATTAAATTAACGTAAATAAAAATGAATATCAACCAAAAAAAAAAAAATGCTACAACATGACAAGACAGATTTCCATGTAATTTTGAGTTTGTGACCAATTGCACAACAAACTTGATAATTCTGGCAAAGTCAAATTGCAAAAGAACTGTGCCTAGAATAAAATGCTTACCCACCACATCTGGAGTACCCATGCTTGGGACAGTCTGTCTCCAGAGTTGCACAGCTGGAAGGCTGACAAAACTTCCCGAAACGACCCTTTGAACAGGGTTCTTCACAATTTCTTGGCATGCACACGTGTGTGTGTGTGTGTGTGTGTGTGTGTGTGTGTGTGTGTGTGTGTATTTCCTTTCTAGCTCGGAGCCAGCACAGTGTACCAGACTAGAATCAGATCCTTGGGGCCACTGAGGTCCTGGCTTTTGTCAGTTACCCAAGAAGAGATGACAGAACTCTGGAGAGGGGCCAGCAGTCTCAGCCAGGCCTGCATGTGAAATAGGGCACAAGACCTGGTTCAACCTTTGGGAAGCTCTGCCAGGCAGGGCCAATGGCAAATAATGATTCTGCTTTGGGCACAGCTGGGTAACGTGTAGACCTTTTCTGAAGGTGAGGGACGCATCAGGGTTCTAAAGGTGCAGCCCTCTGTCTCAGCAATCCCACTTCTTCTAACAATTTATCCTAAAGAGGGACTTCCCTGGTGGTCCAGTGGTTAAGACTCTGCGCTTCCCAACCTAAATGTCCATCAACAGAGGAATGGATAAAGAAGATGTGGTACATATATACAATGGAATATTACTCAGCCATAAAAAGGAATAAAATTGGGTCATTTGTAGAGACACGGATGTACCTAGAGACTGTCATACAGAGTGAAGTAAATCAGAAAGAGAAAAACAAATATCGTATATTAACGCATATATGTGGAATCTGAAAAAATTGGTACAGACAATCTTATTTACAAAGCAGAAATGGAGACACAGACATAGAGAACAAACATATGGATACCAAGGGGTAAAGTGGTGGGGGTGGGATGAATTGGGAGATTGGGGTCGACATGTATACACTATTGATACTATGTAGAAGGTAAATAACTAATGAGAACCTACTGTATAGCACAGGGAACTCTACTCAATGCTCTGTGGGGACCTAAATGAGAAGGAAATCCAAAAAAGAGGGGATATAGGTATACGTATAGCTGATTCACTTTGCTGTACAATATAAACTAACACAATATTGCAAAGCAACTATACTCCAATAAAAAACAATTTTTTAATTAAAAAAAAAAGTAAGACATGATGCAATAGGAAATGACTTGGGAGTCAGAACAGAAGAACAGCAAAGCCACCTCGGAAAAAAAAAAGACTCCGCACTTCCAAGGCAGGGCACATGGGTTCAATCCCTGGTTGGGGAACCAAAATCCCACATGCTGCATGGCGCAAGCAAAAAAAAAAAAAGAATTTAAGCAAAAGAGAACTCTGCACAACTGTGAAAAAACAAGCCTAGAGGTCTGTCCTGAGTTGTTTATGCTGGCAAACAATGGTGAAAACCTACTGTCCACCCATGGGGGACAGAGCCATAAAAAGGCCCCAGTCACAAGAAAGGAGGCTGTTAACCATTTACATAGTGGCTGGGTAGCCCTGTCACTACAGACACGGTCTGAGCAGACAGAGGCACAAAGCTCAGCGGCTCGTGGGCACTAAGCCCCTTGGTGCCCCAAGGTTGGCACTGTCTGAGCCCATGGGCCAAGGTGGTGCTGACAATCCCGAGAGAGAACTGCAGAAAGTGGGGCGGGGGAGAGGGCGCCGCCATCCTCGCCTTTCTGGGGGTCTCTGAGGGGTTGCTCTCCAATGGAGGATTCAGAGCAGGCCACCTGCCTTTGATCTGGCCTTCTAGTCCCGGCTTTGACCTGCTCTCCTGAGAGACCTCTGACAAGGTTCTCAACCTTCTAGGCTGGGCTTTGTGGGGGTCAAACAAATAATGCTCCGTAGCTGCAACTGTCTGTTCACGGAACTCCATTAAGCCACGAAACCAAACAGAGTTATGAGTAAAGCAGTCATAATAGGGGCAGCCACCCATCCTGAGCACTTTACGTGGGGTATCACACACTGAATCTCCCACAGACACTGGGGGAGCGGGCTTCATCATCTTCATCATCATCATCATCATCGCCATCACCATCACCATCACCATCACCATCACCATCACCATCAGTCCCACATCACAGAAAAGAAAACAAGCCTGAGAGGGGAGCCCCTGTCCCTTTTCAAGTCACAGGCAGGACCCGCCCAACACAGCCACATTCTGGGAGCTAAAAAGTCACCTGAGTCAGCACATGGAAAGGGTACAAGGCACCACCCAAGGCTGTAGAGCCCAAGAAGTGGTACAGTTCGGCTGCTTCCCTGCAGCCTGGCAAAGCCTTCTCAATGGCATAGCAGCCTGATCGCCCAGCGCTGGGGTGGGAGGAGGGGAGTTTGGGGTGGTGGCCCAGGTGGGAAGGGTCTGGTCAGAGAGGTAGCCGGGCTGGGGAGTAATGGTCCAGCGAAGAACCCTGGGCAGCTGCCCCCTCCCCGCATAGGAACCTCACTGCCCACCTCCAGCCCAGGCCACCCATCCTCCCAAGATGGTGGAGCAAGCTTCCTCACAGCCCCAGGAGCCCTGCCTCCTGCCCCCACCTCACCCATCACCCCTCACCCAACCATGAGCCTCACTCTCTGGGTTCCAGGCACCCAGACCACCTACCCTCCCACCCACCCTGGTCCTTTGCACGTGTGCTCCTTCTTCCAGGTATGGGGTCCCCACCTCCTTGCACCTGGGTCACTTCTCACCTTCCCTCAGACCCTGCTCAGCCAATGCTCCCTCTGAGAAGCCTTCCTCGGCCACTGGCCACATCCATCCTGGGACTTCTCTTTGTACCACTTACTGAGACCTCAACCCTAAGAGTCAAATGAGCTGTCAAAGGCCCATCGCCCCAGCCAAAGGCTCTGTGGCCTTGCCCCCAACGCAGAGCGTAGCACTCTGCAATGCTAGCTGAGTAGCCATATGATGGGGACAGGTCGGCGTGCAGCCTACAGCTCCCACACCTGGGCAGTCTGAGATGCGGACACTGAACTGAGACATCTGTGCCGGGGCAGAGAGAGGTACCACTTAGAAGGGGCACAGGGAGGGACTTCCGTGGTGGTCCAGTGGTTAAGAGTTCGTGCTTCCACTACAGGGGGCATGGGTTCGATCCGTGGTCGGGGAACTAAGATCCTGCATGCCACAGCAAATAAATAAATTAAATTAAATTAAATAAGGGGCACAAGGAACATTCTGGATCCTGACCAGGTGATGATCACCTGGGTGCGTATACAGATAAAAATTCACCATCAGTACACTTTACTGTATGTTGTAGCTTAATTTTTTTGAATTAAAAAAACTCATTTTCTTCAAACGTCAAGTTTCTCTTCCTAAAACTCTCATCTCCCACATTTTGGTGCAGAATAAACAAATGAATCAGAAACTCTCCCCTCTTCTCTTGAATTAGCTAATCAGTTGCTACCTCGGAGATAACTTCAGCTGCCTGGGCAGGGCCCACTTGTCCTTGCACCCTCCTGGTGCTGAGGGTGGGACACAGGACAGGGCAGAGACTGCTCAGAAAGCCAAGAAACCCCAGGGAGGAGTCCCAAGTATGATGCCAACCACAGGCCAGGCTTTTGTCCCCAGCTCTGCCAGGACTTCTGTGTGACCTGGGCCGGGGGTTTCCTGTTGGCAACAGTGGGTGCCAGCCTGTGCGGGGGGCCTCTGATGTTTGCAGATCCTCCCTTCTCGCCTCTGCATATGTCTGAATGAGATATGTGTGAATGAGAGAACACAATGAAATATCCTCCCCCAAAACTCCAGACCTGAATCTGCTCACACTTCTAAATCCACCGATTTGGAGGAAATTCGAAGATCAGAGGAACGTGGGATCCCACACACAGAATCCAGGCCAAGGGAAAGCCCGACATTTCTTCAACAAGTTCAAGTGAAAAAGAAACAAGGCAGAGAGAGATGGAGGGAAATCCACAGAGCATGAGAGAATGACGTGTGGATCTCACTCAGGTCCCAGGAATTTGAACAGTGACTGGATATTTGAGGATATTAAGAAGTCATTGTTTGTCAGATGTGACACTGGTTCTGTGGTAATGTTGTTTAAAACGACTGTTTCAGAAATACCTACTGAAAGATGGACAGAAAAAATAAGCAATATTTGGATTTGGTTTAAAAAACCCCAGGGATCTGGGGGGCAGACAAAACAGGATCACCCATGAGGGGATGGGATATGGGATTCAATACTCTCTTCTGGCTAATTTTGTGTGTGTTCCAAGTTTTCCACAACAAAAAGGGCTTTCGTTGTTGCTATCTGTTTTAAATCTCAAATCTCTCTGCTAAAGGACTGAGGGAATGAAGGCAGCGTGGGAGAAACTCAGAGGCCGGGAGCCTGATCTAGGCTGATGGACTCCACCCTGTTCCACAGAAGTCGGGGCGTTCAACAAAGGTTTGCTACCCGCTTCCTCCTTCAAGCACATTTTCGACCAGTTTTTAAAACCTCGATTAAAAAACACCACCTCACACCCAGATGTGAAGGATTCAGGTTCTGTGGCCAGGGCCAACCCACATGCTATTTTCGACTGTCTGCGAAAGATAAGCACAGAATCAAAAGGCAGGGTTTAGAAACGTTTCCAGCAATCTGACACAGTGACTTGATGTCTGCTGCATCTCCTAATAAGATAATGAGCTTAAATGCGATGTATCTTTGTTTTTACTGTAACAACTTTTATTACATTTTTTAAATCAACCCATGTGAGATTAAAATTTAAAAACCAAACATGGTCCTGCACCACAGGGAGTTTGAGATGCACTATTATGGACTGGACATCAATCCCCTAGAGGCCCAGACCCGTGCGCTGAGGTCACTTGTCCAAGGTCCCAGGACAAAGCGTCCCTTCCCACCATCTGAGGCACCGACTCTGGCATCTGCTGCAAACACAGGGCTAAGCAGAGGGCAGAGAGCAGCAGCTGCCAGGACTGCTTGATCTTTTTTTTTATTTTACTTTTTATTTTTTTTAACATCTTTACTGGAGTATAATTGCTTTACAATGGTGTGTTAGTTTCTGCTGTATAACAAAGTGAATCAGCTATACATATATTCGCATATCCTCTCCCTCTCTCGTCTCCCTCCCACCCTCCCTATCCCACCCCTATAGGTGGTCACAAAGCACCAAGCTGATCTCCCTGTGCTATGCGGCTGCTTCCTACTAGCTAGCTGTTTTACATTTGGTAGTGTATATATGTCCATGCCACTCTCTCACTTTGTCACAGCTTACCCTTCCCCCTCCCCATATCCTCAAGTCCATTCTCTACGTCTGCATCTTTATTCCTGTCCTGCCCCTAGGTTCTTCAGAACCTTTTTTTTTAAAATTAGAGTCCATATAATATGTGTTAGCATATGGTATTTATTTTTCTCTTTCTGACTTACTTCACTCTGTATGACAGACTCTAGGTCCATCCACCTCACTACAAATAACTCAATTTCGTTTCTTTTTATGGCTGAGTAATATTCCATTGTATATATGTGTCACATCTTCTTTATCCATTCATCTGTTGATGGACACTTAGGTTGCTTCCATGTCCTGGCTATTGTAAATAGAGCTGCAATGAACACTCTGGTACATGACTCTTTCCGAATTATGGTTTTCTCAGGGTATATGCCCAGTAGTCGGATTGCTGGGTCATATGCTAGTTCTATTTTTAGTTTTTTAAGGAACCTCCATACCGTTCTCCATAGTGGCTGTTTCAATTTACATTCCCACCACCAGTGCAAGAGGGTCCCCTTTTCTCCACACCCTCTCCAGCATTTATTGTTTGTAGATTTTTTGATGATGGCCATTCTGACTGGTGTGAGGTGATACCTCGTGAAAGGATGCTCAACATCACTAATCATTAGAGAAATGCAAGGCCTGCTTGATCTTTAATCCGTGTTCACTCAGGCACTACCACAGGCTCGGAGACACACTCCTCCGAAGGCCAGCAAGGCTCTGGAGATGCTAAGCGAGCCCCTGTCGAGGCGCCATCCAGCCACGGCATGGCAGGGACAGGGACGCCAGATCACACCTGGGAGCAGCCCTGCAAGTAGCCAGCTCACTTTCTTTTATAAACCAACGGCGAGATATGAGTCAGCCAACTTTCCCACACATGCCCGCTACTGTGTCCCTTTCAAGCTTCTGGAGGGGCTTAGCGGCAGAGGGCTCTACAGACTGCCAGGTGAGCTGCTTAAAAACGCCCACTGCTTCCTTGTGTCAACTACGAACAGCTCCATCACTGAACGAGTGCAGGAATCAATCAGGCACCAAGGCTAGTGTAGGACATCAACCAGCATCCACGGACCCTGGTTTCAAGTATCACTGATGGAGAGATAGGTGGCTGCCCCTTTGCTATGAGTCCCACACATGCCCACGGCTCTACCCCCTTACATCTCCAGTAATCCTCCCTCAAGCTCTGGGAGGCCGACTCTGTCACCCACATACAGATGGGGCTTTGAGAGAAAAACAGAACCAGCCTCCTCTTCATTCTGGACCTTCTTCCAGGTGCCAGTGTGACAGCGCACGTGAAGATTGGTGCAAGTACACACGGGCTGTGGCCTCAAGGGGTTCCGCCCTAGGAACTGGCAGGGGTAGTGTTAACATGGACTTAACAACGTGGCCCGCGTCTGTGGGCCTTCCTGGGCCAGCCCTCCTCACTGGAGCAGAGAAAGCGTTGGCGGCTCCACGGCCCCACTGTGAGCAGGGGGCAAGCTCTCAGTGTGGCCTCAGGGTCCCTGGCTCAAAGCAGGCATGGCCACGGACTCTGCAAAACTCAACCAGCTGGAGCAGAACACTGGGTGGAGGGGGGAGGGTGGTACCGAGGGCGGGGTGCTCCCAACAGCACCCGTCCCAGCTCGGGGGGGCTTCCGGGGCCCTGGGAGGTGGCCAGTGTTTGCCAGAAACTGCTTGCTCTTCATGAGACAATGGGTCCACTGTGAACTGGCTGGGGCCTTGATTAATATTTGAAAAAACAAAAGAAGTGGAAAATTCCACCTGTGTGGGTGGAGACTGGGCCTGGGACATGTCAACAACCCTAATGGTCTTGTTCTCTTGCTGACGCATAGGATAGAGAAACAAAGGTCTGACAAAAGCGACAGCCTGCGGGCAACGCTGCACTTGGGTCCAAAGGAATTTCCCTATTTGGGCCGTGGAGATCATTTGTTTATTTCTTGTCCCACCTCCCCTGCCCCTAAATTTACACAGCACTTTTTAAGTCCTTCAGCTTTTTCCCACCTCTTCAGAGTCTCCCAACAGCCCTGCAAGGCCACCAGGGCTGATGTCAGCTTCATGTTATGGATGGGGAAACTGAGGCCCCAGGACAACCAGAGCCTCATCCGAGGCTGGCACTGGGGAGTAAGTAGCACAGCCAGGGATCTGGAACCCTGGTCTCTCCACCCCCCAGCAGCGGCACAGAACCTGTCCCAGGGGTTCTGGGGTCACAGCCATGGGTACTAGACAAAGTGGTCTTCAAGACTCCAGGAGAGGTGCCCTTCACCCCACCAGAGGAGGAAGAGGAGGAGTTTCTACTCAAACCAGCTCTCCTGGGCAGGCAGGCTTTGGTGCCGGCCTAGGAGGAAGGTATGCACTCATTCATTCGCTCATTCAAGCATTTCACAAGCGCCTCCTAAATACCAAGACTTGAAGGCACACTGCACAGTGGCTCTTTCAGAAACCTAGACCCAGCAGAATTCATGGCCAAAGGGGGAAGATCAGAGCGTCTGCACTTCCCTCACAGACTTGAGTCACCTCATTGCCATTACACAGTCTCATCCGCCCACTTTACAGTAAAGGAAACTGGGGCTCTGAGAAGGGCAGTGACTTCCAGAGGTTACAGAGAGAGAGGAAGCTGAGACCTCCTGACCCGCAATGGCCCTGCCTCCTGTTTAAAGCCACGACACTATTGGACTTAGGCATTCAAACAAATGGTGTTCCTTCCAGCAGGCCACCTCGGAGGCTGCATGCTTAACCAACAAGGCCCTCTTGTGGAGGGACACTTTTTGGAAGGAACTTCCAAGCCAGAACAGACCCCTTCCCCCCGAAAAGACAGGCAGGCACACATCGCTGGCCCACAGAGAACACAGGCTGTGGCTGAAGGGTTCTCCTTGGGACTGCCCACTCTGCAGTCCTGCCGTGGGCATCAGAGAACCAGGGCCAGGGCAGTGTCACCTCTGTGCCCACACACACACAGCCCTGGACCCAGGGCACTGGGGGATCCCTCAGCCTGTGTCCCAAGTCAACAGCCAGCACCTGCTGCCCAGGTTCCCTCCTCCTACCCGAAGCCCAGCCACCTCGGCACCATGCTGGCCTCACATTTCCTCTCTCCTTTGCCCACCAGCTTCTTCCCCTGGAGAAACGATCTTAACCTTGCCCTTTCTTGAAAGAAAACCACCCCACTCCCACCTCCAAACTCCTCCTCCCCTGCCTGTCTCACCCCTTCTTGCCAAGGACCTAAGCCAGGGGCCCACCTCAGGCCAGGCCACCCCTGGCCCCTCTGCCTCATCTGACACCTCGGCTGCCCCCTCACTCTCGGCTTTTCCTGGTGCAGGCCTTCCTAGCCTTCACCTCCAGGGAGTTCTCCTTCCCCGGGGACCTATCCTCCTCCCTTCTCTACCACCCCTATAAATGTCTGACTCACAAACTCTATCTCCAGATAGAGGACTAACCTCTGCATCCCTGGTTGTCCCCAAAGCCCTCACACTCAACAGCCCAAGCTCCTGCAGCAGGGCCTGCTTTGGGGCCAGCTGTAAAGCTGGCACAGCTCGAAGCCTGGCCCACAGGGACTCGGCTATTTGTCCAGTGAACGCATTTTGGTTAGCACCTGCCTCCTCGCTGGTCTCAGAGGGACTGGCCTCCCACAGCCTGGCATAGCCACCCAGGTGGGCTTTCTAAAACTGAAAACTGACCACCACCAAAACATCTGCCGTGGTTCCTCTGTACCATGGGATAAAGTTCACGATCTCAAGAGCTGGAAAATGAGGCTGTCTGCATCTGCGCTTCCACAGCAGGCTGGGCACATGTGCCCTGGAACATGCTCTCACCGCCCTCATCCTCAGTCCAAAGGCAACTTTGCACCCCAGGGCTGGCACCCTGCGCGTGTTTGCTCAGAAGAAAGACAACTATTAGAGCTGCAAATGATCTCTGGGACCCCAGGGCTCAAAGCAACTCAGAGAGGTTGAGCGAGGGGCCCAGGATGGCCCAGCCCCAGGCATGGGTGAGGCAACAGCCTCACCTGAGCCACTCTCCTTGGTTAGAAACCAGACCAATCCTCTGGAAGCGTCACCTGAAACCTACATGTGTGCATGCCACAGCCCCCAGCTCTAGCTGGGCCCACTCCATGCTGGCCCAAATCTTACTCAGGCAGGTGGGCCAGGCCTGGTGCACAGGACCTCAGCAAAAGAGCTGCTTGACTAAGTCAACCTCGCACCAGCTGACAATTTCATTCCTCCTTAGGCCTTGGTCTCATGTAAAGAATGAAGCTAACTTGGCCTACAAGTTTAAGGGACCTTGAGTTGGTCACCCCCACCTTGTCCTTTGCAAACCCAGGCAGCTGAAGCAGCAAAGTTCCAAGCACTCTGATCTGCTGTTGGCCCAGCTGATTTTTATTAACCTTCCCCCAAACCACTGTGCCTCAAAGGATGGTCCTGGTCCACCTGCGCAGAATTACCAGCAATGTCAAGTTAAATGCAGATTCCGGACCCTGCTGGACCTGGGGGGCTGGGCTGGCTCTCTGAAAGGCGGGCCCAAAATTTGCATTTAACGCTGCTCATAAATCCTGAGCTCAGGGAAACTCAAAAACCCGCCTCCAAACCCAAAGGGTGAAGGCTTCCGCCTCCGGAGACCGAAGTGTTAGTGTCAGGCCTCATTTTGTGAAAACATACGTTGACCAGAACACCCGGGGAAAGGGAGGGTTTCTGTTACACGAATTACATATAACTTAGTTCCTGCGAGGAACTAACTCCCGCGAAGAACTCAGTGAGGCTTTGCTCTCCCCGTCCCACTGTTTTAGTTTCCGGGGGCTCAGCCGTAGCGTCAGGTGGAGCCCCAGCCTCGGCGTCCGGCCGGGGTCCTCCGGACCCACCCGACCTCTCGGCCCGAGGCCGCTGGGGCCTCCGGGCTGCGGCCGGGGCCGTTCGGGGCGGGTGGACCCGGGGTCTAGCGCGTCCCCGCTACTCACCGTGGGCAGCTCGGCCAGAGTGCAGGGACGGTCGGCGGCGGCCCGGCCCCGCTACACTTTAACTGGCGGCGCCGGTGCTCCGCGCGCTCCGGGCGGCCAGGAGGGGCACCGCGGGCCTCTCGGACCGACCTGCTCCGGGAGGGAACCGGACGCCAGGCGGGCCCGCCGGGCTCGGGCGAGCGGGGCGTGCGTGCACTCGTGCACCTGGCTCACTGCTCGCACGGGTGCGCTGAGCCGGCGCGTGCGCGGCTGCTGGAGAGCCGCTCGGACCCAGGCATCCCTCGCGGCCCCTGCAGGCCGGGGCACTTCTTTCCCTACCCAGGAAGGGCGCCAGGGGGCCGCCCCTACCTGGGCGGTGCTGGGGTAGGCGGAGCCCGGAGGTGTGGCCCCGGCCGCCGGGATAAGAGCTTGGCCGAAGGCTGGCAGGGACTACGAGCGGTGGGGGCGGTGGCCCCGCGATGTCGCTAGTACTGCTGAGCCTGGCCGAGCTGTGCTGCGGTGCCATGCCTCCGGAGCCGGTAAGCCCACATCCGCGCCCCCTCCCGCTTTCCCCTCCCTCGAGCCCGGACCCAAATTCGTCCCACCCGTCAGCTCATGCTTCTCCAAGGCGTTCGCGGAGGGCCGTCTGTAGGGGACGCGTGTGCATGCTCTGGGGCACCGGGCGTCAGGCTGCTTGAGTCAGAAGCAAGGGAATCAGACAAACCTGGGTTCGCATGCCACCATGTGCTCTTGATTTAGCCATTTATGCTCACGGAGCCTCTTGTCCTCATCTGTGTAAGGAAGGGTCATACCTAACTTACCAGGATCTAGTGAAGGACAGCGATAGGGCCTGCAAGGCAGCAGCAAAGAGCCTGGAACATAGTAGGTGTTCACTATTGTTATTGCCTGGGGTCTTGAGGTCTGTCCTCTTTGGGGGCACAAGAGCTGCTTCTCCATTCCACTCGCCTTTTTTGCCCTGTTAATTTCGCTGTACTGGGGCCCTTGTCCTCAGAGCTAAGCTCCTGAACTCTACTGCAGGTTTCTTTTAATCCCCTGTGCCTTGAAGGACTGAGAGAATCTTCTGGGTCATTAAAGAAAAGCTCATCTGCGAAATAGCATTTGAAGCTATATTGCTGCCCTTTTAGCACAGCACATAGCATAAAAGCATGGTGTTACTTGGTGATGGAAAGACAAACCCCATTCCCTGCCCTTATGTCTTCAGCTACTCTCCTTGTCCTCTGTCTCAGTTCGGAGCCCATCCCCTCACTCCCTGGCCTTTTCCACTAGAGGAAGAATTCATTGCCTTTGCAGTAGCTGCTGTTAGGCCAACAGCTTGAACTCTGTAAAGTTTAGAGCCGTTGCTTTGCTTCTTCCTAAAATTTGTCTCACCAGCCCTTTGACAAGAATGTAGCTCCCAGTATGGTGGCTCATTTGTTTAAAAAGCTGCCTGATGATATCCCTTGGAGTTCAGCTTTAAAAAGACAAAGATGAGCGACTGAGAATTTCACCCAACTCAGGTTACTCAAACTATCAAAAGTCTTGCCTTCTGTCATACAAGGTGTTTAGAAATGTTGAGGCCGTGAAGGATCAGATTCCAGAGCTGGTGGACTTAACCACGCTGTGTCATGTCACTGGAACTTGCAGCTGCCTTTTAGGTCCAGTATTTTATTACAAAACCAAAGTGCTAATTATTTTTTCTTATAAAAAGACATGAGCAGTTAACTCCAAAGGATTTAATACTGGCCTTTCTTAGACACTGATGATATTATTTATTTTTTTTAAGTTCTCTTTATTATTTTTTTAAAATAAATTTTATATGTTTTATTGATTTTATTTTTGGCTGCATTGGGTCTTCGTTGCTAGTGCGGGCTTTTCTCTGGTTGCAGAGACCAGGGGCTACTCTTCATTGCAGAGCATGGGCTTCAGTAGTTGTGGCACGCGGGCTCAGTAGTTGTGGCTCACGGGCTCTAGAGCACAGGCTCAGTAGTTGTGGCACGCGGTCTTAGCTGCTCCGCAGCATGTGGGATCTTCCTGGACCAGGGCTCGAACCCCTGTCCCCTGCATTAGCAGGCGGATTCTTAACCACTGCGCCACCAGGGAAGCCCTAAAAGTTCTTTTTAAAAGATAACATGATGAAATCACAGTTGCGCTATGATTTTTTAAATATCTCAGGTGAGTCCTTTTATATTAGAAGAAGAATTTTTAAAAGCACCCGGGAAAGGCACCATGGACTGCACTCTTCTACTTATCTTCTTGGCATAGCCAGTCCTTAACCTGGGAAAACTCAATAAATATTCTAGACTGTCCTGAAAGCCTGCAGTTAAACATTAGAGTGTGAAGGGACCTTCATGGTGGTCTAGAGTTATCCCCTGCTTGTAGCAGAGACGGCTGAGGTGCAGAGAGGGGTAAAAAACCCACCTCTGGTCTTTAAGGGAGGTGATGGCCAGGCTTGAGGGTCACGTGTACTAGCGGTTCATCTATGGCCCATCATAGCCTACCATGGGGCCATGTAGTCTCCCTCAAACTGTGAAGTGGAACCAGCTCAGCATTCATCCCTTGTGTATGCATTTAAGGAAAAAGATGGTGTTTTGCCTAATTGGCAAATGAAAGCTTGTGGTTTGACCGTATTCAACATGGCACTCTGTTTCTTTTCGTCCCCTGTGCCTTGAAGGACTGAGGGAATCTTCTAGGTCAAAGTAAGCACTTGGAGACACTTGGCTAATTGCCACTAATCCAGGTCCTTTGTTGGGGGTGTGGATGTTGTGCTAACAGGCTGCTGAGAGCTACAACCTGGAGCCTGAAGCAGAATGCCTGGGTTCAAATCCCATTTGGGGCCATTTCTCTGCTGTGTGCTTTGGGCAAGTCAGCATCCCTGGGCCTCAGTTTCCCCATCAGCAAAGTGAGGGAAGCTGAACTTAAATTACATCCTGGCTCTAGAATTTTACACTTCTCTGAGTCTGTGAGTTACACTGGCAAACCGTGTGGGGTCCATTTCCTTAGCAGACGTTGACTAGAGACATGAGTTTCAGCAGTAGGTTAAGGAATGAAATTATAAATGAGAAGAACTTGGAAATTCAGGGCTTCCCACTTTGCCTTGCAGTGGACGTTTTCCTACATTGGCTTTCCTGTAGAGCTGAACAGAGTCTATTTCATTGGGGCCCATAACATCCCCAATGCAAATATGAATGAAGACGGCCCCTCCCTGGCTGTGAACTTCACCTCACCAGGTACATTTCCTCACTCTTCTCTTACTGTCTTGCTGGGACACCTGTTTTGGTATGTGGTTTGGTACAGAGAAGCCAGGTACCCTGGACAAGGCGTTTGGCCTTGCTGAGTCTCGGCTTCCTCGTGTGTAATATGGACATGACAGTAACTGCACCTCACTCACAAGGAGAGGATTAAGTCAGGTGAAATGGAGGGGAAAGCCCATTCCTGTGTGTCAGGCACTGATTGAGCACTTGACACGCATCATCTCACTTAAGCCGTCAACAACCCCAAGGTTGGGACAGCCCCGTTTTACAGATAAAGAAACTGAGAACTTAAGTAACTTGCCCTGGTTACACATGCAGAAGTGAAGCTGACAGTCAAACTCTGGTCCTTCTGGACTGATGCACTTTAGCCATTCTTCGTTGTTGATGCAAAACGCTTGTTCCAGCCTCAGTTGCCTGGCAGGCTGTGTAGTCTGACAGCGTGCGGCCGGTCTCTGAGGATGTACAGACTCCAGTAGGTTTCTCCCCTGAGCTGCGGTGAAGAGGCAGGTGGCACCGAGTGCTGGGTTCTTTCCCTTGCTCTGTGACACACAATCAGCTTTCTGGTGTCACACCTTCAGTATCACACACGGGGTTGGGGTGAGGATGAGATGGGATCATGGGTGAGGAGGGTCCAGCATGGTGCCCGGCCCCAGCAGCTCCCACGTCACCCCCACTCGGCTGGGTCACCTGTTCTGTATCCCATGCCTGTCCCTGTCCCAGGTGTAGCATCGAAGCCAAATGGGGCAATTTCCAATCTGTCATTGTTCCTTGGTCGTGGTCCAGTGTATTCTTGGCATCACATCATTTACTACACAGTAGTGCCCAGCTTTCTTGATGAGACTAAATCTCATTTTTTAAATTATATTTTGGAATAATTTTAGATTTATAGAAAAGTTGCAAAGCTAGTACAAAGAGTTTCCATATACTTGTCACCCAGTTTCCCTTATCGTTAACATCCTACATTACCGTGGTCTATTTGTCAAACTGCGAGTCCAACACTGGTACATTTCTATGAACTAAACTCCAGACTTTATTGGATTTCACCTGATTTTCCATTAATGTCCTCTTTCTGTCTCAGTGGCATTTAGTCCCCCATGTCTCCTTCGTCTCATCTGATCTGTGACAGTTTCTTAGTCTTTCCCTGTGTTTCACGATCATGACAGTCTTGAGGAGTGATGGCCATACATCCTGCAAACCCAATCTGGGTTTGTCTGGTGTTTGTCTCATGATTAGACTGGGGATATAGGTGTGTTTGGTGAGAATTCCGCAGAGGTGAAGCACTCTTCTCATGACACTCTATCAGGGGTGGGTGACATGCACAGGACGTCACAGGTGGTGCTCACCTTTGTCACTGGTTAAGTGGTGTCTGCCAGGCTTCTCTGTGTAATCTAGTATTTTTCCCTTTCCCAAATTTTAGTTTTTGGAAACAAATCACTAAGTCTACCCCATCCTGGGGTGGGGGTACAGGGTGGGATTAAGCTCCACCTCCTGGAAGGGGCAGTATCTACACATATTACCAAACCTCATTTTTGAATAATGGTTGGTTTCTAAGTCTTCTCTTGGGGATCACAGATAGTTTTGATAAAGGCTGTATTTAATTAGACTCTGGTTATCACTTCCTGAATAGATAATCTTCTGTTTAAAAGTATGATGTTAGCATCTCATTTAAATCTGCTATCTGACCTCATATCTGAAATGTCTGACAATTCATTACAGGTGTGGTAAGCATATGTGTATGCACACTTGTTGGCAAGGGGGTGGAGCAGAGATACCTTCTTCTAAAATGTAAAAACTTTCATTCAAATTTCCAGGCTGCCTGGACCACATAATGAAATACAAAAAAAAAGTGCATCGAGGCAGGTAAGTAAATACAGCATTTGCTTTTGTTATTAGAAGAAATTCATACCGTGAGTCAGCGCAGCTCAAGCTTTTTAAGATGAAGGAACTGAGGCCTAGAGTGGGGCTGTTATGTATCCGAATTGCTCAGACTGTGAAGGCTGATCCTGGCCAGCGCCGTGCCCACTGGACCCAGGGATGGACAGACTCTTAGTAGGTTTATATGGTGAGCAAGTCACAGAAAAAAAACACCCTGCTACCTTGGTTAAAGTAACATTTTAGCCCAAACCAAAGGCCCTTCCTGCCTGGATGGGAATCTGTAAGTCGCCCACCTGCTCAGACACCAGTACCACTGAACTGTGGTCACGGGGACCCTGCACACCTTCTGCTTGGACGTGCAAACATTCAAGGTGGGAGCGTTAGCTAAAGTAGTGACCTAGAAGCAGGCTGTCAACCTGTGACCTCACAGGGGTCTACATCCTACAGGCCAGACTGTTAGAACCTGCCCCCATCTTTTGCATTTTTAAATAAGCCCCTTCAGGATAATCAGTCCCAACTGGCCAACTTCCAAGGGGTTTACAAGGATTTCTGTGCATTTCTGGGTAATAGTGGTTTTGGGGGGATCAGTCCCTGCCTTTTAGGCACCCCCACCCCACAGGCATCCCTATGAACCCCAGCAGACTGAGTGCACGCGTCTCCTCGCTGGAAGGCAGACTTGGAGCATTGTGCCTCCTCTCTCGCCCCCCACCAGGAGAGATCTGGAGTGTTGGAGGTCACTGGGATGTGAGGCGGTCTGAGGGCCTCAAATCAGTCCTAGAACCCAACTCCTGAAGACAGTTCCGAGCTGGGGCTTGAAATGGCCTCCTGGGTGGGGAAATAATACACGGTATTCTACACCATGTTCCTGGAAATTAACCGAGTGCTGATTTGCAAGCCACATGAATGAAACCACCAGCTTTTTCTCACAGAGTAGACCTGTCCGGGTATCTTCTAAGCCATGAGATATTTCCTTATTTCCTGACATCCAGTAAAGCTGGGGCAGAGCAGTCTGATGGATGGAGCTCCTGGAACCCAGAGTGTTCTAGTTCTAGCTGAATTCCCTCACTCTATAAACTTAGACATGTCTCCTAACCTGTGGCTCCTGCCCCGCATCCCGGAAAGGAGGAAACCCTGACCCCAGCCCTTCACTCAAAATGGATGTTGAGAATAGAATGTAGTAGTAGAACCCAGCCTGTGCCTCTCACCACCCTCAGCCCAGGGAAGCTGTTTTCAGCAAAGCAGTGACGTGGGGTCACTGAACTTTCTTGGGCAGCAGGTTACTTTGAGATGATAAATAAAAGGCACACTGTGTAGTTGAATAAGTATCTCTTGGACATGTGCCTCAGAACGTACATCTGTTTTTGTCAAGCCCTTATGGGGACTTAAATGAGGGCTGAGTTTGCAACTCCAGCCTTGTGATTCTCTCTCAACTTACAGGAAGTCTGTGGGATCCAAACATCACTGCTTGTAAGAAGAATGAGACCACGGTAGAAGTGAACTTTACAACCAGTCCCCTTGGAAACAGATATATGGCTCTCATACAAAATACCACTGTAATTGGGACTTCTTATGTGTTGGAGGTACTTTTTTCCCCTTCATTTCCTCAACACCACCCCCGTCCTCAACCTCCAGCTCTCCTTCTCTTGTTGAAGAACGCAGATTTCCTGGACAGGCTCTCTTTTGAGAGAGCACGGGCAGAACTGTCTGCTGTACAAATATGCTGAGCTATTTTGATTAATTCAGACAAAGAAAAACAAGTCCCTGGGAGCATCCCTGGAAACATCCCTGTGACTCTAAAACCAACCAAAGGTAGAGGTCTCAGAAGTATGGAGTGAATCCTGACTCACGCTTAGTCTAATGAGTTCAAAGTCAGTTTGGGAAGAGCGGTGTCTTCACTGGCAGTCTTTGATCTAATCATTTGTATGGCTCCTAATACCTTTTTTTTTTTAATGTATTTATTTTTGGCTGCATTGGGGTCTTCGTTGCTGCCTGCAGGCTTTCTCTAGTTGCGGCGAGCGGGGCTACTCTTTGTTGTGGTGCGCGGGCTTCTCAATTCAGTGGCTTCTCTTGTTGCAGAGCACGGGCTCTAGGCACGAGGGCTTCAGTAGTTGTGGCTTGCGGGCTCTAGAGCACAGGCTCAGTAGTTGTGGCACACGGGCTTAGTTGCTCCGCAGCATGTGGGATCTTCCCGGACCAGGGCTCAAACCCGTGTCCCCTGCATTGGCAGGTGGATTCTTAACCACTGTGCCACCAGGGAAGTCCCTGGCTCCTAATTCTTGATTTTTGTCTCACTCACCTGCACCAGAAGGAACTAACTCGAACTTCCGTGGTGGTTCAAGGGATTGGGGAAAGTGAAGGTGCTGTGGTCCAGGTAAAGCTAAACGAGATGCTCTGGGGAGGGGAGGAGAGGGGAAGGGCACTGAAGACCCATTGCACTGCAACTCGTTGCCTTTGAGGAGTCTTTCTAGTTGGAGCAGATGAGTTCTCTCCCCAGCTCGCTTCTGCCAGCAGTCTCACCATTATGTGACATTGATGGGGAATCCTGGCTTCCATCTTCACAGCTGTGAGGTCAGGAAGCTGACTTTATCGTCACGGTCCCTTCTGCTTTTGTGAGTGGCTGTTGACTTTCCAAGGTGCTTTTATTCCTATTTTCTGTCACAGAAACACAGAGGAACTCTGAGCCATTTTATTATCCCAAGCCTCCATTTTCACTGCAAAATGAAGTAACAAAGGACTTGAAATCAGCAGGCTTGGGTTCCCAATCAGCATATGAACTTTGAAGGGCAACTCTGTCCCCTCGGGGACTGAGTTTACTGCGCTGGAGAACAGGAAGTTGGGCTAGCAGGTGCTCTCACAGCTCTTTCCACTCTGAGTGTATGCTGTGGGGCCATGGAGGGTCCCGGTAGGACACAGCTACACCCAAGACATAAGGGCCTTTTTGTTCTTCATTCCTGGGACATACAGGCAGAGCTCAGACACGCCCGGCAGAGCAGATACCCATCAGCACGTTAGGACTGCACCCCTTTTCCAGGGAACCAGACTCTACTAGTCCCAAGGGACTTACATGTCGTAAAGCGCTGGCTTAGGTCAAGAGGAGTCCCACTGCTCTGTTTTTTGGAGGACATATTAGTATATGTATTAGGATGTGACCTAACCCTTTTAGATAAGGAAATTAACATCTTAGCAACATGTACAAAGTTTAGGTTCACAGCTCAGGAGTCTTAGAAGGTGTTTGGTCTTGAGTCACTAGTCTGGATTTTAGGGCTTTGTGACAGACATATGACCAAGGAAAAAAAATGTCCTATTACAATGCTAGAGAGGGGCTGAAGCCAGAAAAAAAGGGAAGAGAAGTTCTGGTGAAAGTAGAAATAAGGCTGAGCCCCTCATTTCTCCTTAGCTGACTCCGTATTTCCATACCTGTGCTTCATTTATGAGATCAAGATCCATGACCAAGCAGGATATACACAAGAAGGGAAACAAAATCAACGGTGCAAAATTGATATTCAGAGTGCCTCAAGGATCTGCTGAAAAACATCAGGGCTGTAAAGGGACTGAGTATATGAGGGAACATGCATTTCACTGCTTTTTGACTTTCTTATCCATCTCAGTGGCCCAGGCCTGGCTGATACTGTGATTCATTGTGGCCACACAGACATTTGGATAACAAATTAGGAATAGTGGCACCAAGAGACACACGTCATTGGTGCCTGAGAGCAGCTGGTTCTGGAGAATGTCTCTCCGGATTTAGCAATGTTAGTACCTTCACTGCAGGTTGACAAAATGCTTCCAGCACTAGCCCAGGGGTGGGGTCAAAAGTTTTAACTTCCCTGGTGGCTCAGTGGTTAAGAATCCGCCTGCCAGTGCATGAGACATGGGTTCGAGCCCTGGTCCGGGAAGATCCCACATGCTATGGAGCAACTAAGCCCGTGTGCCACAGCTACTGAGCCTGCGCTCTACAGCCTTCAAGCCACAACTACTAAGCCCACATGCCTAGAGCCCATGCTCCGCAACAAGAGAAGCCACCGCAATGAGAAGCCCACGCACCACAACGAAGAGTAGCCCCGCTCACCGCAACTAGAGAAAGTCCGCGCGCAGCAACGAAGACCAAACGCAGCCAAAAATAAATAAATTAATTTTAAAAAAAAAAGTTAAAAGGTGCTGGTCTTAGAAACCCACCTCCTAACAATCCTGACTGCTGTGTAGGCGCAGTGCGTATGGATTCCTGAGCACTTTCACACGCTGGAGCTTAACTGATCCTCAACATTCCCGTAACCAGGTGGCATGACCTCCCACATCTGTCAGTCTGACAAAACAGCCTTTAAAAATGCCATCTATCCATATTATGTATTAAGTAATTGCACCCAGAATAACATTAATTCAGCAAAGAAAAAAAAAACGTAAACCCTGGTTATCACAGTGAAAATGTGGAGTAAGAGGCCAAAATGATTTTAGAGGACTGTTCCTACCTCCTGGGCCCCCTCTCCCTTTTGAGAATCTAATGAAACACCTGGACACTCTAATGGAAAAACACACTGATCTGCAGACCCCGGGGAGATCTACTGACCCTTGGCTTTAAAGGGACCAAAACTTCCACAAAGCACTGAGTAAAAGTTTTAGTTTCCAAATAAGAGATAAATTTGGTTCTGTTCTGCTAAAGATGAATAAGCTTGGTTTTCTCCAGGCAGAAGTGTGCTGGGTGGATGGCTGCCTCTCCTCCTCTCGGCTCTGCTGGTGGCCACGTGGGTGCTGGCGGTTGGGATCTATCTGACCTGGAGGCATGGTAAGGGTTCTAATTCAGTTCTTTAAAGAAACGCAGATGAGGAAATAACACTGATTTTTTTTTTTTTAAAGGAGATTCCTCCAAAGGCAATCACATTTTGGCATTACACAAGAGTCAGACATTTATTTAATGCCTCATAGCTCTCCTAAAGACTAATATAATGACTGGACCACACCCGCTAAGGTAAAGCAGGGATTGGGACTCCAGATCTGCTATCCCGTTTTCTTTTTACCATCGAGGCATCTACAACGAGTGTAATGGGCCAAAGATAGCTGATAACAAATTACATTTTACCTGTGATAGGTACTCTACGCTAGTTCCTACTTTTGAAAAGTAATTCTTCCAAAGCATAAGACCAACACTCATTTGGATTCATATACTCTAAGGATCTTGCCAACTCTACAACACTGAAGACTTGAATAAGAAATCAGAATATTTATATAGATACACAGCTAGAGGGAGGCCCACTGAAAACCTCTGCTTCTTCTCCCCTCCACACGTAGACAAGGAAATATAAATGTAGTCTTTGAGTTGTCTGTGATGTTGTATACAGAACAAGATTAATCCCATTTTCTTTCTTAGGTAAGCTAGCCACGTCAAACTTTGACCTTAAGAATACTTATATTAATGGCTATTGTTTGACTTGTATTCGTTAGTTTCATACCTAGTTTCCATTCCTTAACACGTATAGCACAGAATTCCAGTTGAGTTCCAGCTGAAATGGGGGCACCACTTAACCTTACGGAACTGTAAAGAAACTCTACCACCTGTACGTAGAAGATGGAACTACTGAGTTGACCCAACTTAAAACGTGATGTGAAGGGCAGAGAGGTCAGCTGTCCTTGTTCACATATGGCACTAAAAATACTAAATTTACAACCACCCACCTGAAACAGAGTACCTTAAACCTGAACAGTTTCCATGAATTTATTTGAAAAGCTACGGGCTTAATCAAGAGGACTAATTCAGTGACAGGGACTCAGAAAAACATCTTTTAAGCATCTTTAAGGTTTAAGCACTGGTGTGTTTCAGGTGATGTGTACAAAAGGAACATCAGGGGTATTTTCCTCTCTGGCAGTAATAACATCCCTGGTGCTTAGCTGATGTGCCCTAGCAAGGGATCATTTATCAGCGATAGTTTAGACTAGAGTAAAAGCCTGTTATTTGCTGTCCACAGATGACAAATGCTTTTCTCCCCCACAGAAAGGATCAAGAAGACTTCCTTCTCTACTACCACACTACTGCCCCCCATTAAGGTTCTTGTGGTTTACCCATCTGAAATATGTTTCCATCACACAGTTTGCTACTTCACTGAATTTATTTAAAACCACTGCAGAAGTGAAGTCATCCTTGAAAAATGGCAGAAAAAGAAAATAGCCGAGACGGGTCCCGTGCAGTGGCTTACCACTCAGAAGAGCGCCACGGATAAGGTCATTTTCCTTCTTTCCAATGATAACACCATGTGTGATGGTACCTGTGGCAAGAGGGGGGGCAGCCCCTGTCAGAACTCCCAAGACCTGTTCCCCATCGCCTTGAACCTCTTCCGCAGCGATCTGAGAAGCCAGACTCATCTGCACAAATACGTGGTAGTCTATTGCAGAGTGGATACCAAAGACAACGACACTGGGCTCAGTGTCTGCCCCACATACCGCCTCATGAAGGATGCTACAGCTTTCTGCAGAGCTTCTCCATGCCAAACAACGTGTGTCGACGGGGAGAACGGTGCACGCCTGCCACTACAGCTGCTCCTCCCCATAGCCCAGCCACGAAGCAGGAGACCTTAAAGCCTTCCTACTGCTCCAATTACAGGAGGAAAGCATCTGTGATGATTCTGAAGTTTACCGTACAGGCTACTTGTAGGGAGGATTACAGCTGAACCTTGAACAACCCAGGGGGTAGGGGTGCTGACCCCTGTGCAGTCGAAAATTCATGTATAACTTTACAGTCCACTATCTGTCTCTGTGGTTCTGCATCCGTGGATTCAACCAACTGCAGGCCGGTAGTATGTATTTATTGAAAAAATCTACATATAAGTGAATCTGCCCAGTTCAAACTTGTGTTGTTCAAGGGTCAACCATATGTATACCTGCGTTAGCAAAAGTAAGGGAGGATTCACAACTGAATACATACACCTTAGTCTAGTAATTAAAAGTTTTTATGCTTATAAAATTGTTACAAATTTATTAACTACTGTGGCATTAAAGAACAGAAACTGAATTTATAACTATAAAGCTAAGTCAATTTCACACCTAAAAATCAAGAACACTTACAAGGCTTCCCTGGTGGCGCAGTGGTTGAGAGTCCGCCTGCCAATGCAGGGGACACGGGTTCGTGCCCCGGTCCGGGAAGATCCCACATGCCGCGGAGCGGCTGGGCCTGTGAGCCATGGCCGCTGAGCCTGCGCGTCCGGAGCCTGTGCTCCGCAACAGGAGAGGCCACAACAGTGAGAAGCCCGCGTACCGCAAAAAAAAAAAAAAAAGACCACTTACAAAACTATAACCATTCAGATAATCAATGATAAAGCATCTCCCAGCCAAATATCCAGTCTTGAATAGTCCATGCTCTGCAGAGTAGGGAGAATTGTTTAGCTCTATAACTTTCTAAGTTTAATTAATGAATGCCAAACCTAAGAGTCCTCACTAATTCACTCAATAACTTCTTAGGTGAAAAACCTATTACACACACAAGTCCTTATTTCTAAGATAACAAAAATAGAGAATAACAAGCTGAACCTGTCTTTGCTGACCAGATGACCTACTTTATGTGGAACCACTTGTAAACTTGGTATTTGCATAGGACCCTCCCTCTCAGAACTAGATTCATGTCCTATCTGACTCTTGTACAGGTGACTTTTAACATCAACAACAAAATACATCACTTGCAGAGCTGATGTCTACTTTTGCCCAAAGTTACCTATTAGAAGTCACTGTCAGAATTCAGAGTTTTATGGTTATTACATAACTTTCCATGTTCAAAACAAAAATAATTCATATGTTGAAGTAATTAGTCTTTTTATAAATGAATTATTGCACTGGTTTACTTAAATAAAAACCAGAATCTAGGGCTTCCCTGGTGGCGCAGTGGTTGGGGGTCCGCCTGCCGATGCAGGGTCATGGGTTCGTGCCCCGGTCTGGGAAGATCCTGCGTGCCGCGGGGCGGCTGGGCCCGTGATCTATGGCCGCTGAGCCTGCGCGTAGGGAGCCTGTGCTCCGCGGCAAGAGAGGTCACAGCAATGAGAGGCCCGTCTACCGCAAAAAAAAAAAAAAAAAAAAAAACCATAATCTACCATAGAATTACAGAATGTAGAGATGTGTGGCATTTTAAGTCTTCCAACTTTTTACTTTTCTCAAAGCATCTTTTTCTTAATGCAGAGGTCACCAAAAGGTTGTTTATATTAGCATCCATATTTTTCTAGGAAAGCTTGTCTCTTTCACACAGTGCAAGACTGCATCTGCTCTAAAATGTGGATCAGTTTCAGGTGGATGACTCTTAAAATGTTCTTGTAGATTATCCTTAAAGGACCATGCCACTCCTTCTAATACATGTCTTACAGATAAAGACCAAAATAAGGAAGGATAGTGTGTGCAGGTTCACAAGCAAATACTTAGTAATGCCTGAGGCAATACAATTAATGTGGTAAAGCTCACTTACTTGTCATGATCAGTCTTCACAGGTGCTTGTAAGTGCTAGTAATAGAAGACGGCTTATTGTCAAAACTTGGATCAGAAACCAACCTCCTCTGAATCAACATCTACCAGTTATAAGAGCAATATGCTCTTATGTGAAAAACTATTATAAACAGAAATACATTATGCTTTTAGAACTAGGTAGCCAGTATTAAATTGTGTTGAAACAGCCCAGAAACATAAAACCAGTATTGTATAAATTTAATTATTTTGTTAAAAAACTGAAAAAATAAAAGCATACAATTTTCAAATTTAAGGCAAACATCCCAAATAATACTAGCAAATTAAAATTTTGTAATACTGGCAGACTTTTCTTTGTTTCCAACCTACTGAGCAGATACGCAAAATAATCCTATTTATTTAAAATGCTCTAGTAACAGCATTTCTCCAAGTCCTAAAACTTCCAACCATCCTTTTTTTTTTTTTGGCCATGCTGTGCAGCTTGTGGGGTCTTAGTTCCCCAACCAGGGATTGAACCCGGGGCCACAGCAGTGAAAGTGCCGAGTCCTAACCACTGGACTTCCAGGGAAGTCCCCCCCAACCGTCCTTACTGTTTCTATATTCCACTTACCTGCATCTCTTATCTGCATCTACTTTTGTCTTTCCCCCAGCCCCACTCCCACCCTCAGTTCTAGGGGAGCGAGATGGTCCCTGGCAGGGAGTGGCAGGAATCAGGCATCCTCCCCACCCTCCCAGGTCTCTGAGCTCATAGGCTGTGCTGGCTGGCTCCAGTCTCCAAACCTGCTTCCCTTCCTCTGCCGGGGCTCAGAAGGCTGCACCAAGGCCTGGACCACTGATGGTAATAGCTGTCTGTATTTAAACGTTGGTTCAGACTGCTCACAGATTAAGGTCAACTGATCATACTGAACAAAAAGTACTCCAAGAACTTTCACTTCATTTTTCAGGTAAAGGAAAATTGGGGACCTGATGCTTAAGTTAGAAATTACAGCAGTCTCCTTGTTTATCTGTACGACACATTAGAAAATCATTAACCTAAATCATTTCTATCTGGCTTTAGGAAGCAAATGAGTTTTCATTTCTGTTCTGTTTTGGTCAATGACTGTTTTCCTTCCCCAAGCCCACCCTAGATTATGTCAGTAACAAAAGCCAGCCAGCCCAGCCTTAAATCTTTGCCTCTCGAAATCTAGACCTGAATGTGCCCCAATATTTTTTGTAATACAGGAGAAAATTTTAAAAAAACAAAAAACTTTCTTTCCTATTTGGAATTGTAGCAGCATACACAAGTCATGACATATGTGCTTGCTGTACTAGATAAGAGGGAAAATGCGTGACCAGACATTTCTCACAATTCACGTACACAGTCACACACCCACCCTTCATGGTTATGTAAGACTGCCTGATGACTCTCAGAAGCCAACCTAAATGAAGGGCTTCACCACCTGAGAACCATTCTACTGCAACAATTTAGATCATCGGGAGTTAGAGACCCTGAAGAAGGGGCAGGAGAGTTTACCACTGAAGACTAAGTTCGTATTTATTCTCAAATGTCCTGACTACAAAAGCAGCTTATTTTTTACACCAATGTCATGTCCTCAACATAAAAGTTAAAATTCATTTATTTCATAAAACTTAAGCACCTAGGTCAATAAATTAGAATATAAATGTTCTATAAGAGTCTTATACCACAAGGTTATGTGTTGGTCTTCAACAGTGGCTTTTCTGTCCATTTCACCACACAAAAGCAGCTCGCTCTCGTAGCATGCGAACACCAAAGCGCTGCCATTCTCTCTGATAAATCCACAGCTCCTGTGTCGTATCTAAACAAGCCAACACTGCCCCTCCTTTCCATGCAATCAGCCGGGGATCCATGTCCTAGAGAGGTGATAAACAAAGATATTTCAGTGTAAGCAGACAAGACATTTACTTGAATTTGGGGGTAGAAAACACGCTGCTGAGTCAATATGGAATAAATCAGATTTTCAACTTGCATTAAAGACCCATGAAAGATCCATGAACCACAGACATCTTCTATTTCAACTCACAAGAAATTTGTTTAGTTTTTATTACTGAAAATGCTACTATTCACTATTTACTATTATTCCACAGAGTCCCTATAGGCAGGAACATATGTAAGGACATAACTTATTTTGAAGTTTGACTGGAATAAATATATCCCACAATCCCTCCCTCAGAATTAAAATTAAATAAAAATATTCCCAGGAATTGTCAGTGAGAATAATAAAATACAGACACAATCCGTTTCTAAATTCCTGTGTTTATGGTTGCCAAGATAGTTCAAACCAAAAAGATCCCTGAAGATCACCTGGTCTAGGGACCAGCAGGAGATTCTTAATATGAAAGAGATAAAATGGAATTGTTCTGGCTGACAGCGTGAGAACAGTCAGTCTTCTCCTTGCCCCATCCAGTCCTTTAACAAAGGCGGAAGTCAGTCATGCTAGTTTGGAGGGCACAGCAGGGACTAAAAGCCAGTAATCTAGTCCCTAGTCCAGAGCTCCTCTCACCACATCTGTGACCTGCTGAAAGTAATTTTTCCACTTGCTCCAAGCCCTTGCTCCAAGTTCTTGCTCCAAGAACTCCCCAGACACAAACCCACGCCTCCCAGGATTTTCTCTGTCCAATACATTACAACTAGAAATAATGCTGTTTCACTGGCAAGAGTACAACTTGCACTGTGTACAACATACCTTGGGCCTTGTGATCACATCCACATTTTCAATAATTCGCCTGAATGAAGGTGGCATCTTATTGAGAATTCTGTGCTGCAGAAATTCTTGAGCTTTATGAAACATCAAACCACCTCCCACCACCAGGATGGAGCTGTACATCTTCTTTTTGGCTTCATCAGACGCTGAAAAGACAGTGAAATCCCTTCCACGCTTTTTCTCCATATCCACCACCACCCCAGGCCAAGCCACCATAATCTCTTGCTTGGATAACTGCAGGAGCCTTCTCAAAGGTCTCTCTCCCAACCCATCCTAGACAATGCTACCATGCAGCCAGAGGAACCTTGCAAAACACAAATGTGAGCATGTTGCTGTCCCACCCCCGACCCTGCTAGTAGCAGGATTAGAACCAGAATCTCTAGGGGGGCCTACGAAGTCCAGCGTGGTGTGTACCCACCACTTCCCACAGCTTCACCCTACATCCTGCTTTCCAGCCACACTGGCCTTCACACAGGCTTCGTCGTCTACCTGGAATACCAAGGTAACACCTCACTCTCCCCCTAGATCCCTCTCTCTCAAATGGCTCTTCCTCAGGAAAGCCTTCCCCGCCTCCCTGCCCTCCACAGCTCCTCCTGAGTAAAAACCCCTTATTAAATCCCTCAATCAGAAACTCTCAGTCAGAACCCTTTAGTTCAATTTTGTAGCACCTGCCACAGTTGTAATTTCATCTTTGTGTGGTAAGCTGACTTGTTTTGGTCTCTTCCACTAGGCTCCATGCTCAGCGAGGCCAGGAACCAGATCCTAACACCTGACAATGTAGGCGCAAAGCAGATGCTCAATAGCTTTTTTTTTTCTTTTTCTTTTTCTTTTTTTTGCTCAAAAGCTTTTGCATGAACATGCTGCAGGGCAAAACTACACCCTAGCCTGAACCCTGTAATTGCTCTCTCCCGGCTCCCAGACGTGCTTACAACAACAGTCTATGCTATGGAGGATGGCTTTATCCAGGCCCAGGGCTTTCCCTTCAAACAGCGAGATGGCAGTCTTCCGGGACATCAGTGCAGTGAGAGCTTCCTCAGAATCATTGCCAGCCATCAAGCAGTCTCCCTGGGAGGATCCCAAATCCACCTCCTGGGAATGCAGTCTTTCTGGAAGATCAGAGGACTGGCCACGAAGATCCCCCTCAAATCCAATGGGTTTGGATGCAGACTTTCGGTCAGCAGTAGCTTTTGCAGACTTTAAATCAATCAAAAGGAGAATCAAATGGATGGTAAGGCTATGATAGAACACGGTTGATGTTCTCCAGCTAGATCCCCCCCTTCTCCCTACCTCACTACTCTACACTCTATAAAAAGAAGGTCTGTCACTGTGCTGCAGAGAG
This sequence comes from Orcinus orca, assembly GCF_937001465.1. Classification (NCBI taxonomy): domain Eukaryota; kingdom Metazoa; phylum Chordata; class Mammalia; order Artiodactyla; family Delphinidae; genus Orcinus; species Orcinus orca. Next base: position 34,891,397 of record NC_064568.1, on the reverse strand, counting down.
GAAACACACCATAGTTCTACGACCAAGCACCTGGTCCCCACCCCTGGATAACCAGGAGTCAGGGGTGGTGTGCAGAAGATGAGGAAGTGCTGACAATTCCAAAACAATCATGGGCAGGCAGCGCGTGAGGTAACACCTCACTCTCCCCCTAGATCCCTCTCTCTCAAATGGCTCTTCCTCAGGAAAGCCTTCCCTGCCTCCAACCCTCCACAGCTCCTCCTGAGTAAAAGAGCTATAACTTTGCTATTACTGATAGGATTTTTAAGATTGAAATGTCGATGTAGACGAACCTTTTCCCCCTGAGTTTCTAAGTGTAGTAGTTCACTGGAATTCTTAGGCCACTGGCTGTTATGGGTCCTCATTTTCAGACCTTATCTAAGCACCCCATGCTCAGCTTTGGGACAGGAACAAAAACTAGAAAAGGTTCACTGCCCTCTTCTCTCCATCATGAGCTGCTGTTTCATTAGCAGATAAGAGCTTTAATTTGTGCCCCTGAATCAGACATCCTAAAACTAGGATCAGCTTTGGACAAATTCAGCTCTTTGCCTGTGCCACCCAGTTTTTGCATGATAATTTAAAAATAGGTAAGCTTTGACTGAAAATACTACTGGATAAATATTCAAAAGTAGATAAAGTATTATACATAAAGTACTTAAAAAATACATGCCAAAAGGGAAGTATCTTGTAGATTGGTATTCTGAAAATTGATGTTTGCTGAATAAAGAAATCTGTCATCTGGATTTTAAACACAGACTTCACCTATGGTCTTGAAAACAGTATCAGCTTTAGTATACTGTCAGATTGCAGCCACTGCAATGATCCATTAATTATGGGCAAACTTCTCATACAGGGACAAAACTGTCTCCTCTCACACAGAATTACCACAGACCTGTTCTTGCTTGCTTTGTGTGGCCAGCAGGTAATGCTCATCATGAGGATCCTCAGGGTCACCCTGGGACCTGTGCTGCAAAGTTGTCATTTTCTGTCCAACGATTCCAAAAGTTGCTGGATAAAACAAAGCCATCGGAGCCTGTGCATGGAAGGAAAAGAATGACCAACCAAGGATACTGCCTTCTGAAAAAACTGACCCATTAAATAAATTTTGTTCTTCCAAAAACAAAACTGGCAGATCAGATCCTATAAGTTAGACCGAGTAAGCATTCTCTTTCAGAAGTAACATTATTTCTTCAGTGCATGATAGGCCAGAAAACTAACTTATCATCAAATTGAATGGGTGATATAACACCAGAAATCTCAAAGTAAATGTAAAATAAGTGCCTAGTAATCTACTTTATAATTTCCTAGTAAGAATGGTGCCTCTTTCTAAATAACAACTCATCACATACTGGCTAATTAAAATAATGGCTCAGATCTATTCTAATCTGTACTCTACCAGTGGTTTAAATGTTGGGTTAGCATCTAATTTACAACCAGTTGACATTCTCACCTCATGAGGTTTCCAGCAAGTACATATTCTCTCAGTCTGATTGAACCTGGTTGCCTTTCTTTCTACCCATGGAAATATATACTGATGTGTTACCTGGAGTTTTTCATCTCCTAATCGAAACTGGTAAAGAAGGGCAGGGGAATCTGGATGTCGAATCTGAAACTCATGGTCCTGAAGCCCAGAGATGTCCTGATTCCAGGAAAAGATGCTGTCAGTGAATCAGTAAAAGTGCATGCAAACTCTTCAAATGCCATCTAAATCTCACCTATAAAAGGGCTGCCCTACAACTTCCTACGACTCCCACTGGAACTTAATAAAACAAGAGTTCAACTGTACCTTGATTCTCTTTCAACATTTCTGAAATTCCCATTATGTACATTTTTGTTTGCTTCATTATCAACACACACCAATACAATGTCCAAACCAGTAAGCAAATTCCCTCAATAACTGGGAAATGTTATTACCCCGTCTTAATGTTTCTCAAAAAAATTTTGATTCAGAATTACATTACTTGAAAAATGCTTTAAAATAAGTTGGAAAAAGAAAGGTCTAAAACAAATAGCATAAAAAGGTAGCAATTCATATACAGCAATGACTAAATGTTGACTGTTCATAATACCAAGTAAGTGCTTCAAATGATACCATTTTATTAACTGTCTATACCTGTGTATTTACCTGCTACTATGCATTACATCCAAAGGTTTATCTTTATCCTTTATTAGAATGATTTTAGATCCTAAGGAGAGAGACATCTGCTAAACTCTCTTAAAAATACTAGCTGTGTTTTCCAGAGCCTGAGACACATCCGTACAGCTCTGACCTTACCAAAAACTCTCTCACTCCTTAAGAGCTTCAGCCTCAAGGCTTTATAAACTTGGGTTGAACAGGTTGCATAATACTGTTAAATTTTTAATTAGCTTTAAATATCTTCAATTTTTCCTGAAAACAAAAATAATCAGCAATTTTGATTTTGCTCCCACCTGATCTAAATGACAAAAAGTTTCTTTAAGGTGCTGCAGAAGAAGGCAATCCATTTTATTTGTTAACTGGCATTCTCTGTAAGGGAACCCAGCTCGCTGCATCAGCCAGTAAAAACATCTTGACACATCAGATCCACCATATGCCAGACAGAGCCTAGTGTTAAGAGAAAAGGGCAGATGGGTAAGCTGTCAGTTAAAAAGGTGCAAAGGGTGCTCCAAAAACTCAGTTAGGCACAGTGAAACACAGCAAGTTTCAAGAAATGTTGTAGAGATAAATTAAAGCATGAAAGGACAGAATGGATGTAAGGGACAGAGAAAGGAAGCTAGCAAAAACCAGTGGGGAACATCTAGAAGCAAAAAATGCTATTTGCAAAAACTGTCCAAGAAACAGAATACACATTGAATCCAGCTCATTTCCAAGTCCATATGTGTAGCATATAACAGCTGTTTGACTGTCTACACTCACCAACATGTAGAAATGGCAGGCAGTGACACCGTAAGACAAAGTTAAGGGAGAAAACCTGAGCGAATACTATCTACTAACTGAATATTTCTACGATTTGGAAAGATCACTGCTGTGCTGTTTTAGTGGTAGAAGACCTGGGTCCAGTGTTTTCTGTATACTTTGAAAACTAATGGCATTAGGTGTTACAAATGGATGAGCCCAAACAACTCAATCTGGGTTTGAGAATGCACTGTAACTTGGGGTGGGAGGTAACAAATTAACCTTTCTCATGGACTGCTTGGACCCTCTTTTAAATTTGTTTCTTTGACTTAAGAGTCAAACTTCCTATGTGGGTGACAGGAAGAATTAAAGCATCCTGAAGAAGCCATCCTGGAAGCACAAAATGCTGCAGAGAACTGGTGTGTGCACTACCTCAGTGTGCTTACCTCTGCTGGGCTTATCTCAGGACAGACAAGCAGCAAACCTGCTCCTGCTAGTTATGTTATTACCTCTTCTATCAGAGATGACATAATGAATGGACTTGACCACCATAAAGTTACTCCTCACTCACCAAAAACAATTATGACGAGAAAAGCAAATACTCAAAATGCTAGCTAGCTAGAGAATTCAGACCTGAAAACCTATTTTCTCCTACATGACTTGCCCAAATAAAGCTTTGCTGTGAATGTGATTGGTATCTCTCTGCCACACCATAGTGAAAGACACAGAGCTAACATACACACTTCCTCTGTGGGAAAGCACACAACACACACTAGGGCTTTCAGGAGCTGCTAATGTGAACTCATATTAGAGAGTTCAAATGGGAAGGATAAAATTGGCTATTTATAGCCGTGTTAGAATTTGCACTTCCACAATCTTACTAGTTTCACAAGAAAAATCTGAGTATGTAATTCCTTACAAAAACTTCTTTCTAACTCATGATGCTTTCAGTTGAACAGGCTGTGTGGGGAGAAGGAGCAGGGAATACCTCCTCCCAAGCTCCTCACCGAGTGTTCCGATGAGAGACCCCATCCTCCACACAGCACACGCTTGTCTTTTGGTCTCCAACATCTACAATACACGTGCTGCTTAAACCACTTCCATAGGTGGCGCACACAGACTCCTGATGGACCACGATCCCTGAAAAACAAAAGGTAGAGGCGTGAACACCTGGGGAGCAGGAAAGATCCTACAACAAATATTCAATTAAAATCTAGGAACCTCCAGGCAATCACCCAAGTATCACTGACCCTCCCAGAATAAGCGTTTCAATAAAGCAGTGAATCAGATTAACTTTGTCAGGAAAAAAAAAAAAAACAATTTCATTTCAGGCAGATTTCACTGGGATATCAGACATACCTGAAAACCCCATCTTCATTAGGATCATATTCACTAATTCTTTCACATGCTGTTTATTATAGATATCAGGAATTAACAAGATACATCTATAATACTAAAAAGAACAAAGAAAAAAATATAAAATGGTTAACACTCAAGTCAGGTCAAAATAAATTTCACCACACTTGTCGTCAAAGAGGATTCTCTCTAAAGCAGTAGCAGCAATGGCTAGAGGCCCAAAATAAAAACTCAAAGCTCTCTGCTATCCTTTAGGTTTTATGAAAAAAAACAGAAAATGCTGAAGTTTTGTGGGCTTTTTTCCCTTTGAGCTATTTAACACTTGTAAAATGAAAAATAAGACAACTGATGTTTCCGAAAAAGGTCCAGAGAGAAGGCATAAACATGAGCAAGCTTGCTGATTGCAGAGCAGTTGAGAGGAACACCAAGAACCAAACAAAATGAGAAAAAAAAGAAAGCACCAGAGGGGAATTCAGTGAAGGAAAAAAGATATCCTTAACAGCTTAAGGTCGAGAAGGCTTCAAGAACACTGTCTTACAAACAACTGAGTATAGTATACTTTTATTGACCAAGAATCTTAAAGACAATCCAATAACTGGTCATTTTAGTTTACCTTTAAATCTTTCAGTGGGATTTCCAAGTATTTTTGTATCGCATGAGACCATATTACTTCAATATCTGCCAGAACAGCTGTAAGGGAGCCCCCAGGTCCTGGGTGAATATTTAACTGACCTCTTCTGATAGGCCAGTGAATATTGTAACAGTCCAGAGGATTAACATACAGGGCCTAGAAAAGACAGGCAGATGAATACATTGTTAAAACTCTTCTCTCAGGGTTTTCTAGATTCACATTCAAAAACCTAAGGCCAGAAGTTATCATTAACATTTGCTGACTGTTCTAATGTTGAGAGTCGTGTATGTAACATCTCAGGAGCCAGTGTGAATATCTGGTCCTCAGGGTAGGATTACAGAATGCTAAGAAAAACTAGAACTAGGTGGCAAAGCAAATTAATTTTACAAATAGTATCTAGGTTTTCTTCTTCCATTTCACTGTAAAGATGTTTCCTACCTCTTCTCCTACCAAAAACTCAGGGTGATGAGATGTGTTTGTCCACTTATTTCCGGAGCAATGATCTAAAATCGCAGGTCGCATCTGCTTGTTGTAGGAACGTGCCTGAAACAAAAGAGCATCCGAAAATTCTCTGAATGCATGCAAGAAAACAAAAAGGGGTTGTCCTCTTTTCTCCTCTCTCACAGACCAGATACAGTGGCAAATTTTAATCATAAATCCAAGATATGTGACAAAATATTGATTGGTCACAAGTGGATTCTCCTGCCCTATACCACAATCTTGATTTCTCCCATAATGTTAACACTCAGGCAGTGATTCAGTCAGTCCAAAATTAATACTGTACTCTGCTGAAAGTTGAATACAGATTTATATATCATATAGACTCATGTCCATTCCTAGCAGCACTGGTTTATCACATTAAAATGACAAATGTAGTAAGAATACAGCTTCCCATCAAGATCCTGGAATTACACACTTAAGACTCTCAGATAAATTAAATTTTCATCAACTTGACACAAGAATCACCACCTTACAAATCATTTGGCTTGCCTAGACATCTGCAACACCAATTCAGGTATTCTGTAGGCGGTTAAGAATGTTTTTTCTTCCTCTTTTAAGGAAATCCCATCTTGAATTTGCATAATGAAACAGGGAGCGCACACGAATGGTTACGACTTAATAGCAGTGGTCAAAGAATGAATCTGAAGAAAGAGTTGAGACTGAACCTGCTCAGGGGACACAGGAATCCGTCTTGTACCATTTGACATCTTTTTAGACCATATTGCTTGATCCACCATTTTAAGGCCATTTTGTCTTTGTTCATTACTTTCAGGTTTCTGGGGAAAAAGAACAGAGATGAAGAGTATAAAGAATTTAGTGAAAAAGAGAAAGAAATGGCAAAATACTAATTTAATCCAGCAAGAGCAAATGCTCCCTCATCAACGAGTAGCATGTCCTTCACCTTTGTCACATGCATTAATCTTAAGAATTCAAAGTAATCTTCTTATTATTTATAAATTAAAAAATCAGAAAAGAGCCATCGCCATAAAACTATCTGCAAAAATCTATAACCTCAAGTGACTTTTGACTGATATCAGAGCACTGCTACTTTATATTTACAAAGTATTCGAGAGACTCTTCCATATATCTATATAATTCTCATGTTTACAATTTTATAACAATGTTTTATTCCTTCATATGTTATTTCACTTAATTAATGAGTATTCAAGTTCTTGTGATATTGCAAAGAACACTATATTTTTATAAAATATTATTTTGTTTTCTTTCCATTTTTATTCCTGAGATTTATTCCTAAAATAGAATTGTAAGATCCAAAGATATGCGAATTTTAGATTCTTACACTGTCAAGTTATACTTAAGCTTAGAAATGGACTTAAGGAGAGTCTGCTAGTTATGCTAAAAATGGAACCCTAAGGCTTACTATAAGAATTATAGAAACTGCAAGTTCCTAAAACTACCCTTGATTTAAAACTTAAAGCAGATTACAACGCAATACACATATTTAACACCTATCACAAAAATTTTCCTGTTAATTATCACCTGCAAAATAGGATACCTACTGCATCCTAAGTAAATGCTTACTCCAAGGAAACACTACTTTTTGCCTTTAAATTATGATTTGATCTAAGACTGTAACAAGTGCTTATTGTAGCAATTCAATTTGCTACAGATTGAAAATATGAGCTCAGTTTAAACTCTAAGTATCTGGAAGAGAAAATATGGCAGTCAGTTAATAGACACCTGGATGCATCATTTTAAGGGAGTGACAATTCTGTATCTTCCACTAAAGATCATCTTCATCAATACCCAATTCATCCTGATGGGTTAAAAAATTAGATTTACTTTTGTTATAATTATTTCTGTACAATCTAAAATTGATAGCTCAGATAAAAAATGACATCTGTAACCCTGAATGATGTCGTTATTTTAAAATACATTAAAGCTATGAAGATGTCGTTCAAGATTATAGCATACATTGAATACTGAAGCCCTCCCAAGGAGACAACCCTGGGCTTTCTCTTTAGGTCTTACATTTCTTTTGTGTGTGTGTGCTGCGACGGGGCGGGGGAGGGGGGGGGGGTGTTGGGTTTTTTGGCCACACTGCACGGCTTGTGGAATCTTAGTTCCCTGACCAGGGATTGAACCCGGGCCCTCGGCAGCAAAAACTCGGAGTCCTAACCACTGGAACGCCAGCGTCCTCCATTTTTGACTTACATTTAGTCCCTCCCTTAGGAGCCAGTTGTCTTTGTACAGGGGCTGCCCTTGTTGTTTGTGTCTTCGTGCAATAACATGAGGAATGCTGGCAGGAAGTGTGTCTGTGGCTCGACCGATTCTCAGAGTTGTTGAACCTGGATGTATGACAACGATGAAGTTGCTCTGGATTTGCTGCAAATACAAAACATAGGAGTGTGACCTTAGTAAATAACATGCAGGTAACATGTTAAATAACACAGAGGTAACAGGCTAGACTAAGAAATTAGTTTCCTGTAATGACTATCAAACTCAAAGGTATCAAAATAATTCAGTAAAGGGAGTTCTCTGAGAGGCATCCAAATATTGCTCTCTGCCTGCATGCAAACTCTTTTTGTATCTGTGTGCCAAGGATCTGACTCAGGGTACATAGGTCAACAAATATTTGTTTAAGTGAACGAAATCCTAAGTACCCAATGCAAATCAAGCTATAATTTGGGGGCATTTCTGTGCCAATCACTGTGGGTACAATGGTGACCAGGACAAAGTCCTGACCACTAGAGAACTTCCCATTTACTAGAGAAGAGAGTTAAACAACGAATAAGAGTGTGGGGAATACTATGACTTGTGAAGTATGGGGTTCCCTAAATCTGAATCACCTTAAGATCCTTGTTAAAGCAAAACAAAACAAAAAAGGCCCTAAAGCTTCACTACAAATTTTCTGATTCAGAATCTCCAGGAAGAGAGAGCCTAGGAATCTGCAATTTACAAAAGCTCCTAAAGTAATTAGTATGATCACTCAGATGTGACAACACTGGTTGAGAAGGTGAGGGAAGAAGTTAATTTAAGATCAGAATCACTGTTTCGCAATGCTGGAAAGTAAGTGGACTTTATACATGGAGCACTTCCGAGAATGTGCATGAACTGTATTTTCGTCATTGTTTTTTAAACACTTTACCCTTATTGGTTCTGTACTATTTACCTGATCTGGCAAGAGTCTGCGGTTAAAAACCAGAGTTCACAATTCTATCCTCACAGGTCAGAAAGCTCTGCTGCATTTCACCATCCATTACTGGGAGACAGTGAACAAGGACTGACAAAGCAGCACAAATCAGGACAGTGGAGTAATGACTGTGGGCTTTTAGATCTGCAATTCTCAAGGGGGCAGAATATAACCTGAATCACTAGGGAACCTTTACCACGTAAACCTGTTGAGGGACCCAGAGTTTCAGGAGGGAGTGGGGGAAGAAGGGACTCCAACAATCCCTTTGACAACAGGATGCCTCTGTTGAGAATCACCATTCCAGTGTGACTTCTAAATCAGCACCTACTCTGCTCTGCCCTTAAGCTACAGTTGTGTCTTCTTGGCATGTCCTCATTTAAAATATTTCCGTAACTTTCCAATAAGATACAGTCCAGAACCTCCAAGATCAAGACCCTGCCTACTTCTCTAGCTTTACTCTAGAACCACTTACTTTTCAGTCTCTTTAATCTTCCCAATCCAGATGTCTCCTGATTTTTTAGTTCACTGTGCTGACATTCAGGCCTTCACAAACGCAACTCCCCTTGCCTGCAGTGTTCTTTCTCCCTGTTAAATCTTACTCCTCCCTTCAGGTCTAAAGTTGAATGTCATCAGACCAGGTTTATTTGTCCCCCTGCAATAAGATCTTATGGCACCCCTCCTTTTCATGACACTTATCATTCTTGTAATGATTTACTGTCTGCTCTCTCAAAAGACAAAACCTTCATGTAAAGGACTACTACTCTCTTGTTCACTACTCTGTGCCCAGTGCATGGCATACAGGAGCCTAGTAGGCATTTGTTGAATGCCCATGGCACCACTCTCACATGGCCTGGTGCTCTGCAGCACACTTCTCAAGCTTTTGCGTGCTATGGCAGACAACATTTAGCTAGCAAACTGAGTTAAACAGATGAGGTGGCTTGCCATCAGGGACATCTGTACCTCATTAATAGTACACAGGCTGCAGCACACTGATGGGGAAGCTCTGGGGTAGTAAACGCAGTTCTCCAAAGTGTGGACAAGCAGTTTTTAATAATTACATATCTACCTTAACATATTAGAAAACAACTAGCCAATACATCCTACACATCATTTCCTGGACATTACTGCTTAAGATAAAATTGAGTAAAAAAACTTATTCAGCAAATAATGGTAGAGGTCTCACAGAGGATATGGAAAAACCAAAAGTTGTTACAGGACTGAAGTTAAGCAAATGTTGTTATAGTGGCTAATGGCCCAGGCTCCAGATTCACAAATCTGGCTCGAAATTCAGGCTGTGCCACTTCCTTGCTCTAGATAAAGTTCCTACCTCAGAGCTATTGTGAGGATTAGACGAGTTAATCATGTAGCTCGGAGTCTGGCTGTCTCTTCCCAAGTTCTGCATTCCCTTCAGAAGAGGCCAGGCTCTGGCTTATACGACCCTCTTGATGCCATCCCTGTTAAGATCTCCAGTCTCATGTCTTGCTCCCTCTTCTTCCTCAATTCCAGACATCCTCATCTCCAACATTTCATATCCTCCCTTGGCCCAGGTCTCTTCCATGCTGTTCTCCTGCCCTCACATTCCCCCTGGCTAACTCCTAATCATCCTTTAGGTCTTTGCCCAGGTGTCACCTCCATTGAAGAAACTGTCCCAGACCGTCAGGGCTGGAGGAGGTACCTGCTGTGTGTGCCCAATACCTCCCCCTATGGTCCTCTGCACTACCCCATCCCACTCCATGCCCTAGATACTTACTGCCCATCCCCAATCGTGAGCTCCCCCTTCCCGCCAAGTGGGAGAATCCTAGAGAGTGGGAACTGGCAAGGCCCTTACACACCATCCAGTCTGCCCCCTCAAACTAGTTGGCAGGAAGGTGACAGCCCTGTGCTGGTCTCATAGCCCGGGAGGCTGGGGTTCGCACAGTGGCTGGTGTCACTGGCCTGGCCATCTGCACTGTGCCCTCGGAGCAAGCGGGGGACGACCCCCTTGCACCACCCACCTGGGTGGGCGCCCGAAGACTCCCGCCTTTCGCCAGCCTCCTCCCCCTCGCCCAGCTCCGCGGCCCCCCGCCCCGCCCGGAAGCCGAGTCCGAGGCCCGCCCCCGGCGCCTCACCTCCTGCAGCGACTCCGGCACTAGCGCGGGCACGATGGGTCGCTTCACGCCGCGCTGCTCCTTCTCCTTCTCCCCGCCCTTCTCTTTCCCATTCTCCGTGTCCCCCTTCTCGGCCTGGGTCATCTCGGCCGCCGACGCCCCTCCAGCCTCTAGCCTCAACGACGCAACGCGACCACCAGAGAACAGGCCTCGGAACAGGCGCAACCTCTCGGCCGACTGCCCACAACCAAGATGGCCGCCGGGAGTCGGCCCAGAGCATTCCGGGAAAGCGGAAGGGCGGAGCTGCCCGGAGGAGGGTAAGGTGGGAGGCTGCACTGGCTGGATGTTGCTGTGATTGGTCCTGGCTGCAGCATGCCCGCAACCTACTTGTGTTTTGTTTTCCGTGCTTGCTGTGGAGCAGCTGATAACTGGTGTCTCATTTCGTCATCACACCTGTCTTTTCTGGCTTCTCAGACACCATACGTAATTCTAGTTCTCCTCGTACTTCACTGGCCATGCTCAGTCGGGCCTCTGATGTTAGGATTCTCTGGAGTTAGGTCTTCTCTCTTCACACTCCTTGGATGACTTTATCCAGTTTCATGGCTTTAAATATGAAGATAACTCCCAAATATGTATTTCCAGTTTGGATCTCGCCCTGATAACCAACTGCTTATTTAGTATCTCCACTTAGATGTCTACAAGGCATTGTAAACTTAAATATATCCAAAATGTAACTCGATCCCCGCCTCCCCCCCAAAAATCTACTCCCATTTTCACCATCTTGTTTCACTTGTTTCTTCAATTGTCCACATCTTCTACATCCAAATCCATCAGCAAATCCCGCAGTCCCTCAAATATGCCTTGAATGCATCCACTTCTCCACTCCTACTGCCACTACCTGGTCCGATCTCACCAGGACCACCACAACATCCTCTAAACCCAACTCCCTGCTTCCAGTCTTGTCCGCCTGTAGTCTGGTTTTCATACAGACCAGTGTTTATTAATGCCACTACATCCCCATTTCCTGGCAAACAGAGTTGAATAAATACTTATAAACGGACATAAAAGTGATTTTACTGAACACTTTGGTTTCAAAGACTGTTAAACACAAAGTAGAATTATCTGTATTATTCATTTTTTCCATAAATATTTCAGTGCCTATTACACGTAGTCACTATTCAAAGCACTGGGGTAAAGAAGACAAAATCCGTAACCTCATAGAGCTTTCATTCTAGTGAAAGAATGAGAGTTACCAGCATTCAGATGGGGTTAAAGCCAACAGGCAGTATCTTAAGCAATGGTTTAGAATTAAAATTGGTAAAGATAGCATTGAAGTCCTCGATTTTAAAGACCACCTAGCAAATCTACATTTTGTAGCTCAGGCTTGTTGGTTATGGCTTTACAAATACCCTGATAATTACATCTGGTAGCAAGTAAGACACATGTATTAAAGATCCATGGGACAAATAGGCTTTAAGATAAAAATTAATTCAAGAGCACAGATATCATATGCATACTACTGAAATACACTGATTTATTTATAAAGAACAACAAAAGCAATGAACAGTATTTCAGAAGTTGAAAAAGGTGACACTAATAGTACTCAATATGCAGCCATTTATTTTCAAATTTGGAGCCTTCTGTGTTTTAATTATATAAAGATGAGAAGTCAGTCTTGTAACCTAAAAATATTTACTTATTAAAACTATATTAATACTTTCATAAACGATACAAAAAAGATGAGACAAACATGTGCATTTATAGAACTGCCTATCAGTCATGCCAGATCCCTGCGGGGGGGAATTCCCAGCACGACCTCATTCATCTGTGAGGACACAGAGCAATCCTTGTTTAGAGTACACATTCATCTAACTTGTCCAGTGTGGTCAACACTCCATTTCTTGATGGTTTCCTTCTGCTATGAATGTGCTTGTCCAGTTGTCTGCTTCTTAGAGCAGACATTTACCTAAAAGAAAATGTTATAATAGTTACTAGTTAGTAATTTGGATCTGTATAAAAAAGCTAGTCATTACATGTTATAAAACCTTCTTCAAAAGACATTTTGATTCAAAAGACAATTTTTCAAGGGTTAAGATAAAAATATTTTTCCAAATAAGATGTCTGAGTAATCACAAAATGTTGTGACTTCTGCTTTCCTAAAGAAAACCTGCCTAAGGAGGCATTTTCAAAATGAAATCCCTGCAGAATTGCAGGTTTTAAGTTACCTTCCTCATCCACCGGCCATTGGAGGAGGATTAGGGCCACGCAGATGATTAATTCGACCCATTCTTCTCGGGGGGTTTCCTGGTGGCCTAAGATAAGAAAAGTTAATTTCTACTGTTTAGTAGACACTACTTCAATTGATTCCTTTTAAGCACTCAAATAGACCCTCTTCTTTATTTAAAATAGGAACTACCATTTAGGTCGTGAGTCACAAATTCAAATATTGAAAGAGACCAGATGCATAAAGCGCATGAGGAAAGTGAGTCAAGCAAGGGTTAGGATAAACGGAACAGCTCCTCCTATAAATGTCCAACTGAAACGCAGCTCCAGCTGATTTTTGCCATATAGAAACACAGTCCCCACCCAGTGCTGCTGGATCGTGAGATTTTCATTAGCAGCTGGAAATCCAGATTCTGAAGTGAAACCTCTAGATTTTAATGTTGGCCATCAGTTTTCATCCTCTAATTTAGACTTTCCCCATAGGATATTTGATATACATTTTAGCTTTGTCAGATTAACTCTGATTATCAAATCAAAGGCAACTTGATTTAATTTACAGTAATACATTAATTTTGTGAAATAGAATTTAAGCCTTTAATTACCATGAGCCTAACTATGTCTGTCTGCCTATTTATCTCTAATTTAATTATATTACACAGAGGGGTAAAAACATTGTGTATCAATTTAAAAAGTTATACCCTCTTCCATCATCATATCTGGAATCAGATGAGCTTCCGTAGCCTCTTCTCTTTTTCACATCTTGCTGAAACAGAGTTCTGAAACTGAAACAAGGGGCAGAAAACAACAGAAGATCCACTTTCAACATTATAAAATGCATTTCCATGGTTCCAACTATCATCTCTGTGGAAGGATGACTACCCTAACTTAGCTCCAAACCCACATTTCTTGAAGCCAGCTGGACAATACCATCGAGCACAAGCACAAGTCTAAACAGAGTGTTCTATGTTCTGTGCCAAAGCCACCATTCCTTGTCTTCCTTGTTTGCTGTAACTCTTCTAGACAGAGTCTAGCAATGACTCTGAAACCAGAGTCATCTCCAACTTCCTTCCTCTGCTCTGTATCAGTTGTCAAGTCCCAGAGTCTGCTTTTATAGTATTGCATGTCCATTTCCTGTGCCAACAGCCTACCTAATGTTACCTTGGGGAAGGAGGGGCTGAACTGGTGTGCCAGAGGCACAGGGCTTTCTGGGAATCCGTTTAAATGGAATTTTATTTGTGGGGCGGGAAGGATTTAACTAAATTAAAACAATATTTTAAATAAACAATATGGAGGTGAAATTTGTAAGAGATTGCAAAGAAGTTTTGCAATGAGTAACTTAACTTAGGCCTCTCTGTCCCCTGTTGTATTTCTCTATGGAACGGTTTCTTCCATTTTACCCTGTCTAATTTATGCCATATGCAGCCATCAGATTAATCTTTCTAAACCAGAGCTACAATCAAATTAAGTATAAAGAGCATAGGCTGATTTTCAAATTTCCCTGCCATCTTTGCTGTGCCTCTTCCACCTGGAATAATCTCCTCTGACGTCCTCCTCCCACAATCATGCCCAGCGCAAGGCCCCTTGTAAAAAGAAGACATTTACTGATATTAAAATCAATGAAGTAAGGAGACATCCCACATCTCTGCATATCTGCAGTTCTCTGCCCACGAGACACTCAAATGTATATTCAAACTTTGGATGAGTAAGACTTGTTAGTAGATGAACAATTTTCATAAAACAAACAGCATATGAAAGACCAAAAAATGAATTTAACTAAGAATTGCTTGAAATTATGGTGAAGTTTAAATTTTTGTCTCCTCTGTATCGATGCTAATCCTTCATTTAAAAAAAACTTTATGCCTTGGGAGCTTTTAAAAGTCAAGATCTAATTCCCCTTGTTTACTTGTTGTATACTATGCCATAAAAGTTGCACATACACACTGAAGGCAGGAACAGTAGAGAGAAAGCAAAGTGCTGTCATCTGGCAGCAGAACGAGCAGGTCTGGCCCCACAGCTGCAGGCTGAAATGGTTACCACCACGGCTAAGACATGGTTAAGCTTACTAACTCAAGGAACATATTCATAATCATAAAAGATGTTTGGGGCAGTTTTATCACTACACAAGTCTTCATCTCCCTTAGAAAAGCTATTAATAAAAATTACAATTAAAAAGTGCTTCAGGCAAGCTGAACTTAAATATCAGGGCTATTAAGAGGACTACTATACTTACAACAAAACCACAAACTCGGCTATTCCCCAGAAGAAATCCGTTATAAAAGACAATCTCCATGGGGACTGACTCCTGCTGTCCAACACTTGTCCTATAGACAAGAATAAAGAAACTTCAGTTAGTGCAACAAACCCCTGACACAAGATGCATTACATTTAATCAGTTAGGTAACAATCATAGGCTCAGTTTTCAACTTGTTCACTGTTCCAAATAGTCTACACAAGGAAAGGTGTGTTATGTGTACATTATTCTAAGGAAAGGTTAGGGAAGTGAAGTTCTGTGGTCTAGAGGTCATTCCTTTAATATGTCAAATTATGCCTCCTATAGTTTGTAATTTCTGCTGGGTGACATTTCAAGTTTTTTTTTTTCTCTTTTTTTTTTTACTGTGGTAAAATACACACAAAAAAATTTACCATTTTAACCATTTTTAAGTGTACACTTCTATGGCATTAAGTACATTCACACCGTCATACAACCATCACCGTCAGCCGCCTCCAGAACTTTCTCATCTTCCCCAACTAAAACTCCACGCCCATTAAACACTAACTCCTCATTTCTCCCTTCCCCCAGCCCCTGAAAACCACCATTCTACTTTCTATCTCTATGAATTTGACTGCTCTAGGAACCTTGTACGAGGAATCATACAATATTTGTACTTTGGTAACTGGCTATTTCACTTAGCACAATGTCTTCAGGATTCATCCATATTGCAGCATATGTCAATATTTCCTTCCTTTTTTAAGGCTGATG
Source organism: Orcinus orca (assembly GCF_937001465.1). NCBI lineage: Eukaryota > Metazoa > Chordata > Mammalia > Artiodactyla > Delphinidae > Orcinus > Orcinus orca. Next base: position 34,875,593 of record NC_064568.1, on the reverse strand, counting down.
AATATTCCAATGTAAGTATATACTACATTTTGTTTATCCATTCTATTGATGGACACTTAGGTTGCTTCCACCTTTTGGCTACTGTGAACATGCCGCTATGAACATGGGTGTACAATACCTTTATTCAAGTATTTTGAGGAAACAAATAAGATGAGTGAATATAAAGAATGCTCACGCCACTTCCATTTTCCTAAATGTGTTCTGAGTATCTCTTTCACTTGCAAAGTCTCTTGCCTATATAAAAAGACTGTTTATACATACCCTTAAAATCTTCAGGATCAGCTGTTACGTTAAAATTTTTATATATCAAAGAATTCGTGGGCTCTAAGTACTAAAGAGAATTTGGCTTGCTCATTAAAATGACCACTATTTTTCTTTAACAGAATGCTGTTGATCCGAATTACAGACTCCAGTTTTATCTTACAGAAAAATGGATATATTTTTCAAACCACTTTAAATAATAGAAGCTACATCAGGAAAAGTTAATAGTCTAGAGTTTCAGTCTTGCACATCAACAGGTTAGAATATTTTGGGAGACGAGCCATCTGTCAACTACCTCTCCTCTCCATTTTCCCAAGGGCTTCAACACTCACTGCCATGCCCAGTTTACTTCTCCTCTTTCCTTGACCAGCTTACTTTCAGGTATCCACTTGGACCTGAGCCCTCACAGAGCTACTGAGAAAAAGGGGCTACACTTAAAGACAGAGTGTGAGTGATAGGCTTGGTTCTGCCTCTTACTAGCTCTGCTTTGTTGGGTGATGTGACATTTTCCTTCTCTGAGAAAAAGTATTCCAAGGATAGTCATCATATAGAATTGTTAAGAAAAAAAAAAAGTCACTTGACAGTAAGAAAAAGTTTTTATCAACTATGAAATGCTAGTACAGTCCTTCTAAGAAAATAGATCTAGGACTTCCCTAGTGGAGCAGTGGTTAAGAATCCGCCTGCCAATGCAGGGGACATGGGTTCGATCCCTGGTCCGGGAAGGTCCCACATGCCACAGAGCAACTAAGCCCCTGTGCCACAACTACTGAGCCTGCACTCTAGAGCCCGCGAGCCACAACTACTGAAACCCGCGCACCTAGAGCCCATGCTGCGCAACAAGAGAAGCCACCGCAATGAGAAGCTTGCACATCGCAACGAAGAGTAGCCCCCGCTCGCAGCAACTAGGGAAAGCCTGCGCGCAGTGACAAGAAGGAAGGGAGGGAGGAAACAGATCTAATTGGAACCCGTCAATTTCTTCCTTTGCGATTCTAAAGAACATATTGCATGCATTTGTACCATTCTGACTTTTTTGCGCTTTTCTTCCCAGTTTCTGAAGGCAGAAACCTCCCCTCCCAATATCCTCAGAGAGAAATAAGTTGCTTGAATGCAGTTGGCCATTTCTCAACTATAAAAGTGAGATTAGAGGCCCTAGTAGAACCTTTATGTTATTTATGTAGATCAAAAGCAACAATGCATACACAAAAAGACACACTACAAATACAAAGAATTATTCAATAGATAATAGAAGCTGCCAGCCTTAACCACAAAGAATATAACACAAAGTCTGCAAGTGCCCAAAATGAAGATGAAACTTTGATCTTCAGTGTCCATCAACCTACTTGTTTCAAAGATTTTTAAGTAAGAGACAAGGAAGAAGAGAAAGTGAGATTTTGAAAAGCAAAGAAATGCAAAGTGCACTCAGCCAGAAGATTTCTCACTACCTTCATGGTCTCTGAAGATAAACAGATGACTCAAATAGAACCAGGACCTGGTTCCAGTGATGCAAGAACTAGTTAAGAGTGCACCAAGGCATTTATTTCACCTGAGTCAAACAAGTGGGCAGGCAGTTCTGACACTGTTCTGACCCAGTCATACTGTGTCTTTCCTTTCCATCCACTGTCTTTGGGGAGTCACTGAATTAAGTCTCTCTCAGCTTCTCCATTCCAGGAATAATCAACTTGCTCCTACAGGGAGTAATGATACTCCCTGTGCCCCTTGAAATTAGGGCAGAAAGCTACATGCGTGACGAGCTACCCCTGCTGGGAGAAAAAGCCTATCCAAAGCTTTTCTTCAACTCTCCTACACATTACAGAAAGACGCAGCGTAGTAGAAAACCGTAAGAACGCAGACGTCAGCCTACCTGCGTTAGAAACCCGGCTGAGCCATTAGAACTACCTTTGTAATCCTGGGCAAGCTATTTAATCCGGCTGCGCCTCAGTCTCCACCCGCAAAACATATAATAGGGTATCACCCGGATAGGGCGACATTAAGACAATGAGCGGACAAACGAACAACGCTAAAAAAAAGTGCCCGAGGCACAAGCGCTACGTAACGGCGTGAACACTGTGGTCTTTTCTAGTTAAGAACACTGACGCCCGACAGGAAAGACCACTTTCCAAGACCCACAAGCAGAAGCTCCAGAAGGGCGAGGACGCCGGGCACTCGGCACCGCCGTCACCACGGGGACCTTGGCCCCCGCCGCGGCTCAGGGACGTTCGGCCGACGAGCCGCAGGCCCGGGCGACTTCGCCCCCAGCTCCGCCTGGCCGCGGGGCGTGCCCGGAAAAGCGGCACCGGGACGGCGGGCGAGGATGGAAGAAACCCGGGGCTCGGCCTCCCAGGACGGAGGTCGCCCACGTAGCCTCCCCAACTCACCATTCGAGATGTAAACCATCTTCCTCCTCCTCCACCTCCAGAGCGACTGTCAGGCCTGGCCCCTCTCACTTTCCGTATCTCCCTCCGCGCTCCTCCCTCTGACGTCACAGGCCACGAATAGACAAAACAGTGACTGAGGAGGGAGGTGGACAGAGCCCATTGGCTCTGGGGGGACACGCCCCCGACGGGCGTTTTGGTCTCGTCATGCTGGTGATTTTCGATGTAAGGTGGAGGCTAGGGCAGGTGACAGGATGTGACGTTGCGGATTTAGCCTGTAAACGCGGGCTTTCCTGGCTCCTTCGGCAGTGGAGTTTGGAGAGCTCGTTTGCGCTGCCGGAAGAAGTTACGCTGCTTTCTAGTTGTTTGAAGGGCCCAGGGTTGGGGAGGCAAGGTCACGTGTGAAGTGACTTGGAGAACCGGCGGCAGGAGGAGGTTCCTGAGAATTTTCCAGAATTGTGGATCTTTCAAGGTGTGCAGGGAAGTGCCTTGCGGGCGGAGGCGGTGATCAATCCGAAAAGAGCTTTACGGTCAAGACTTCGGGAATACACAGGCCCTATCTAGACAATGTACTCATTCTCTTTAGAATCGGTGTTTCTACTCTTGGTTCGCTAGAAGTGGATGGAGTTTTTATCAGCTCTTGTGAGACAGCTGAAAAATACTGTAGCGCGGGGTAGCTCGAGACCTTTCTCTGCTTGCTTTTTATTACTGGCTACTTCGTGATATTGCCAGCACTGTGGAGGTGACAGATGAATGAGAAGCTGTCTCGTGGTCATTGATTAAATATGGCCCACGTACCTTGTGCTGACTGATTAAATATGGCCCACGTACCTTGTGCTGATTGATTAACTATGGCCCACGTACCTTGTGCTGATGGGTACTTACTCGGCTCCAGCCACTGGGCTGCTTTCTGGTCCTTGACCATGGTAGTCTCATTCCTGCCCCTTTGCTTTTGTACTTGGATGTTCTTTCTGCATGGAGTCCTAATTTTTTTTCCCCCAATTCTCAAGTCATGCGTTGTCTCCTCAGAAAGTTTCTAATCACCTTAACTAAAATGAAACTGAAAATTCCATTTCAGAAATAATATTTTACATTTAACAATGTGTGTTAAGATTGTATGTTCCAATACCTAGAATAAACAAATATTTATTTTCATGTTGACTTTTTCAGTAGCAGTTTTCCCCAAAAAAGTGCATAATAGGACAAACCAACATCCTTCATTTGAAATTTTTGCAGCGCAGAGGGTTTTTTTCTGCACACATATTGGAGTGGGGTCATTAATTTTCCCAAGTACCTTCTTTAACACAAGCCATGCCACCATCATCTCTCACCTGCTCTTCTCTAGCTGTTTTCTACCTGAAATCCCAGCTTCCACCTTTACCAGCCTTAAGCAGTTTTTCACACTGTAGCAAGAGTGATCGTAAAATGGAAATCATTGCTTGCAACCTTTTAGATACTGAAATTTAGTGATTTCCTATTGCTCTTAAGATCCAGTTCCTTTTCCTGGTCTACAGGCCCGTCATGACCTGTCCATTTGATCGCCCCCTTCGCTACACCTCCTGCCACAATCCCCACCCATATTTTGTGCTAGCAACATTGATGTTTAGTCTCAAGCATCCAAGTTTTTTCATGCCTGCAGGACTCTGCACATGCTTTTCCTTCTACCTGGGACACTCTTCCCCTACTTCTTGCACATCCAGCTCCTTTCATCGTTTAGATCTCAGCTTAACTGTCACCACTTCTGAATTCCTTCTTCTGGCCAATCATCTCCATGATTATTTTCTTCATAGTACTTATCGCGATGTGAAAATATTTTATGTCATAATCGGTTTGTTTCTTTCCAGAAAATATAAGATGTAAGAGGTCAGGAATCTTACCTGCTTTGTTCCCTCTTATATCTTCAAGGTCTATTATAGTCCTTGGCAGGTAGTAGGTACTCAGATGTTTGTTGTTAGAGAGGGAGGGAGAGGCAGACTGAGAGAGAGAGAGATCTAAAAGTTCCCTAAAAATCTCCCAATCACCAAAGGAGGAAGAGAACTAATATTGGGATCTCCTGAGTACCAGACACTGCTAGGCTCTCTCTTCCTCTTCATCCCTCTATCTAGATTATTTCTTCCTGAGATTTTAATGCAGTGATTCCCTAATGAACTACCTCTAGCCTCTCCCACTCCATTTCATGCTATGTTTAGCCACTTGTTTAATCCAAGTTTGCCTCTTTCCTGCTCACATCTTCAGTTTCTCCCTACCACCTGACAATTCACACCCCAGCCTGGTCTGGCATTGAGAGCTTCCTTGATATATTTTCTTAGGTTTATCTCTGTGACTGATTTCCTAATAGACCCCTGGTTTTCCTTCCTTGTTGCTTCTGCTCATTTGTTTCCTCTTGATGGGAATTTTCCCCATCTCTTAAAATCTAATCCATCCTTCAAGGTGAGGCATGTTCCTATTAAATGAAACAACGAATAGCAAATGTGAAAGGGCTTTGCAAACCGAAAAAATACATATATTATATATAACTATATGTATATTATACTATATATATTTCAGATAGACAGATTATATAGATAATTAGTAGCAGGATGGGCCGGAGGACAAAGAACATTTCCCTCCTTTCCCTAACCTTTCATGTCAAGAACTGCATGTTAGTTACCAGCCACATGTGGCTGTTGAGCATTGAGATATGGCTTTAGTCTGAAATGAGATGTGCTATACGTGCAAAATGCACACTAGATGAAGAGATTTAGAATGACATGATGTCCAATATCTCAATTTGTAATACTGATTACATGTTCAAATAATATTTTGGATATTGGATTAAAATATTTTATTGAAGTAATTTTGCCTGTTTCTTTTTACTCTTTTAACGTGACTGCTAGAAAATTTTAAATTACGTACTTGGCGCACATTTGTTTTGCATTATATTCCTTTTGGACACCACTGGTCTAGAGTGAAGACATTATTGGCCTGGCACAGGAAAGGTACTCAGTAAATATTGGCTGAATGGCTGAATGAATGCTCTTAATAATGGATAATATTATGCAAGGTTTACTGTGTGTCAGGCACTGTTCTCAGCATGTTTTACTTATTAGTCCTTACAACAACAATAGCTAACATTTATATGCTACTTACCCTGTTCCAGGCAATATTCTAAGTACTTTTGATGTATTAATTCATTTAAACCTCAACCTTATTAAGTGGGCTCTACTATTATTTCCATTTTACAGATGAGGAAACAAGTCACAAAGAGCTCAAATGACTTGCCCAGGGTCACACAGCTAGTAAGAAGCAGAGCTGAGATTAAGGCCAAGAGTTTGGCTCTATAGTTTGTGCTCTTGACTCCTGTGCTAGGGAATTCCCTGGCAGTCCAGTGGTTAGGACTCTGCACTCTCACTGCCAAAGGCCCGGGTTCAATCCCTGGTCGGGGAACTAAGATCCCACAAGCTGTGCTGCATGACCCCAAAAAACAAACAAAAAACTCCTGTGCTGTACTGCCTCTCCACACATAAGCAGAGGTATTGAAATAGGATATAATCCAGTGTGGTACTCATAATGTAGAATGGGAGGTGGTTTCTGGAGACAATTTAAACGTATCTCAGTTTTCTCAAAGTTACAAAATAGCTTCCCACAGTTTTTCTTTTCTAGATACCCTAAGCATAAAATTCCCCTAAGCATCTCTAAGTTGATTACCTAGCCATCTCAGTTCCCATCTAACCCCAGAGGGATGGGCTACTGTGAATGACAGCTACCTGTGGAGCTGGGACTGGAGTGGATCCCACCTAAACCACATGGGTGGAGAGAGGTGTTTACCAGAGTATAGAGAAGGAATGCTGGGTTACATCAAAACAATAAGATGCCTTCAATACTGCCTTTAAGGAACACGGAAAACAGATGGCATTTATGTTCTTCATTAATCTTTTATGTGTTTGTTCTTACAGTTATTGCTCCTATATTCTTTATTTCATCTGGGCTCAGATATCTTAGCTGTCTCACTTTTCTACCTTATATTCTTTACTGATGTCTTTCACAGTAACTTTTTTTATTTTTGTATTCTTTTTAAGGTATGTAGTCTCAGACTGGACATGCTGTGCAAATCAGGGGCTTACTTTTTTACACCAATAAGCAGTTCATCCCTTCAGTTGAACTGATGGTTTTACTGCTCTACAAGTCACTTTCTTAAACCACTTGAACTCATTTTCTGCATCAAAATGGAAAAATGTTACTAGAAATTCACAATGCTATCTTCCTGGGAGAATCTGGTGGATTAAAAAGTTTGGGATTTCATCTGTAGTCTCTAAAGTATATCACAAAGTTAATGATATCATTAGTGAGCCTGTGAGGTTCAATTTAAACAGTCTATCTTGTGCAGCATGCGGGGAGCTTAGTTCCACGACCAGGGATGGAACCTGCACCCCCTCAGTGGAAGCACGGAGTCTTGACCACTGGAACACCAGGGAAGTCCCTAAACAGTCTATCTTTAAATGAATAAGGAATATCTAGATTCTAACTGTGATGCTGTTACAGGAATAGAAATACTGTTCCAATTATAATTTCTAACCTTTTAAACTCATGACCTGATTTTAGTAAGGTGGTAACTGTAATGGAAACTGTTACTGGTAAATGGAAGGAAATACTTGTACAGATTTGTAAAGTAAAACCATCAGAGACTTAGGTGTTGGTTGCCTTCTATCCTAGGGGCATTAACTGATTATTAAAAACAAATTTTTATTATTTTTAGAATTATATTCTATAGTACAAAAAAAGTATATTGCTTTCCAAGCCTTATGTCTAGATTCCTAAAAGTGGAATAAAATATAACAGAAGTGTACATTCTAGCGCTGTGTTCATAAGTCTCAAGATAACATTGATTTTTATATTTGAAAAATTAGAATATAGATATATGCCTGTTGACTTTAAGAAACATATGATTTATTATTTTCATTCTCTAAATGGTTTGGAGCAGAGCATTTGATAGTCCTTAGATCTTTTTGTTTTGTTTTAATGTGATACCTCTATATAATATAAAAGTCAAAAGATACAAATGAATATTCCATGAAGAACAAGTCTCCTGTCTTCCCCTGGAAGCCGGAATTCTAAACTTCCATCCCGTAGCTTAGAGAAGCTGTTAATAGCACTGCTTGGCAAATTCCTCTTGGGCAGTAGTAGCCTCAATGACAGACTCACCTCTCCGAAGTTCCATCTTCTCTGGGATCTTGGCTAAGCAATTCTTCACTCACTATCATCTTTAATGTTTTAAAAATGTTTTTCCCTCATTTTTTAATCCAGGTTTTTAAAGTTGTGCTCAGAAGAAGTGGTAGTACAGATTACTTCATCCTTCATAATGAAGTGGAAGTTGATACATTTATCTAACCAAATCGACATGGCCATTTAGATTAGGTCTTAGATTAAGCACTATTTTGCCTTTGACTTTAAAAATTCTGCTATTTGTGTATAAATAAAATTTCCAGAACTGCTATCTTTTCGAATATAGTCAAAACATTATTACTTATGAACAGAAAGGATTATTGTAAACAGTAAATTAAAATGTGTGAGTGATTTTAAAATATATTTATTTTGCCAATAAACATTCCGCTTTTAATCCTTCCACAACCAGATAGATGAATAAAACCTTACTTTGGATTGATAGTCTCGGTCTTTTAATTAAAGGCTCAATGAAAATAGATTCATTTTGTGGCCTCCTAGGGAAAAGTTCTTTATGGCCCAGTGATGACTGTTCCTTGGAAAGATTGTTAGCGAGGCTCCAAAGGATTCTGTTAGGGAGGTTGCTGTTGCCTCAACTAGGTGGTGAGGCGGGCTGTTGCTGATGCCTCAACATCACCTTATTTTTTTCATAAATTTATTTATTTATTTTTAGCTGAGTTCGGTCTTTGTTGCTGCACGCGGCTGAGCGGGGGCTACCCTTTGTTGCGGTGCACAGGCTTCTCATTGCTGTGGCTTCTCTTGTTGTGGAGCACGCGTTCTAGGCATGCAGGCTTCAGTAGTTGTGTCTCGTGGGCTCTAGGTGCGCGGGCTTCACTAGTTGTGGCACATGGGCTCAGTAGTTGTGTTGTGCAGGCTCTAGAGCGCAGGCAGTACTTGCAGCACACGGGCTTAGTTGCTCCGCAGTATGTGGGATCTTCCCGGATCAGGGCTCGAACCCATGTCCCCTGCATTGGCAGGCGGATTCCTAACCACTGCACCACCAGGGAAGCCCCACTTCATTTTTTCTTAACTAATTGTATAACACAAGCAGCTTGGTTAATATCACCCGAGGTCAAATATGGTTCTTAACTTCAAAAAAATCATCTTTCACAATTATCAGTAATCCATCTCTTTTGCTGTGAAACTCTAACTTGGTTTTGATGAGAAGTATGAAGCAGAGACTCTGAAAATGGAATCTGGCAACTGCCAAAGTGTTGCTTGATGTTATTCTCATTTCATTTTGAATGTATTTAGCTACTCGTTAGTGGCCCCCAGTCTTTCACATTCAGACAGAGACATTTCACAAGTGTGTTGGAGACCATATGTGCAGAAAAGTGGAGAAGCAAGTGGAAATGGCTAGAGTCACCTTGGGTTGCTGACCTGTTTGGTCTCTCTAGTTCCCTGCCATAGTCAGCTGGCTGGCAAGGGAGGGGAGCAGGTGTGCTGGCACACGAGACAGGCTCAAGCTTACTGCTTGCAATGGTGGTGGCAGCGTAAACAGTTCACACCAGCATTTTATAAGCTAACCGGGTACTGGGGAGCTCAGCTTTGGGACCCTTCCTGCATGAGGAAGCCATCCAGAATATGACTCTAGCCATTTCAATTGAGTCACTGTTTTTAGAAATGTAAAAATTTTTTTAAAAATCCCACTAAAGTACATTTTCTGTCATAAACCTTGAAAATGTTCATATCCATAATCCAACATTTCTATTTCTAGAATTCATTCTAAAGAAACAATGAGAGATGTTGAAACAGATTTACAAGAATATTTACCCCAGTGTTATTTGAAATGGAAAGAAAAAATGAAAGCCATATAACTGCAATAGTGGGAGATTAGCTAAATTTTGGAATACATAGCATAGTGTACATTAATATAGTGGGAAATTATTTATGATATATTGAGTGAAAGGAGCATATTATGAAACAGTATGTAAAGTATGATATCAATGCAAAAAAAATGTGTATCTGGAAATACAGTAAAAATTATGGGAGCTGTAATTTTTTCTTTGTGTTTTTCTACAGTTCTCAAATTTTCTACAATAAACATGTATTCCTTTTCTAATTAGAAATAAACATCAATATTTTTTAATTGAAGTATAGTTGATTTACAATGTTGTGTTAATTTCTGCTATACAGCAAAGTGACTCAGTTTCACCTATATGTACATTCTTTTTTATATTTTTTTCCATATGGTTTATCCCAGGACACTGAATATAGTTCCCTCTGCTATACAGTAGGACCTTGTCCATCCATTCTATATGTAATAGTTTGCATCTACTAACCCCAAACTCCCAGTCCCTCCCTCCCCCACCCTAAGTATACATTTGTTAGAAACTGAGGGTTTGTCTCTAGTCTCATTTTAATGGCTTGGGTAATTCTTAAAAATATTTTTTTTCAGTAGAAGTGATAGAAAATTAATAACCAAGGAGTTTACTCGGTAGTTGTTAACGTTCAGAGTACATTTTAAAGTCATTTTGTTTAATAGGTTGTCTTTGCTTTGCCTGATTGCTCTAGTACACACAGCATACACGTGGGAACCCCACTCAAGTGAGTCAGTCAGTGCTTTTGGTTTTCTCTTAGGATGAATAGAGTCCAGTAAGAATCAAGCAAACAGTTTCAGATTCCTTGCTATTAGCTCAAAATAATTCTGACTGCTTATCAAAATCAAGACTTATGTGTTAATTTTGTGAATGGTTTATTGGCAAGGTTACTGAATAAAAACCTTCATTTTAAACGTGTGCTTTTTCAGAGAGTTCTATCATACTGCTAAATAAAATCCTTTTAAAAAGAGTTAAATAGAGATGTGGACCTTTATAGATCTTTAGACCTTCTTTTGGGCAGTTAACTGATTGTCGATAGACGGTAGAATCATCTTACCAGTATTTTGCCCATGCTGAAAAAAAAAAGGCCCATGAAGCAAGAAAATTTATAGTATTTGACATGATGGCAAAAAAAAGTTGTCAAAATATACAAACAAAAACAAATCCATATACGTATAGCTGATTCACTTTGCTGTACAGCAGAAACTAACACAACATTGTAAAGCAATTATACTCCAATTAAAAAAAAAAATCCAAAAAATTCCCATATGAGTGTTTCATCTAATGTGCCTTCCTTTAAAATAGAATTTAGCCTTAAGCAACTGAGCCTTATTTTCAGGGGATGAAATTAGAGTCCAACTCAATGACTTTTGCCTCCCTGCTGGAAGGCAGTCTCTGGAAATAGCAAGCAGGGAATCAATGCTGAAAATAAGTAATTTCTTTTCAATATGGATATAGTGAAGTGTAAATTTGAGCTGCCTCCTATAACAGAGTGAGAAAGCCTGGTTTATGCCTAGGCTCTACAAGGGTCGGGAAACTTGAGGGCCGAGGGGGGCGTCTGTGCATATAGGGCCCACAAGTATGCTCTGGACTATTCTCTACGGGCAATTCTCTACGGGCAAAGCTAAATTCCTTTAGCTCTCACTCCCAAATAAGCAGGATCTCAGCTTTAGGGATAAAGAAATTATTTTTGAAATCCAAGCCTAGTAGAGGAAATGGCTTCCTTTGATCCTCTGGGTGTTATGACACCCATTTAATATCAGCCCAGAAAAAAAAAAAAAAAAAGACCTCTGGATGCTTTAGGGTATTCCCTTTTCTTCTTAATGACCTGTGGATTTCAGGAGAGAGCTTCAGAAATGTTCCAGGCACTTTACTTTTTGCTCTGGACCTTAAAGATCCGATAAACTATGCAACAGCCCCTTGAATACCTGAATTGAATTCAGTTTAACTTGATAAAGGTTTATCAGGCTGTTACTGTGTACAAGATATCATGGTAGCAATGGCACAGATAGTAATAATAGCTAATGTTTATTTAGTATTTTGTGCCTGGTACTGTTCTAAGCAGTTTCCATACGTAAACATTGTATTGAACAAGCAAAACTTACGGGTTGTGATCGATAATTTTATTTTTTCTCCTCCATCACTCCTTTCTTTTTGTTCAGTGGGACTAGTTCTTCTGTGTTCCCAAGTGAAAACCTAGGCAAGCCCTATGACTTCTCTGGTTTCTCACAGGTCATACGCTTGGTGTCAATCTAGTAATAAGAATGTCCAGTGCTAAGTAAAAGTAAAACTCCTGATCTTGATTGAAATTTAAGATATTTTTTCCTTTCCCGTGTGAATGAAAAATGTTGCCAGCCATATCAGTAAAGAAAGAATGCTGCAGCCATCAAGCCACGATAGCCACCCAGGACAGTGAGCCCTGGGGAGACCCAGGATGGGAAGGAATAGGATACTGGCCCTAGATAGCTAAGGTGCATAACAAAGAATGATGTCAGTAGGCCCAGACTCTTGCATCTTCCCATACAAAGAAAAGCGTTAAATTCATTAACTTGAGATATCTAATTTTCTTTAATTAGCAGTAATTTTTTGATGTTCTGACTACCTGGTCTTTTTGCAAAACTCCTATACATCCTGGTTCCTCCCTTACCCCTTGGGAGCAGTCTTTTAGAGGTATCTGAGAGGCTGCTTCCCAGGCTTGAAGTCCTCAGAAAGTCCACCAAATAAAACATAATTCTCTACTTTCAGGTTGTGCATGTTTTTGAGAAGACGGTGCTTAGGGACAATATGCTTCCTCTGTCAGAGACACAGGGGCCTGGCCATTAGCCATAGCTTTCCAGTTAGCTTGTTGAGCAGCAATGGATTTTATGAGTGTCTCTTGGGAAGAGCACGCTGGGTTCATAACGGGACCGTAATGGATATCACAGGCGGATGAACAATTTAGGGGTAACATACCTGTCAGTCTGGAGGTGGCATGATCCATTACCTTATGACTTGGTCTTTCCATCCTTTTCTATCCATAAAACTCTTGTTCCATTTTTTTAAGAATCATATAATCCACTTACTATCTTTAACATGTCTTCAATGTTACTAATATCCTATCTTTTTAACCTCCATCCTATTCATTTTTCTTGTCTTCTATAACAGAATTGCATAGTCTTAAATAATATAATAAGCACATTACAGTCCTTCCAAAATGTAGGGATGCATATTCATCTGTCCAGGTGGTTTCCTCATGACTTGAGATGAAAGTAGGATGAATGTCCTCTCTAAGGGCATTCTCCGTAGAGTGGGTGACATTCACAGAATAGCTGTCTCCACAGAAGTCTTCTTTTAAAACTTCTCCTCAATCTCTACTTTTGTATCCCCACATGAACAGCTTAAGAGTTAAGAAACTGGTTTCCAGATGGCTACTTTAAGAAAAGATACAGGTTGCTCTAGTTCCTGTTTTAAAATATCAGATCTATTTTATCCAGGTGCCTCAGTCAAGACTTCCATTTTAGCATCCTGATACACATGTATTATTCCACTGAACCCTCACAACGACCCTAGGAAGTTGGTATGTTCTCGTCTCCATTTTATATATGAGGAAATTGAGGCTTAGAGAGATTTAGTGACTTGTTCACTCTTAACAAATGGTAGAACTGGGATCATAACCCAGGCAGTCTGGCTGCAGAGTCCCTGCCATTATAGAGTCCCTTTCATTCTCCACGAGAAGGAGGGGGGTTGATGAAAGCACAAATGACTAATATAAGATTGAGGAAAGTCAGGTGCCCTAAGAGAATCGCATGCTGAGTGCCCATGGGGTGAGGAGGAGGGAGAGCACGCAGTACCTGGAGGGAATCAGAAAAGGATTCCTGAGAAGCGATGGTTGAAGTATATCCTGTGAGGTAAAGAGTATTTTGACAGGAGCAGTAAGGAGCTAGAAATGAAATGAACGATGTATGATGAGATTGCATCTGTCATCCAGAAATCCTCCACTTCAGCTGAATCTCCAAATGATCACATACCTTAAACCTAGTAAGACTTATGATGAAATGAACTTGAACTGGCTGATGTTTTTGTAAGCATGCTGTTTCCATAGTTTATCTTAAGAAAGACAATTGTTTTGTCATTGACTCAGATTTGTTTGTCTACCTGTTAAAACCCAGCTGGTAGACTCACATTAGAAATGTTCTAACTGGAATCAAGTTGCATAGGATATTTCCCTGCCTCTTTTGAATGCTTTGTAGACTGGCAACATATCATATCTTAAGTCATTTGTGTTCTTCAGAACCAAATGGATAGCTGCACTATACACTGACTAAACTCAGATAAACCTTTGGATTATTGTTCACTGTCATCTCCTATTACCAACAAGCCCTTGAAGCACAATACGGCAGGAGTGGCACACTTGGGTGGGAACTGTGGCAGGCAGAGAGTACCTTTCTTCTCTAAAGGGGACAGAAAATTTTCAGCTCTAGCCACTCCTCACCATGTGGGATGGGGATCCATTGCAGCCAGAGCTTCTGATGATTTCAAGAGAAGCTTGAAATCTGGATGATTATCCAAAATGTCCCTGTTTTAAAATGTTAAAATATTAGTAACTAACTCATACTTTTTAAAAAAACATGATACTGGGGGAGTTTCCTGTTGGCCTAATGCTTAGGATTCCTGGCTTGGGTTCAGTCCCTGGTCAGGGAACTGAGATCTTGCAAGTCATGTGGCATGGAGAGAAAAAAAAACAAAAACAAAAACCCAAATCAAACAAACAAACACACAAACAAAACAAACAAAAACCCCCATGATACTAGCCAAACAAAACATGTCTATGGGCCGAATACAGCCCAAGAGTCACCTGTTTGAAACCTTTGCTTACAACATACCCACTAGAAATTGCTGAAATTTCTTACAGGCCCAGGCTTGAAGAAGCATACATTAAAAACAAAAATAAAAACACTAACCCTTTTGATCCCTGGCCCGGGAACTAAGATCCTGCATGCCACACAGCATGTCCAAAAAAAGATAAACAGAGAGAGAGAGAGAGAGAGAGAGAACAAACCTGTGGTTGCCCAGGTGGGGGAGGGATGGATTGGGAGTTTGGGACTGGTAGATGCAAGCTATTATATATAGAATGGATAAACAACAAGGTCCTACTGTATAGCACAGGGAACTATATTCAATATCCTATGATAAACCACAATGGAAAAGAACATGAAAAAGAATGTATATATATATATGTATAACTGAATCACTTTGCTGTACGGTAGAAATTAACACAACTTTTTAAATCAACTATACTTCAATAAAATAAATAATTAAAATTTTAAAAATAATTTTAAAAAAACACCAACCCTTTTATTATGGAAAATTTCAAACATTGACAAGTAGAATAGTATAATGAACCCTTTTGTACCCTTTGTGGAGTTTAGACAGTTAACAACTCATAGCTAGTCTGGTATCATCCATACTCCCTCCCACTTTCCCCCATTTCCACAGACTATTTTGAAGCAAATCCTAGATACATACAGTTTCATCTATAAATATTTCAGTATGCATCTTTAAAAGACAAAAACTCTCTAAAAATATATAATCTTAATGCTACTTTCTCATCAATAAAAATTAACAATAATTCCTTAGTATCATTAAATGTCGAATGTTCAAAAATCCCCTAATTGTCACAAAATATTTTTACAGCTTTTATTTTTCAAATCAAGATTGAAATATACTGCAGTTGGTTGATATGTCTTGATAAATCTCTTTTAATCTGTAGAGGAACACAACATTTTAATAAAAATAAAACTTTTGAATAAAGAAGAGAAAACCAACAAAATTTGTATCCATGAGAGAAAAATCTACTGTTCTAGTGATGTGATGAATAATAATGTGATATATTTTCTGGTAACTAGGAAAGTACCAAATCATGTAAGTGAAGTACCTTCACCATCACCTTATTACCAGAGTACTTTAAAAAATGAAATTTTTTTTAGGTTAAAAAAATCATAAAAATAATACATTAGGAAAACATCAGCAAAAATGGTGGAGTAAAAGGGCCTCTAAAAATTCTTTCCTCCAGAAAAGCAGTAAGAATACTGGCAAGAAATGTCAGAATCAACTTTTTCAAAACTGTGGAAATTAATCAAAAGCTTACAGCAATCTGGATAGCCTTTATTCAAAAATGGCTGAATATCAGTAAGAATAGCAACCTTTCTGGCATGTTAACTTGCCCTATTCCCAGTCCCACCTCTCCATTTCCACAGTAGCCTTGAGAGCCAACAGCCTAGCAGCATGGTGTTGGAGTACCTTTAAAGCCTCATTCACAGAAAACTATCATTATTTGACCTGACTGGAGGTTCCCTAGAAGACACCATTTACAAGGCTAGCAGAACTCACAAAGTGTGGAAAAGATTTTTCCCAGGGGCATTTGTTGCAAACAATTAAAAGCAATTGATTAACTTTTTTTTTTTTTTTTTTTTTTTTTTGCGGTACGCGAGCCTTTCACTGTTGTGGCCTCTCCCGTTACGGAGCACAGGCTCCAGACGCACAGCCTCAGCACCATGGCTCACGGGCCCAGCCACTCCGCGGCATATGGGATCTTCCCGGATCGGGGCACGAACCCATGTCCCCTGCATCGGCAGGCGGACTCTCAACCACTGCGCCACCAGGGAAACCCAGCAATTAATTAACTTTTTGACTGCCTAAGACAGGGAATAACAGTTGGGGCCAACAATAGGGTAACCAAAAAACTTAAAAGGAAAAACTTGGCAATGAGCCCATAGGTACTTGGAAAAGCTTTGACAAGTTTCTGGGAATCTAGAAGGCCACCTGTAGGGGTAAGGGTTCTGCACATGCCTAAGGCTGTTTGCATGCTCAAGAAAGACCTTAGAAGGCCCTAAGCTCTCAACCTTGAGAACCTGCACAAGCAGTGAGTGAAGGGTAAGAGAGAATAGCTAACTGCCTGAATGAACATTGAAGGTGTGCCCCAAGACACACAGGGTGCTTCAGCATCAAGAGTCAGAAGCGTATTGATTCCAGACATTTAAAGATATCTCTGAGCTGACCACTAAGCTAACTGGGCAGAGACTTCAGGGGCTACAGTGGCCTTTACAGAATTAGTTTAGAAAAGTCATTCAACAAACAATAAACAGCAACAATAACAAACTGGAGGAGGAAGAAGAATCTTATTTGTGGAATTTCAATATTATATTCTTTAAAATATCCAATTTTCAACAAAAAATTATAAGACATACAAAGAAACAAGAAAGTATGACCCATAGGGAAAAAGAAAAAGAAAGAAATTGATCCTGACAAAACCCAAATGTAACACTTACTAGACAAAGACTTTAATAAGCTATTTAAAATATGTTCAAAAAGCTAAAAGTAGCAATGTCAAAAGGACTTAAGTATAATGTCTCAACAAACAGAAATATTAATAAAGGGATAGAAATTTTTTTTTTTTTTGCGGTACGCAGGCCTCTCACTGTTGTGGCCACTCCCGTTGCAGAGCACAGGCTCCGGATGCGCAGGCTCAGCGGCCATGGCTCACGAGCCTAGCCGCTCCATGGCATGTGGGATCCTCCCGAACCAGGGCACGAACCCGTGTCCCCTGCATCGGCAGGCGGACTCTCAACCACTGCACCACCAGGGAAGCCCAGAAATTATTTTTAAACAAGAAGAAAACAAATCTAAAGGTGAAAATTATGGTCACTGAAATAAAAATTCACTAGAATGTGTGACTCAACAGCAGAGTTGAGCAGGCAGAAGAAAGAATCAATGATAGATTAATTAAGATTATCCAATCTGAGGAACATAAAGAAAAGAGAATGAAGAACAGTGAACAGAGTTTCAGAGACTTGTGGAACACCATCAATCATACTAACTTATGCATAATGAGAGTTCCAGAAGGAGAGACGAGAGAGAAGCAGAAAGAACATTTGAAAAAAATAATGGCCCTTTAACACAACATTGTAAATCAAATATACATGAATAAAATAAAATTTTAAAAAATTTTAAAAATAGGGCATCATCAGAAAATCTACAAACAGCAAATGCTGGAGAGGGTGTGGAGAAAAGGGAACCCTCTTGCACTGTTGGTGGGAATGTAAATTGATACAGCCACTATGGAGAACAGTATGGAGGTTCCTTAAAACACTAAAAATAGAGCTACCATATGACCCAGCAATCCCACTACCGGGCATATACCCTGAGAAAACCGTAATTCAGAAAGACACATGCACCCCAATGTTCATTGCAGCACTATTTACAATAGCCAGGACATGGAAGCAACCGAAATGCCCATCGACAGAGGAATGGATAAAGAAGATGTGGTACATAAATACAATGGAATATTACTCAGCCATAAAAAGGAACGGAATTGGGTCATTTGTAGAAACATGAATGGACCTAGAGACTATCATACAGAGTGAAGTAAGTCAGAAAGTGAAAAACAAATACCGTATATTAACACATATATGTGGAATCTAGAAAAATGGTACAGATGAACGGGTTTGCAAGGCAGAAATAGAGACACAGATGTAGAGAACAAACATATGGACACCAAGGGGGGAAAGAGGGGATGGGGGTGGGGGTGGATGAACTGGGAGATTGGGATTGACATGTATACACTAATATGTATAAAATAGATAACTAATAAGAACCTGCTGTATAAAAATAAATAAAGTAAAATATATATTTTTTCAAAAACTTAAAAAAAATACAGCTGTTCAAGGGAAAAAAATGGCCAAAAACTCCCTAAATTTGATGAAAAATATTAATCTATATATCCAAGAACTAAAATAACTTCAAGGAAGATAAAATCAAAGAGATCCACACATAGATATATAATAATCAATCTGGGTGTCAAAATCCAAAGTGAAACAGAGAATCTTAAAACTAGCAAGAGATAAGTGACTTATGCATGAGGAATCCTCAGTAAGATGAACACTTGGTTTCTCATTAGAAACCATGGGCGCAGAAGGTAATGGGGTGATATATTCAACATGCTGAAAGAAAAGGATTGTGAACCAAGAGTTGTATATACAGCAACACTATATTTCCAAAATGAAGGAGAAATTAAGATCATATTTTTAAATAAACAAAACTGAATTCATTGCTATAAAATCTGCCTGACAAGAAATAATGAACATTGCCATTTAGACTGAAGCAGGAAAAGCATAGAGAGTAACTCAAATCCATATAAAGAAATAAAGAGCTCTGGTATATTAGTTCCTAGGGCTGCTGTAACAAATGACCACAAACTGGGTAGCTTAAAACAATGGAAATTTATTCTCTCACATTCTGAAGGCTAGAAAGCCAGAATCTGGAAGACCTTCACTTCAGAGATCCTAGGGAGAACAATTCCTTGCCTCTTCCAGTTTCTGACAGTGTAAGGAAGCAAAACTTGCCACCCCAAAATGTCCCTTTTGCATGCAGATTGCTTTGCACTGAAAAAAATCAAGGTCTAAAAGACTCAGTGAGAAACTTTGACCTTCCCCACAGCTGCCTAAAGAATGTAGATAGAGAGCCTGTCCCAGGAAGGGAGCTATCACCATAGATAACTACAGCGTGAACTAGGTTTGAAAACAGGGAGGAACCAGCAAAGTTAAAATTCCTCTCGGTGTCCCATTGTCTTTGCCTGTCCAGCAAATATTTGTTTACCAAACATTTGCTTTTTCTTCTCCAAGTCAATTGCCTTCCTCCCTTTTGAAATCCCAGACAGCGACACCCAGTATCCTCTTTTGTCTTTAGCTGAATATAGTATTTAAGGTGAGGGTTTCAGCCGTTTTGGGAGTTAGTCAGTTTTCCTGGTTCTCTCCCAAGTATACATGTTATCAAGCATTTGATTTTCTCCTGTTATTTGTCTCATGTCAATTTAATTCTTAGACCAGCCAGAGGAACGTAGAAGTGTAGAGGAAAATTTCTTCCTCCCTGACAGCTTGGTGTCATGATAATCTACATGCCAGAGAGACATTTTTGGGTAGCAAATTTTGCTCCCCTACAGTGGCTGCCCAGTGTTCTTGGGCTTGTAGCCATACCACTTCAATGTCTGCCTCTGTCTTCACATTGCCTTCTCCTCTTTGTCTTCTCTGTGTGTATCATATAAGGACACCTGCCATTAGATTTAGGGCCCACCTGGATGATCAAAGATGATCACCTCTCCACAATTTAATAAAGGTAACCACATAGGTAAATATAAAAGACAGTATAAATGTATTTTTGTTGGTAATGAAACAGGAGGGAAGGGGGCAGGGCACAACCTTTGAAAGAATGACATAGCCCAAGGACTTGACATAAACTAATTAGAATCAAATGGGTCCAAGATGGTGGACAAGTCAACTTCCACTAGACCTTGAGCTTCAGTATACACTCACTGTAACACATAAGCAAGCTAAATGACAAACCCACAGGTGCCACGACAGTTCCAAGGCCAACCATAAGGATCAAGAAGTGGGCAGTGGCCCAGTTCCTGGAAATCCCTGCCCCTTCCTAAAATAGCTAGAATACTCCTCCCACTCATTAGCCTATGAAATTACCCACCCTTATAAAAACTGACAATCCCATACCCTGGTGCCTTTCTCACCTTTGGAGATGGCCCACACTGTCTATGGAGTGTGCTTCTCTCTAAATAAATCCACTTCTTACCTATCACTTTGTCTCTCACTGAATTCTTTCTGTGATGAGACATCAAGAACCCGAGCTTCATTAAGTCCTCAAACCAGGTGTGTGATCTCAGTTGGAAGACAGTGGATTGTGGCTGGGTTCGAGTTCTGGCTGCCTGGGTTCGAGTCCTAATCTGAGTTTTGGCTGGGTTCGAGTCCCGGCCATGGGGATTCAAGTCCCAAGCAGGGTTAAGGCTGGGTTTGAGTCTCGGCACGTGGGTTTAAGTCCCAATCTGAGGTGCACGGTTTTAGCAACTCTTTCCCCCCCACACACTTATTTAAAAGACAACTGCATTAAGCAGTAATTATAAAATCTGTATTGATGGGCAAATAATGAATAAAGATATAATTTATATGATAATAGCAGCCCAAAGGAAGAGAGGGAATGGATCTATATGAGAGCAAAGTTTTCATACACTACTGAAATTAAGATGGTACGAATTCAAACTAGATTGTTAAAAGTTAAGATGTTGATCATAATCCCCACACCAACCAATTAGAAAATAACTCAAAATATATGGTAAAAGAAGCAACAATGGAATTAAAATGGTATACCAGAAAGTATCTATTTAACACAAGAGAAGTTATTAATAGAGGAATAGGAAAAAATACAGGCATAAGACATAGAAAACAAATAACAGAAGTGTAAATCACATTAAGTATAAATGGATTAAACACTCCAGTTCAAAGGCAAAGATTAGCAGAATGGGTTTTTTAAAAACTCATGATACATGCTATCTATAAAAGACATATTTAGATTTAAATATACAAATAAGTTGAAAGTAGAAGGATGAAAGAAATAAACCATGCAAACAGTAACCAAAAGATAGCTGGAGTGGCTATACTATTAGACACAACAGACTTTAAGACAAAATTTGTCACTAGAGAAAAAGGACATTTTATAATGATAGCAGTGTCACTATAGCAAGAATATATAACGATTATAAGCATATATGCACCTGACAGAGTCCCAAAATATATTAAGCAAAAACTGGCAAAATGGAAGGAAGAAATAGACAATTCAACAATAATAGTGGGATACTTTAATATCCCAGTTTCAATACTGGCAAGAAGAACTGAACAACCTTCTTGAATTAGTAATAAAAAATATTCCTACAAATAAAAGCCCAGAACCAGGCAGCTTTTCTGGTGAATTCTACCAAACATTTAAAGAATTAATAACAATTCTTCATGACTCTTCCATAAAACAGAAGTGGGAGAAACACTTCCCAGCTCAAACTATGAGATCAGTACTATCCTGATACCAAAATCAGATAAAGGCATCAAAAGAAAAGTACAGACCAATATCCCTGAGGAATAGAGATTAAAAATCCTCAGCAAATATATTAACAAACTGAACCAGCCACACATTAAAGGATTATACACTATGACAAATTGAAATTTATCCCAGGAATGCAAGTTTGGTTTAACATCTAAAATTAATGTAATACACCATATTAATGGAATAAAGGCAGAAACCATATGTCATCTTAATAGTTGCAGAATATGCATTTGACAAAATCTAAACCTTTCATGATAAAAAGTCAATAAACAAGGAATAGATGTGAACTCCCTCAACCTGATAAAGGGCTCTACAAAACAAAACAGCACAGCCAAGATCACATTTAATGGGTGAAAGAATAAATGCTTTCCTCATAAGATCAGCAACAAGACAAAGATGTTCACTCTCACCATTTCTATTAACATTATATTAGAAGATCTAGCCAGGGCAATTAGGCAAGAAAAATAAGTAAAAGGCATTCTGATTGAAAAATAAGAAATAAAACTATCTTAATTTGCAAATGACCTGTTCTTGTATGTAGAAAATCCTAAGGAATACACACTCATGCATATGCATGTACACACATACACACACACACTTAGAGATAATAAATGAGTTCAGCTAGATTGCAAGATTCAAGATTAATATACAAAAATCAACTATTTCTATACACTAGAAATGAATGATCCAAAAATGAAGTTATGAAAACAATTTCATTTATCATAGCATCAAAAATAATAAAATAGGAATAAACTTAACAAAAGAAGGGCAAGACTTGTACACTGACAACTCTAAAACATTGCTGGAAGAAATGAAAGGAAACCTAAATAAGTGTAAAGGTGTCTCGTTCATGGATAGTAAGACTAAATATTAGGATGACAATACTTCCCAAATTGATCTATACATTCAACAAAACCTCTATAAAAATCCCAAATGGTTTTTTATAGAAATTGACGATTTAATCCCAAAATTCCTATGGAAATTCAAGGGACCCAAAATAGCCTTTATTCTAGAAAAAGAACAAAGTTGGAGGACTCACACTTCCTGATTTCAAAATTTATTACAAAGCAACAGTAATCAAGATAATGCAGGACTGGCATAAAGATAAACATAGAGATCAATGGAACAGAATTCAGAGTCCAAAAATAAACCCATGTATTTATGGTCAATTGATTTTGACAAGAGTGCCAAAACAATTCAATGCAGAGCAAGAATAGTCTTTCCAATAACGGTGCTATATATTCACATGTGAAAGAATGTGTTGGACATATAACTTACACCATATACAAAAATTAACTCAAAATGAATCAAAGGTCTAAATATCTAAGAGCTAAAACTATAAACTCTTAGAAGAAAACATAGGTGTAAATCTTTGTGATTTTGTTTTTGGCAATGATGTCTTTAGATATGACATCTCAGGAACAGGCAACCAAAGAAAAAACAGGAAAATGGGACTTCATTAAAATTAAAATGTTTTGTGTATCAAAGGACACTATCAAGAAAATGAAAAGACAGAGAATGGGGAAATTTTTTATAACTCATATATCTGATAAGAGCATGCAGAATATATAAAGAACTCAACAATAAAAAGACAAATAACCTAATTTTAAAATGGGCAAATGATCTGACTAGGCATTTCTTCAAAGAAGATATAAAAATGGCCAATAAGCACATGAAAAGATGCTCAACATCATTTAATAATCAGGGAAATGCAAACCAAAACCACATGAAATATCTCACATACTAGGTGAGTGATATCACACACTAGGATGGCTATAATAAAAAACTAAGAAAGATCGACAATAACAAGTGTTGATGAGGATGTGGAGAAATTGGAACATTTATCATTGCTGATGAGAAGGTAGAATGGTGTAGCCACTCTGTAAAACACTTTCAGTTTCCCAAACAGTTAAACACAGATTAACCATATGACCCAGCAATTTCACTCCTAGGTACATACCCAAGAGAACTGAAAACCTATGTCCATACAAAAACTTGTGCACAAATGTGTATAGAGGCATTATTCATAATAACCAAAAAGGTAAAACAACTCAGATGTCCATCCACTAATGAATGGATACACAAAATGTAGTATATACATACAGTGGAGTGAACACACTCAGCTTTTGTTTATCTGGAAATGTCTTAGTTTATCCCTCACTCTTGAAGAGCAGTTTTGCCAGATAATCCTGTATCTGAAGAATCCTGTCTTGGCTAACAGTTTTTCCTTCTAGCACTTTGAATATATGAGTCCACTGCCTTCTGGCCTCCAAATTTTCTTATGAGAAATCTGCTGATAATCTTTCTGAGGATTCCTTGTGCATGACAAGTCACTTCTCTTTTGATGCTTTCCAAATTCTTTGCCTTTGCCTTTCAAAAACTGGATTATGTTTCTTGGTGTGGTTCTCTTTAGTTACTCCAAGTAGTATCCTACTTGGAGTTCTTTGAGCTTCTTAGATGCTTCTAGTCATGTCTTTTATCAAGTTTGGGAGACTTTTGGCCACTACAAAAACTTTCATGGCTCAGTTAATTAGTATCCTCCCCTTCTTCTCCCCTTCCCCCCGCCCCTTTCCTTTTTGATGATCAGAAACTCCTTTGTGATCAATTGCAGATGCACTGCAATTTAATTGCAAGTTTTTGTTTCTTTTGGTAGACTCACCTTAAGTTTCATGGTTTAAGTGGCACCATGCATTTTCAATGGCAATTAAAAGAACAAAATTTCTCTCTCATCTGGCCTCATTCATTTATCTTGGCAGAAAAAAGTTTGGTGATTTATAGCCATATTTAACCGTAAAGCTCTACAGAATAAAGGTTCACAGGCCAATGCATTCAGATAATTTATGTTGTATCTGAACAGCTGGAGATATAAAGTGTTTTGTAGTCACTTGGAACCTGCTTGATTCCATGGGCTCCAATCACTGTTTGGCAGATTCATTATTAAGGTTCTGATAGAATCAAATTCAAATCAGGACATTTATTGTACATCTACTATATGTGAGGCACTATTATCTAGCTTGAAACTGTGATTTTGCTGAATCTAATTATGTTTATAAATAGATTTCAAAGGAAAATTTGGAATGTCTTATCATATTCCATTATTACTAAAGATGAAATACATTATATCACTAAATGCTATATGCATTATATCACAAAGATAGTTCTAGAATTTTAAATTACTTGTTATGGGTTTAATCGTGTAGCCCCCTCAAATCCACATGTTTAAGTCCTAACCCTAGTATCTCAGAATGTGACTTTATTTGGAGATAGGGTCTTTACAGAGGTAATCAAGTTAAAGTGAGTCATTAGGCTACCTTAATCAAATATGACTGGTATCTTTACAAAAAGAGAAATTTGGGCACAGAGATACACATAGAAGGAAGATGACATGAAGAGACATAGGAAGAAGACAGCCATCTACAAGTCCAGGAGGGAGGCATGGGACAGATCCTTCTCTCA
Source organism: Orcinus orca (assembly GCF_937001465.1). Classification (NCBI taxonomy): domain Eukaryota; kingdom Metazoa; phylum Chordata; class Mammalia; order Artiodactyla; family Delphinidae; genus Orcinus; species Orcinus orca. The sequence continues at coordinate 34,850,569 of NC_064568.1, read as the reverse complement.
CAGCCCTCAGAAGGAACCAACCCTGCTGACACCTCGATTTTGGACTTTTAGCTTCCAGAACTGTGAGACAATAAATTTCTATTGTTTAAGCCACCCAGTTTGTGATACTTTGTTATGGTGGCCCCAGCAAATGAATACATTACTTGTATGATTTTTTTTGAAGATAACCAACTCTTTAAAAAAACTATAGGGGCTTCCCTTGTGGCGCAGTAGTTGAGAGTCCGCCTGCCGATGCAGGGGACACGGGTTCGTGCCCCGGTCCGGGAAGATCCCACATGCCGCGGAGCGGCTGGGCCTGTGAGCCATGGCCGCTGTGCCTGCGCGTCCGGAACCTGTGCTCCGCGACGGGAGAGGCCACAACAGTGAGAGGCCTGCGTACTGCAAAAAAAAACCCAAAAAAAACTATAGAAGCCTATAGAAATGGGAATATTTTGTGACTGTTTATGTTTTGTGATTTTTAAAGTTTGCAAGAATTTACAGATTATTTTTACGCATGCATCTTTTCTTAGTGGAGATCTAATTTCATGCAATGAGGAAATAAATATTGCCCTGGTCTCATTTCTTCTCATTATTTAAAAAGAATCCTGTGATGTGATACTGTCAGCTAAGTTTTCACTTTCATGTATCTTGCTCAAAGGGAAGCTCACTTTTGATGTTGTTCTCATCAAAGGTTTCAGAGGTTTCTGTACTTCATGCTTCTCGGCAGAATCACCCGAAACACAGCCAAGGTCTGTTTTCCTCACAGTGCCTTGCAGACTGATTTGTAGGTTGCTGAATGGAGCTAAATTGGAAACTACCCTATTTGAAAGGAAATGGATGTCGTCAATCCTTCCGGAATATCAAAAGCTACAGGACAGATAGCCCACAAAATATAATGACTGCCTAGAAAACCACCTGGCGAATGGCAGCAAGTGGAATGTGCTGCATTTTAATCATCTACTTGGCATATTGGCTATGGAATCATTTAATTTTGAAAGCCTCATTCTACATTTCAATGGCCTGTGTGGTAACTTGCATTGACAAAGAAAGAGAGGCCTCCCGGCCTTGAGGAATCCCTTTAGGACACTTTTTAAAAATTGTGGTCTACCTTTTACTAGATTCCTCAGAGCAGAACAGACAGACAGCAGGCCTCAAGAAATTAACTGGTTCCAGCTGATTACATGACTCACCTGGTGGGCTATGGCAGTGAGCTTTCAAGTCTCACTGTATCCAGGCTCTTTGATGGAATGGGGCCTCCAAAATCTCTTGGTATATCTGAGTCTCCTGAATCCCTAAATTAATCCAGAGATATGTGTATTTGTGAGGATGGAGGTGGGTGGGTTTGTCAAATCCTTTTAAACGTATTGAGATGATTACCAAAGCTGCAGAGGAAACTTTATTGTGGGAGGACTTGTTATGCAATGACTAAGACAACTAAGCCTTACATTGAAATGTCCACGATGAGGCCATGGATGTGAAAACCATTTCGTCATTAGTTGAATGACTGGAGGGACACAAATACAGGTTGACATCTTTTGGGAGGACATGGAACAGGAGTAGGAGGCAGTTAGGGGAACTTTCACATTTTATCTTACATGCTTCAGTTTAGTTTGATTTTTTTTTAAATGAGAATATTTGTATTATGTATTCATTTTATCAAAGAAGATAAAAATATAAATCTTGAACTAAACTTAAAGCAAAACCCAAAATACTTGGGTAATTAACACCAAATGTTTTGGATGCTTTTTTGGAAAATGGTAAGTGGGAGTGGATTGATTAACAGAAACATAATTTTCTTGTTTCCTCCTTCCTGCCTCTCATGTTACACTTTTTAAAATGCTGTCCCCACATTCCATAAAAAATAACAGTAGCCTGCACTTCCTGAGCATTTACCTAATGTGTTGGGCACTGTGTTAAGTGTATCACAAATGTCGTCACCTTCAATCCTTACCAGAATCCTAGGGATGAAAAAGGGTGAATGTTAGAGAGTTAACCGTGTAGGTATCATCTACAGCTGCTGCATCAAGTGCATTATTCTCAGGAACACGTTGCAAATACCAAACTCCACAGAACGTCATTTGGAGACACTGTCTTTTCATTGGATTTACTATCAATTTGATGAGTTGTTCAAGCAGAAATAAATATAACTGTCTTTTTCTCTTTGAGTCATCCTGTTGTCACTGGAAAATAAATTTCTGATGGTCACATTGTGATGTCTATCAATACATCTATAGAGATAGCTGATGTTCTGGAGTTTTAGCTTGAAGATCACATCCCAGGCTACAAGAAACAAAATGTCAAGATGTATCCAGAAGGGCTTCCCTGGTGGCACAGTGGTTAAGAATCCACCAGCCAATGCAGGGGACACGGGTTTGAGCCCTGGTCCGGGAAGATCCCACATGCCACGGAGCAACTAAGCCCGTGCGCCACAACTACTGAGCCTGTGCTCTAGAGCCCGCGTGCCGCAACTACTGAAGCCCAGCTCAGGTATTAAACCTAAGTTTGGAATCGTGCGCTTTAGCACAAGTGACCCCATTTTGGGCCTGTGGTTTTCCTATTTATCTGGTGCCAGAAGTATCGTGAGTAAAAATGGTATGGAGGTGACAAAACCATCGCAAGCTCCTCCTTCCTTTCCTCTCCATCCCATCTCTCCCTTCCTAGGCTCTATCTTTCTCCCCACAGCTGCGTCTGCTCCACTTTCATCAAGGTCTGATCCCAGCTAGTTGCTGTAACCATACAAGGAACTCTCAAGGTCATCTAGTTTGATCCAATATATAAATTCTCCTTCCCATACCTGTTACCGAACAAGGTCCCTTTGCCCAACATGCAGCCAGCCAAAACGCTGAGACGCCGAGGTTTGCAGCCAAGTGACGAGATGGGAGGACAAGCCTGGGGTCCGCGTCCCTGAAGACAAGAGGGCTTGGGCACTTATGGATAAAGAGGCCGGGCGGTCTGAGGCATGGGGGGTGTGGGGAAAGGTGATTGGAGATAAGAAAAAGGTGAGGTAATCATCGTTCTACGCAGGCGCAGGCGTAACTAAGCTATAGGCTTCTTCCTGGGACGCGTGTTCAGAAAATGGTGGAGTCACACGTTCTGAGGGTGGAGTTTTTAGCCTTCTGATGTCAAAAGGTCACCGAGTGGACACTTGCACATGCCCAGCTGGAGGGTCAGCAGTCTTACCCAGTCTTAACCAGCTTGAGCTCCAACTAGACACAGCTGACTCCAAATTCTTGGAAAACAACTTGGGCAAACATCTGATTGTTTAGGCTCCGTGCTGCTGGGAGGACATGCAACTTTTTTTGTAGCAACAATGAAAGCCAGCTGGATCAGTAAAGGAAGGTTACAGGTGTAATGGAACTAATTGGTGATTACCCATGGCTTCACTCCTTTAGTAAATGGTCAGTTGGTCCCATCTTTAATTTACCTTCCTTCTTCAGAATGTTAGCAAGGCTTAAACTACGACCCACGGCAGAGTTATTAGCTCTTAGTATGTGTTATTAAGGGCTGCAGAAGGTTTTCCAGCACCAAAGGAATGAGCTACAAAGTGATGGAAACCCAGGTATTGATACAGGTGAGGAAGGAAGCATTTGGGAGGCAGAGAAGTCTTTTCAGCTTCCCTAACATCAGACTAACTAGGCTGTCTCCTAGTCTGTCCAAAAGCACAGCCGTGGGGCTGCTTGCTTTAAGTGACGTAGTTATTTCCAGTCTTTAAATGGCTTTCTTCAGGCTTCTCTCGGGCCTAAAACAAGAGTCATTTCTGTAGGAGAAGTGTTTTGGACAGCACAGTGTTTATTAACTTCTCACCTCTCTGCCTTATGAAATCACAAAGGTTTTAAAAGGATATAAGGCTACACTTGTTACCAGCAATGGAGGAAACACACAAGAGACTTCAAGTTGGGCCCTGCCCACCCCAAGTTCTCTAACCTTCACAGAAATAGAGTCACTAAAAATACAATTTTTTTTCAGGCTCCTGCTTGGCCACTCCCCTTCTTTCTCCCACTAGATGTCACCACGCTACACAGTAATGAAGGGAAATGACATAAGTGATAGGCTTCTAGGATTTAGAGAAATGGTTAGCAGCAAATTGGGCCTAATTAGTTTATTTAATAAACTGTATCTTTAAGATGTAAAAATCACATATAGTCAGGCCAGAAAGTAAGTTACCTCATTCATTCACACTCTTAAAATGCTATCAGTCCTGGAAACCCAAGCAGAGAGGGGCTTACAGTCACTCTATCGGTAAAAACCTGGCTGGATTAAATCAGCTGATGACCCTGCAAAGGCTGAGTGGATCTCACCCTCCCAGGATATTAAATCTCTTTGTTGAGAGGTTGGATTACTGCTAGATCCCTTTATCACCCAAGCTGAGCTCCTATGGCTGCTGGGGATTAGACATGATCCTTCTCTATCCACAGCACTTTCACATCCTTCCTTCTCCCACTGCCTCCTTTGTGGTCACTCTTCTGTGAAGGCGGAAGATAAGATGCCACAGATAAGGCGGGAGTGAACATGGCAGCCTCTGCAGCATTTCATTCCCAACACCCCAGCTGACAAGCTGTCCCACTGCTAGTATAAAGATTCTCCCTAGTCCCCAACCTCCAACAGCCTCTGCAGGCCAGGCCTGTGATTTTCAGCTTGATCTCAGATCTAATTTAGGATATCAGGATGCTCGGTGGAAAGCAAAGCCCAGCTAATTCGACGTATCTCCTAGGAAGAGTGATAAACACTTGCAAATGTATCTAAATCGAATGACACTTGGCTCCATGAGGCTGACCCCTTCCATCTCCCAGACAGGTCTCCCTGTGTACCACCATCTAACTTCCTGTGGATAGTAATTTAACAACCAGGAATCAGGAAGCTGGTGGGTCAGTGATTACTCTGTGTTCTGTTCTTTGACCAAGACAAGTTGCCACTGACATCTGGCCTTCCTTTTGATGCAAGGTTTAAAGTTTCATTTCAGCTAGGTCATCGGAGATTGCTATTAAAATGTCCTGGGAAGGGAGGACATATGGGAACATGTGTTTATGTATGACTGATTCACTTTGTTGTAAAGCGGAAGCTAACACACCATTGTAAAGCAATTATACCCCAATAAAGATGTTAAAAAAAAAAAAAAATAGAAAAAAAAAAATGTCCTGGGAGTTTGCAAGCTCTCAGAAGGCAGATTGACATTCAGGTGCAATCATTATCATCAAGCAGCATTTATAAACTATCTGTGTCAAACTTAGCATGGGGGGGGGTCTCAAATGTGTTTACCCAAAATAGAACACCTTCCCCTCCCCACTTCTCCTAAATGAAATAGGCAAAACCAGAGCCGCCATATACAGTTGTGCACAACTCAGGGGGTTCCATTTGCGATGTCTTCTCTGTAACCATAGGTGGTGCCTGGGCAGCACCCCAAAATATAAAGCAAATACAATCAGTATTTTATTGATATAGAAAATTGTACATTCTACTTTTGAACCTTTATTTAAAAGCCAATCAGTGGTAAATACCCTTTCGATGAAAATTAAGGTTCTAAATTGTGAGTTGTGGTTGAAAGTTGCCCTCAGCAGCATCTCAGATCATGCAGATAAGCAGTTGAAATCTCAGAAGCATTTTATTTTATTTTTTATTTTTTAACATCTTTATTGGAGTATAATTGCTTTACAATGGTGTGTTAGTTTCTGCTTTGTAACAAAGTGAATCTGCTATACCTATACATATATCCCCATATCCTCTCCCTCTTGCGTCTCCCTCCCTCCCTCCCTATCCCACCCCTCTAGGTGGTCACAAAGCACCAAACTGATCTCCCTGTGCTATGTGTCTGCTTCCCACCAGCTAACTATTTTATGTTTGGTAGTGTATAAATGTCTGTGCCACTCTCTCACTTCGTCCCAGCTTACCCTTCCCGCTCCCTGTGTCCTCAAGTCCATTCTCTACGTCTGCGTCTTTATTCCTGTCCTGCCCCTAGGTTCTTCAGAACCTTTTTTTTTTTTTTAGATTCCATATATATGTGTTAGCATACGGTATTTGTTTTTCTCTTTCTGACTTACTTCACTCTGTATGACAGACTCTAGGTCCATCCACCTCACCATAAATAACTCAATTTCATTTCTTTTTATGGCTGAGTAATATTCCATTGCATATATGTGCCACATCTTCTTTATCCATTCACTCAGAAGCATTTAAAATCAAACAGATCCAGACACTCATAAATAAGAGTGGCAGGAATCACAGATTTTGAAATTTAGGTAATCCCTGTGGAAGAGGAGAAGGGAGTATCTATCAAATGGAGGTACTGTTTAACCCAGCAATTCCACTTCTAGGATGTTATCGGATGTACTTTCAAATATGAAAAATGATCTGTAGACAAGAGTTATTTATTGCTGCATTGTTGGTAACAGCAAAAAACTGGAAACAACCTAAATGTCTGACAGGGGACAAATCACACAATGGAACACTTGGCGGCTTTCACAAGGAATAAGGAAACTCTCTCTGTATAGATGGAATGGTCTGCAGATATAGGGTCCCAGGAAAACAGCAAGGTGCAGAAAAGCATGAATCATATGTTACCTTGAGTGAGTGAGTGTGTGTGTGTGTTTATTTATCTGCTTTTATGTGCCTAAGAAATTTCTGGAGAAATACCCAAGAAACTAATATCACTGTTTGCCTCCAGGGCAAGATACTGACTACATGGGCAGGGATAGAGGGCACTTACTCGATATCTTTTGTACCTTCTGAATTTTGAACTACATGAATGTATTACCTAATCTAATAACAACAAAAATAGTAATATTAATAGATTCCCACTCCCCCCCCAACCCCCCCAAAACATAGGATAATCACTGTAGCAGGTCTAAAATACAATATTCTCACAGCATAGCCTGACCCACGGCTAATTCACCTTGGTGGTGCAGCTTCACACCAGGATCAGCTCCACTACTGACAAGACAGCATAATTTAGTGCTGAGGTTTAAATCCTGCTTCTATTACTTACTAGTCATGTGACCTACGGCAGGTCTACTTAGCTTCTCTGTGCCTCAGCTCCCTTTTAAATAAGTGATGGTAAATCCTACCTTGAAGGTTTATTGAGAGGACTGGACGAGTTGCTATCTGTTGTGTTCAATGAAATATTTAAAAAGAACACAGTAGAATAAAGAACCCCACTGTGCCTGGCATCCATTATCGAGGTGTGCAGGGGCTGCAATGCTGTAACTCATAAGAGGGAGCGTGTAAGTGTAGCCCTTGACACATAGTAGATGCTTAATAAACATTAATTCCCTCCTCATTCATATTTAATTGGGCTGCCAGAGGCTTTATAGACTCTTTCTGAGCAGTCTAAGCAGTAATTTCCTACTGGATGTATTTGTGATCTCTCCATTTTAGTCTGCAGATGGACCCTTTGAGCTGTGTTAGACTGGGTTAGGGTGCTTTTAAAATGAAAACAACTATTTGGTTGTATTATTTCCATGTCGGTTTCTTGGGCTTATCTAAGTAAACATTTCCATATTTTTTGCCGAAGTTTTATATGGATTAAATTGTTGCAGTGGAAACATGCCCTGCTGTAAAATGCAAAATCTGTGGCTCTGACTTCAAGCATAAATTGAAGAAAGGTACAAGGCAATTATATGAATAATTCTTAGAAAAGCAGAAATAAAACCAAAAGTAAATAGCCAACATTTTTAGAATATTAGAGGCTGTGCCCAGCACTCTACAAGCTTTATCCTTAACCCTATGAGTTAGTTATTATGATCAGTCCCAGCTTAGACTTGAGGAAACTGAGGCAACTTATTCAGGGTTACAAGGTAGTAAATGGCAGAGATAGGATTTAAACTCATCTGGATAATTTCAGTTTCCATATTTTGTGCATATACCTCTTCTTCTGAGGCAAATCATCATGAAACTAAATTTGTAAGCCTTAAACAGAAACTTCTGATTTTAGGATATAGTTTTCTAAGTAAGGAAGGGATCATCACCTGTTTGATTTCAATGAATTCTTGGGTCCTTGTGTGCTGTGTCTTTTCTGTTCGTACAGTTACCGTGTGAGTTAGGGATTGTTCTCATCTTTCAGGCGAGGAAACCAAGACTCAGAGATGTTAGGTAACTTGTCCAAGACAGCACAGCAAGTGGAGGAGAAAGCATTTAAACCGAGGTCTGTCTACTTCCACAGCACTCAGACTTACAGTTCTGAAGAACTTTTAGTCATCTTCAGTCTTGTCTTGTTTTTCCTCAAACCCCCTGCTGGTGCACAGGTTCAAAGGAAATTCCATAGGAGGTCCTCGAAATTTGTCTCATGGAGTTGTTTCTCCTGGTCAAATACCTATGTGGCTCAAAGTAAAAAACAAACTTTCACATTAAGATAAGTCTCTGTCTCTCTGGATCTAGATTCCATCTACCCTCTCTCTATCTAATGTAATATTTCTCATTAGAACATACATTTGTGACGTGGTTCTTGTAACAATGCAATAGTTTCTGCAGTTCTTTATAGTCTGAGTTGTCAGTGCCTTAAATTAGGTGGAACAGAATTCCTTTCAGACTATGAGTCTCTGACAGGGTTTGTTTGGAGTTCTTTGACACAGCTGTTTACAATCAGAGTTTCTGTGTCTGAGAGCCCAGAACCTGAGGGGACCGACAAGTGGTAACGGGGAGACCCTCATGCAAAGAATGTTCTGGGGAGAAGTCCCTGAAGCGAGGGAGCGAGGCTGGAACGGTGGCTGGAGCCCTGGGTCCCCCACGGTGCTTTGCCATTGCCACCTCTGGGATTCCGTGTCTGTAGAAGGAGGTCGGGTCAGATGGTCTCTTAAGTAGGTATGAAACCAGGAGCTGGATTATGACCTCTGGCAGAAGGTGGAGGTATTTTCCACATATGAGAATTGAGTGCTTATCATGTGCCAAACAATATGCTGAGCACAGCTGAGGGATGATTTGATATAATCCTCACAACAGCCCTGTGAGGAGAGGTTCTGCTAGTACCCTTATTTCACAGATGAAAAATCTGAGACTCTGAGAGCTTCACTCATTTTACCTGAGGTTCCATAGGCAGTAAGTGGCAGAGCAGGGATTCAAACCCAGGCCACCAGGCTCGGGAACTTGCCCCTTAACCACTTAGCTCTCCAGACCTGAAGCTAATAGAATTACCCCTCATTCTGCTGCCCAGAAAGAGCTCATTCTCTGTGAAAATGTATTCACGTGCATATTATAGTCAAAACTGGATCCTACTGTGCGTACTGGCTGGTAGTTTCTTTTTCTGTTAGCAATACACTTGAAAGTTTATCTTCATTTTTAAGATAATCCCTCACTTCCCTCTTGCAGGGGTCTCCCTGTAGAGCCAGGCAGACTGAGGGATGTGGTGCTGAGAAGAGCACATGAGCAGTGTGGACAGAATGCACTCTTAAAGGAATGAGCCAGGGCCTTTAAATGACCCCCAAAACAGCCAGATCCTATTCAGCAAAGGGAAAAAAAACAGCATTTTCTTGGCTGTGCTTTGTAGCTTCCGTTACCTTAACTGTCATCAAGAACAATGCTGAGTCAGGGCCTGAATGATCTTTTTCTCGGCTTGGGTTCTTGTCTTTGGCTTGCTGCCATTCTTTGCGTGCTACAAGGCATGAAGACAGGTCTCCACCTCATCTATCTCTCAAGAAAGGTGGTAGATATTATACATATTTTAATAAGCAGCAACATAGCGTGCGGGTTAGGACGATGCATTCAATCCTGGCTCCAACCCTGTCGAGCCATGTGTCCTTGAGCATGTGATTTAATTCAGAGCCTTGGTTTCTTCGTCTGCAAAGCACGGATTCTGAGACAGCCTCCCTCCTAGGGCTGTTGTCAGCTGGAATCTGATGGGCACGAGTTTACTCTGCACGGTGCCGACACTGCGGGGGCAATTCCACTCTGTGCTCTTCACGGCCACCTGGGATCGTGTTGTTATTCCCAAGGCTCTTGGTGAGGCTACCTGGGACCTCTTTGACTCACCACTTAGTGTCTGGGGAACTCTGGGTCTTGCTACCGACCAGGCTTGCTGGGGACAGGGGCACAGCTCTCCCTTTTTCAAATGTCCAGATCTGTCCTCCTCCTCACCGGGAATTTGGCCCAGAGGGAATAGGTGCAGGGTACCTTCTCAGGGATGCATTAGCATTATGATTTTCTTTTCTTTTCTTTTTTTGGCTTCCCTTCTTTCCCACTTGCTCCTTCCTACCAAGCAGAGGCAGTTATGATCTATCCTGGGGCAGGGGAGGGGGAGTTGTTGGACAGCAAATCTGTCTTCTACCACACTCTCTTGCAAATCTTTTAACTAATTTAAGGAGAGACTTTTAAAACCCAAAAGCCAAGCATTGATCCCCATATGTGTTATGTTCCCCTATTTCAAAACCATATCCTGATATGGTAGCATGGCTTTATTTTATGGAGAATGCTGAGCAACTCAATCTCTTTTGTTGCCTGGCTAATACCTGTACAGGTTGCTCTTTCAGGATTCTTCTGTGAGCACCACCAAGACACCACCAAGAGAAGCCTGTGAGCTTCTCAGTCTCTGGCACCCAGCACGGTGTCTGTCTTGTACACAGCAGGCATTTCATACATGCCTATTGAATGACATCCTACCTTACCCAAGAGATATTCTGCTCCAAGTTGTTAAATGTGATTTTTAAGGTCCTCAATGGTAGTTTTTGTCCACAACAGAGTTTATTCATAAGTATGAATGTTTTTGACTTTTAAATTAGTCCTTGATTTATTAAAATTAAAAATTTAAAAAGCCTTGCATTTCATAAGCTTTTAAGTTTAGATTACAGATCTTTTTTTTTTTTTTTTGCAATACACGGGCTTCTCACTGTTGTGGCCTCTACCGTTGCGGAGCACAGGCTCCAGACGCACAGGCTCAGCGGCCATGGCTCACGGGCCCAGCCGCTCCGCGGCATGTGGGATCTTCCCAGACCGGGGCACGAACTCGTGTCCCCTGCATCGGCAGGCGGACTCTCAACCACTGCGCCACCAGGGAAGCCCCAGACCTATGTAATTCTGTTCTCGGATATTAATAGACAATTTTCATTACAATTGTGGGATTTGGGGGAAAGCAATTGAAGGAAAGGGGATTTTCTCATCTGTAATTTGGGGATAATAATAATCCTTGCCTTAAATAATTAATTTGAGTGTTAACTGTAGTAATATATATAAAATGCCTAGCTCAGTGCCTGGCACATGGTCAGGATTCATAATGCAAGCCACTATTGTTATTAATATTTTGGAGAGGTTCAGGATCAAATTCCCATTTTTCTAGGCCTTCAGTTTTTAAATTTATGATTCCTTGTAGCAATTGAAAGCAATCTGAAATGTGGAATTGGAAGTAGACAAAATCACCTAAGATTTTATTCTAGGCCATCACAGCTTATGCTCTATGCCTGTATGAGGAAGAATCTTTTGTTCATTTGGACTCCAATCGCATTATGACTCAATTATCTGATAATTTGTATTAGTCATTAAGGCAGTCTCCAAAAAGTATCTGTTCATTTCCTGAGTATAGACTTTTTAACTTTAATAATAACTTACATAATTTTGGACATTTTTATTATTTTTAAATAAAGCAACTTTCAACACATTAAATTTATTCCAGGAGATGACATCAGGCCGTGTTCTCATCTGCTTTCTTGAGTAGATTTAATGTACTTCCACATTCTTAAAATGTATTTATAATAGATTCATAATTACAAGTGTTGCTTTTTAAATGTGTTGTCTTCTCAGAAAACAGTGACTCTGACTTGTAGTTTTTATGAATTTTGCTATTTCCTTAATGCTTCAACTTCACCCGCTCATAGGAAGAAAAAGATCAAGTTACACAAACAGCGAGTTCAGATGTAGATGTTAGGAAAGCCAGGCAGCGTTGACTCATGGTTACCATGCACGGCGGGAATGAGGCTGTTGTGCTCCTGGTCATATTTATTTAATAATTTAATTTAATAATTGAGAAAACTATGTACTTAGAAAACAATCTGCTCTTTAGTGGAGACATGTAAATAAGACATTTGTATATAAAAAAAATTTTTTTTTTTAAATTTTAATTTAAAAAAAAATTTTTGGCCACAGCGGGTGGCACGCGGGATCTTAGTTCTCCGACTAGGGGTTGAACCCACGCCCCCTGCAGTGGAAGCTTGGAGTCTTAACCACTGGACCGCCAGGGAAGTCCCTCGACATTTGTATTTTTGAAACAATTTTTTTTTTAAATCAAAGGACCAAGGATTCCCTTAAGTGTAATAATAATTCAGTACCCTCTCTCTAATATGCGTTATCGTGATTCGATGCCCGTAACAGGGTAATGTGACACCATATATGGTACAAGTGCAGCTCCTCATCCCCTCCAATCCCACTCCCACCCACTCTCTATCCCCTGCCCTCCCAGTCCTTCCCCATCACCCCCACCACTGTGCCACACATCTGTGATGGGCATCACTAATCATTTAGCAAATGTTTTCCCATTGATCCTGCATGTGACCTCAGAATCCCTTGAAATACTGAGCCTCAGGTAACCACTTCCAGTTAACTGCTACAAAGGAGGAAACCTATCAAAATTCCAAGGTTTAGCAAATATTGACAATATGTCTAGTAGTTTAGGCAATTCAAAGCAGTTAGTTCAATTTTTTCAAAAGCCAGCCACATTATTTTGGGACATAATGTAAATAAAAATAGTTAATTTTTGGCTGAGATTTTTTTTGCGGTACATGGGCCTCTCCCTGTTGTGGCCTCTCCTGTTGCGGAGCACAGGCTCCGGACGCGCAGGCTCAGCAGCCATGGCTCACGGGCCCAGCCGCTCCGCGGCATGTGGGATCTTCCCGGACCGGGCACAAACCCGTGTCCCCTGCATCGGCAGGCGGACTCTCAACCACTGCGCCACCAGGGAAGCCCTTTGGCAGAGATTTTTACTTTTTAAACCACTGTTTCAACACAACACTGGTAAAGTTTGCACAACTAACTCTACAACTACAATGTATAAGTAGTATTATGTGAAGAAAAGTTGACTGTGAAACAGCTGACACTTAGGCAGATTCTTATCAGCTAAGTGTGAATGTGCCCCAAACTTCTCCTGCTTTGAAACAGATTTCTCACTGACCTTCCTTCTTTGCTATCCTACCAGCATATAGTATAGATGCTGTTTTCTGCCCCATGAAAATTCATCACCATATCCCCACATTGTGGTAGATGGAGAGATGTGTGGCCTGGCAATTTTTTGGAGATCTTCCCTGCCTATTCACTACTGCTGAGTAGTTTTATGACTTGGGTTCATTTAGTATGGAAGGGGAAATAAATCTGACCCTCATGCCATATACCAACCAGAGGCATAAAAAGACCTATGGTCTCTAACAGCACAGTCAATGTAAATGGCACTTGGGAGCTGTGGAGTGTGTTTTCTCCTTTTCCCCATACTCTGGTGACATTAGACAGGATTTGCAACAACTGGCAATCCCCTAGACTGAACACCGAGAGATATAGGACCCCCTCTGTCTCCCCTTTGCTGTGCCTTTCTCAGTCTCCTTTGATACCTACAGAAACTGAGCTGGAGAGAAGCAGGGGTGAGACTCTGACCTCCCAAGCACAGTCTCTAAGACGTTAGGCTATGGGGAAAAGGCATGAGAGAAAAACAGTATGAAATCAACACATGAAATGGAGAGAAGATGTTCAAAAAATGGTTCCATTTTTTAATGGAATCTTCCATTTTGGTAAGGCTTGCTGCCTTACCAACCACCAAGGCCCTGTCCCTGTCCCTGTTGGACCCCATCCTGGGCTTAGTCACCTTAGCCTTAGCCCCTGGCTAGGCCTCAGATTGGCCTGTGTGTGTGAATGTTCCTGCCCTGCCCACTCGTGAACTTGGGACAAGCTGCAGGTGTGGCCCAGAAGTGTGCATGGATGCACTCAGTATGCTGTCTGTGTTCTTCTGCAAGAGCTGCCAGCTCTTTCTCTCTTGTTCATTACCCTCTAAGCTGACCTGGCAGCCTGAGGCTTAAAGCTGGTACCCCACTTTGGAGTTTTCATGACAGCTCAATTCCTCAGGCAATAAATGTAATGTAATGACTAATTCATTCTCTTTTATTTTGAAAATTAGGGAAGTTTTTATTAAAGTAAATTCCTTACAACGGACTTTTGATTTGAACTGTCTCTTAAAGTTGCGTCTGGTAAATAATTAATGGCTCACTGTTCACACTAGTCAATAATTACTAATGCCTCATTTGCACATGAAACTAATATTCCATATGGTTGGTCCTATCACTTAAGCCTAAGCCAACAGGAGGAGGCATGTTGACTTGAGCAGAAGTTTGGGTTGCGATGGAATAAATGATTGGGTCGGTATTCGTACTTTGATACTCTCATGGCCAGTGCTGGAGGCAGGCAACGAGGGCACATTTTTCATTGTTTGGTGACACTTTTGTAAAGACAGTCTTGTCCTGAATCCCAGGTGCCATGAAAATCATTCTATCATGCCACAAATATTTGTTAGATTCCTACAGTGCATATACCACTGTGCTCAGAGCACCTGTCTTAGGTGCTTCTAATGGTTGTTAGGATTGCAGGAAAAAAACCAAAAACTTTGAACTCTGCTTTAATATAGAATTGGTTTCCAGATCCCAAGCGCAGACTATCGTCAATGCTTTGAAACTCCCTGGATGCTTGACATTTGTCAGAATTTTTCTAACCAAGAGGTCTTTCCCCTGAACGTTTGCTGCATCATCAATTATGGTTATTAATTATGATTAAGTTCATCATCAGTATTCTAAGCAAAGAATATTTTCTTATATAATGGGAGTACCAAAGCTGATTTCTATCAATGCAAGAATATAAAGATTAATATTTGTTTCTTACCATATTGTAGTGGAATTTCATAAATATATGAAGAGCAGAATCTGATGGCTTAGGAAGTGCATCCCATAAACTCCAGCTTGGGTGTTATGCTGGTGATGTCCTTAAATGATGTTCCCTTCTTTTGGTGGTGGTATTTAAGGAGGATACTTCTATTTCATAGATAGGCCATGTACCAATCAAGGTAGGCAATATTATGTTATTGTAAGGGAGAAGAAATAATTTTCCCTCCACTCTTGTGAGTTATTGGCTTAGGCCCCGTCATAAAAGACTAAGAGAAAAACAAACAGAAGTTTATAAATATGTACACCTCACGTACACATGGGAGATACCCAGGAAAATTGAGGAACTCTGAGGTGGCTTAGAATTCAGGATAAAATGCCATCTTAATAGAGAAAGGGGAGGAGGAATGTAGGACTATTAAGGGAGAGTAAATTATTTTTAGGAAAGTTGAATGGGCCCTTAGAAGAATAGATGGAAGGTGTGACAGTTTGTGACAAAGTTTTTCTGGGCGTAGTGTCGACTTCTAGTCTTCTCTCCTGTGATAAGATCAGTCTTCCCTGGCAGGGGATTTATGACAATTGACTTTTTTTTGGAGGATTTGTCTTTAGGCAGATAAGGAGATATCAAAGAAACATTCCAGGATGTGTCAATCTTAAGCCACATCCATGCTGCTGACATGCTCTTTCGTGATCACTGTGTCAGGGAAACAGAGGACTGAAGAGTGGAGCAATGACCATTAAATGCTTCCACCAATAAAATGTAGCAGAGGAGGTGTGTGCCACTTCCAGGCTCATGGAAGGTCTTCAAGGAAGTCACTTGGCCATGTTCATCTTTAAGGAAGTAAGCTCATCCTTCCATGAGCTTGGAAGTACAGGGTGTCTGAGCATTGATGAAAAGAATGCTTGCCTGTTGGCTGACTTCAGGCCATTAGAAAATCCAGAAGACCTTTAGTCTTTCCTTTGACTAGTGAACTCGAAAAACAAATAAATGTCCCTGAATGAACTTTTCTTTAGTGTGAGGGTGATGAAATAAATGTGGGAAATGCTTCCAGATTATTGAAATGACTGTGTCACAAAAATTAGAAGTAACTATTAGTAATCTATATATGTTGGTATCTTCAGAAATATGAACTTATTATATTCCTTAAGGGAGCTCATATTTGCACTTCTTAGAGAACTCCTATACTGTGGTTGGCAGAACGATGGTGCCCTAAAAATGTTCACGTCCTAATCCCTGGAGCCTATGAATACGTTGTGTTACAGGGCAAGGAGGAGTTATGGTTGAAGACAAAATCTAATCAGCTGACTTTAAGATAAAGAGATTATCCAGGATTACTTGGCTGGGCCCAAAATAATCACTAGCGTCCTTTAAAGTGGAAGAGGAAGGTGGAAGAGGAGGTCAGAACCAAGAGACGGCAGCACAGGAAGACTTGGGCTGATATTGCTAGCTCTGAAGATGGAGGAAGGGGACCATATGCCAAGACTGGGTAGGCTCTAGAAGCTGTAAAAGGCAAGGAAACGGATTCTCCCCTAGAGCCTCCAGAAGGAATGCAGCCCTGCTGACACCCTGATTTATCCCAATGAGACCCACTTCAGACTTCTCACCTCTAGAACTATAAGATAATACACTTGCGCTGTTCTAAGCCACTAAGTATAGGTAATGTGCTATAGCAACAGTCGGAAACTAACACATGTTCCATGCCTTCTCTAGAAGAAAGGTTAGGGCAGAACAAGTATTCAGAGGAGTGACTGATGGATGGCTTTGGAACAGGTGATGGCTAGGCTGATATGCTAGAGGATGACTTTGTGTATGATGCTTTATTTGGTTAAGAAAAAGAAGATTGGAAAAAAAATAAATACATAAATAAAAATAAAAGAAAAAGAAGATTGGAATTATGGATAATGTGTACAACCAGACTACCTTGAATCTAGGGTGTAGTCAGGGTGAAGAGCAAAGTTCCTCTTTTCCAAGGATTATTGTGCTTGCCATTAAAAAACCTGTTTTTGTATTAATGCATGACTCTACAGGCCCTCTATATAAACATATATATGTGAATATATACATACATATGAATATATATAGCATATATTTCGCTCCCTTGAAGAGATCCCCAAAGAACGTAAAATACAACAAAGTTGTTATTTAGAATAACTGGCAGGTGGAACACATACAGAGAGACAAGAATTTGGCTCAGAATAAAAAACTGTTCAATGAATGGCCCGAAAGATTAGCAATGGTAGACACCCAAATAGACAGGTTGTTAACAATCATTATCTTTTACTAGATCCCCATAGGTAAGCATCCTTTTCTATTTTGTTTGCTAAAATTCTGCACTGATCAGAATTAGAACTACTCCTAAGCTCCTTTCTTTCTTTGCTAACCTAGGCCACTTACCATTATTCTCCTCCCCACTTCCTCTCCTTATTACCAGGAGCCGTGTTCTACTTGAGAGTGTTATATTTCGGCCATTGGTAGCTGCTTTACAATAACGATGGCAAAAGATCGCTAATAGTTCTATTATTTATTTCACTCCCACCTTGTTCTAAAAAGAATTTAAGGTGGGTTGCAAAAATGCATGCAATACAGCAAGATGAAACAAAGATTAGTATAGCAAAGAAATTAAGGCAAAAGGAAGATAAAGGTGGGAAGAATAAGAAACTGGGAGTACAAAATATGCTCCGTGAGGCTCTGAGCCCTTGCCAGGCGGGGACCCCAATTTTGGCCCTAACAGTCGATTCAAAAGGGGGAAAGTGATCAGTGACATGAGTCACAAGTCAGTTGGTTGGTCAGAAGCAGCGCAATAATTCCTGGAATTTAGACAAGAGAGAAATGTCTCTCATAAGGCTCTGAAATGAGGACCTTTGTGGAATTCCCCACCTGGAAGAAACAGCAAATTCCTCAGGGCTATGTCTTGTTACAGTCTTCAGTATTGGCCTGTGATGTCATCCTCCAGCAGAATTCATCAAAAACTCTCTCCCGGGGATCAAAGGGACGTATTCCAGGTTTAACGAAGGCACAGATTAAGAGTGTCTAGAGGAACAGGGTGAGCATCCTCCATAAACATTTCTTCTCAGCTGGACCCTGCTGGAGTTTGAAGTGTGTGTTCTTTCCTGTGCTTCAGTGAAAGGGTGAACAGTCAAAGCGTTTGCAGAGAACTTCAAGGTTTGGGAAAGAGCTTCAGTCTCCCTTTTTTGTGTTTGGGAGATTTAAGAGGGGAACCCCTCGGGCCCAGCAGAGACACCAGGAGGAAGGAAGGGTGCGTGAGTATGTGTGACGTGTTACAAAGGATTGGAGGTGGAGTGGTGGTGGTGTTGGGTCTCAGGCTTCTCTGGGGTGTGGACAGTCCTCTCCCAGCAGCAGAAGCAGTTCAGCTCTGGGACTTCCCTGGCGGTCCAGTGGTTAAGACTCCACGCTTCCACTGCAGGGGACACGGGTTCAATCCGTGGTCAGGGAACTAAGATCCCTCATACTGCGTGGCCGGAAAAAAAAAAAAGCAGCAGTTCAGCTCTTTATGCTGTTGCCTTCAAGGGTGCCTGGGTCCAGGAGTCACTGGGCAGAGCAAGCTCCCCTCCGTGTGCTGGGGACCCGTAGCCATCGGTGAGGATCTGTCTTCATCTCGGGCTCCCTTCCACATGCAGGCCTCCTCCGGGGCTCTGCGTGTTCATCTGGCACCCTGACATGTTGTAAACAAAGATCACTGATACTGTCCCCCAGCAGCCCAGCACCTGCCTCTCAAAAACTCCTGAGGCCTCAGTGAGGTTTGGGAACCCCTCCAGGCTCCAGCAGCGGCCACTCACATTTTTCTAGCAGCATTGTCCTTGTACATTTTTGGCAGGAAGAGGAAATAATGAACATGTGTTCTTCCAAAAATACTCCAATTCATTCTTCACACTACAGTCCCCGTGATCTTTCTAAAACATAAATCTCATCATGTCACTTCCCTGATGAAATCTTGCGCATTCTTCCCATGCCCCTCAGGATGAAGCTGCAGGTTTGAGTACGGTCAACCAGACTCTCAGTTATCTCTAGAGCCTCAACCTTCCCCATTTCTCCTCCTTTCCGCTTGTCACCACTGCTTCTCTACAGTTGTCCACACTTCCATCCTTTCGGCTGACTTACGCCTACTTCTATTTCAGGTGACAGCCCAGAAATTAATTCCTGCGGGGAGTGGTCCTGGAGGTGCGTCTGCTGGGTGCTCCAGGGGCATCCTTTGCTTTCTCCAGCACAGCATTGTGTTAGGAAAATGCCCGCTGCAGAGACAAACCCCAACATTTCAGTGGCTTGATGCAATAGAATTTTATTTCTCCCTCATCTAACCATCCAATGCAGGTGCCCCTGGCTCTCAGGTGGTTCTCTCCAGGGTTATTCAAGGCTCCAAGCTCTTTCCACATTGTTGCTTTGCCATCTTCTGGGGCCTCTGAGTCTTCAGCATGCACCTGGGGCAGGAGAGACAGGGGCTGGAAGGCACACATGCACTTTACTGCTTCGATGCAAGGGCGTCCCTTGTCCCTTCCACCCCAATTCCATTGGCATGAACATGGTGTCATGTCATTGCCAGGGGCAGCTACTGTCCACTGACAGTGTTATAATATGGAAGGAAGAGCACAAATTTTGGTGGGCACACAGGCTCCTCAAGAGCATTATTTTAATTGCCCGTGGCTCAACTAGACTCTGAACTCAGTGAGAGGAAAGATGGTGACACTCACTGTTAGATCGCTTTGCCGGCACCGTCACTGGCACTTTGAGGCAGAGAGTGACTTGGCTGGAGAAGGGAGTGGGTCATGAAGACAAGTCCTCCTCTTGAATACCCTCCCCCATACTGTGAGCGCTGGGGAGAGAGAGCCAGCAGGCAGAGAGGTGCTCCTTGCTGCTGCTGCCGGGCAAGCCCCTCTAAAAAGAGCCAGTTCCCTTCACAGAAAGGCATTCATTGTGAGCAGAGAGGTTCTGTAATCACAGGTGCCCGTCTAGGCATGAGCCTCCTCTTGGATGATGGGGCCTTCTGATTAAAGACTTGTTATTGGTACTTTACGGGGCAGAGAGAAAATGTGCTGCTGTTGCTGTTGCCGTGATGCTGGGATTGCAGCTCCACAGCACATCTGGCACCTGCCTCTGAGTCCAAGGAGATGGGGGGCGAATGCTTTCTTTCTCCTCTTCTTTATAAGTCAGCTACATCTTTAAAGTATCTCTTCACAAGCCATTTTTTTGTATATGTTGTTATGAACATATAATAGTAAGAAGGCAATCACCTATCATATTGTCTGGGTAGAAAAGAAGTAATCAATAGACATGATGTCTAATTGACTTATGAAATGGGAAAAGTAGAATTCACTAATCTCAAGCAGTGAGATTTTTCTGTTTCTGAAAATCCTCAGGTAGGACAGTAGTGCCTCAACTTGTGAAATTGAGGCCTTCTGCTTTACAACTTGAGGCCCAAATAGTGACCCAAGGTTATGTCACAAATGAAAACACTGGAGGGTCCTATCCCCACAGTCCCGTATGGGGAGGAAGTCTGGTACTCCGCTCTGCAAGGTTCCCTTCTTCTAAGTCAAGAAGCCCAGGGCTGACTCAGTCCAAAGGGTTCAGTATTCATTGCCTTTGGTGTCGCTGCAGAAAGTCCAGCCGTCTTGGTGATATAGTTCAGCACATGCTACCCCAAATCTGACACATTGGCATATTGAATATTTCAAGCAGGAAGGTCACTCCGACCTTCTCCCCCCCTTGCCCTTCTTCCCTGAAATAGATCATAAAACCTTCCTGTGAGAGGTCCCCTCCCTATACCTGGAGGAAAGGAGCATCCTTATCTCTGAAGACAAAGGGATGCCAAAAAGAACCTGAAGAAACAAGCCTTGCT
The DNA here is from genome assembly GCF_937001465.1 of Orcinus orca. Classification (NCBI taxonomy): domain Eukaryota; kingdom Metazoa; phylum Chordata; class Mammalia; order Artiodactyla; family Delphinidae; genus Orcinus; species Orcinus orca. Next base: position 34,829,916 of record NC_064568.1, on the reverse strand, counting down.
AAGTTTCCCCCAGTTTACTGCACTTATACTCCTTAAGTTATCCTATTCCTGCATGACTGTCCACTTGCCATCAAACCTAGCATAAAAATACACAGGTCCAGCTGTTTTGGGGGGGTTTTCATTTCACTGTGAAGGCTCCCGTGTAAAACTTACATTAGATAAATATGTATGCTTTTCTCCTGTTAATCTGCCTTTGTCAGTTGACTTTTCAGGCCCAGCCAGGGACTCTAAAAGGATGGAGGGAAACTTTCTCTTGCCCCACACCAGGCAGCCCCCATCCAGTGCAGGGGTCATGGCGGAAGTTCAGCAGCATGTTGCTGTCTAGGGTCTTGCCAGTTTTCTCAGGGTTTGGGGGAAGGAGAAAGCCTCATTTCCCTCTTTTCAGTGGTCCCCTCAGCTGTGGGCACTGCAGGCCAAAGGGGCAGTAGGGAGCCAGGTTACAGCTCTCCAGTGAGATGGTCCTGTTCAGGGCAGTGACGTCTCCATCTCCAGGACAGCCAGGGCAGAGCAGAATGGCCTCATTTGATGCCTCTCTGCTCATGGCCAAAGAGCCAGCCCCCTGGACTTGGTTCTGTAGACCCCGAGGGTCAAGCTGGCATGAATCTCACTGCCCCTCCCTGGCACTCAGTTTTGGCTACAGCCATTCTAGGCCTTAACAGGTGCCTGTGACTTTGAACCTCAGAGATGTTCTTGGTTCTTTTCCTCCAGGAAGGCCCAGGATACCTGACCCCTTCCAGGGACCATCCTTCTCCAAACAGTGAATTCCTATATCCCCTACCGCTAATAAAAATCACTAATATTTACGAGCACTTACTACATGCAGGCATTGTTTTAAATCTTTTACACGGATTAGCCCATTTAATCTTCACATGCACATACAAATTAAGTAGACCTTAATCTTATCCTCATATTATGTAGAAGGAAATTAAGGCACAAAGAAAGTAATTGCCCCAAATTAGGCAGTGTCCAGTTTGAACCCATACTCCACAGGCCAGTTTCTTCACTTGCTCCCTGCTCCCTCATTTACATAACAAAACTCAATTTTTCTCAGAACAGAGATGGGCCCCAGGCCATTGGACTTTCCTGCTATTGTCACCAGCAAAGCTCACTGGGGTCCCCAGGAAAAATCAGATGGAATCTAGGTCATAATGTCTAACCTTTTGGGTTTAGTCTAGTTTCACTTGCCTACAGGGGGCTGTGTACAGAGGCCTTGCACCTAACACATCGGATTAGAGTTCCCAGCACAGAACCCAGGCTCCTGACACCGCAAGTTGGCTTACCATACGCAGAAGTGCTGCGCAGGATACCTCCATTCAAGATGGCGTCATCATCAGCAGAGATGCTGCCCCTGGCACTGAGATCTGGAGCCGCAAGCAACGCACCTGCACTCAACCTGTGAGAACGCTGCCCCTTCACCCGCGACCAGACCCGGTAACGCAGCCCTGCCCAGGGCCTGTTGGGCAGAGTGTGTGCTCTACAGTGGGAGCCAACACCTGTCCATTCTTTTATCAAAGACTAAAACTTGACTTTGTGTCTGAACCAAACTCACTCTCATTCTGTTGGTGCAAGCAATACCAGGCAGGAGGACCCTTCTTGGAACCTGGACTTGGAAGAGTCAGAACATTACCATTATTAAAAATGTACACAATGAAGAAGTTTAAAAAATACAGAGTAAATCCCTCAACCCCCACTTACTCATCCCTCACCACAGGTGATGGCTTAGAACAGCTGGGTATGTATGTGTCCTTCCAAAACTTCCAGCCTTTGAGAACATGCCCATGTGTTTCTACAAAACCGGAATCATTTCTACAAAGCAAAGAGTGGAATACCTGGTGGTATCTTTTGCAGAAAAGTATTTTGCAAGAAAGTTCAATCTCCGGGCACTGTGCTGTGCTTATAATTCAGAGAGGTCTTCCTGACCACCTTACTAAAAGTAGCACCAGTGATATAGATGGAATGCATGGGTCCGTCCCAAATTCGTATGTAGAAACCTAATCCCCAAGGTGATGGCATTAGGAGTTGAGGCCTTTGGGAGACAATTAGGTCACTAGGTATTAGGGTGGAGCCCTCATGAATGGGATTAGCGCCCTTTTAAAAGAGAACCCAGAGAGCTCTCTTACCTCTTCCACCATGGGAGGTTACAGTGAGAAGATGTATGAACCAGGACGCAGGTTCTCATCAGACAGTGAATCCACTAGTGCTTTGATCTTAGACTTCTCAGCCTCCAGAACTGTGAGGAATAAATGTTTGTCGTATAAGCCACCCAGTCTCTAGAGTTCTGTAATAACAGCCTGAACAGAACCAGAAACAGTACACACACAGAACTAGATTCCCCATGGGCCCCTAAGTTTATTGCATACTAGAGAAAGGATTTGCTTTGCTGCATGTCTTGTGCTCTGTATGCTAGTGGAATGAAGCACGTGCTCTCTTAGGCACTGCATCAGACCAGGATACTGGAGCCATTCTCTTCCCTTGGCCCAGTCTCTCCATCTGAAGTAGGGCAGCGCCTTCTCGCTTGCATGTGGCCAGTCATGCTTTCTCCTGTGAGATGCTCCAGCCAGACCTAAAATGCTTGAAGCCAGGAGACTAAGACCTTCTGCTTTCTGGACTTTAAGACCCTAGGAAGAGTTATCCCAGCCTTGGTAGGCAGCTTTTTGGATTTCAGTTTTCCCTGGGAGGTGTAATGTGGGAGGTCCCGTGTGCTTTGGGAGCGCATGGTGGCTGACAGTGTTCTTTCGCAGGCTTCCAGGTGTTCACCGCAGGCTCTGGAGAGAGGGAGCGAGGGAGGGGTCACTGTCAGGAGTGGTACACGCTTTGCTGAAGGTGACTCAATGAGGCGGGCCGGAGCTGGCACTAAGAGCCTGTCAGACCCTGTACTGCCCCTCCCTCCTCACATCCATTCAACTGCCTCTTCTAAGTGGTACTTTTAAATGCAGATAAGGATGCTCCCAAGGGAAAATTCCTCCTCTTAAAGTTTATTGTCCACCACCCCACCAACCTCCCCACCCCCCCACCCCCCCACTCCCCCCCTTTCCCAATTAATGGTCATTCTGGCTCCTTAGACTGTAATATAATTGTGATCTGCTTGGTGGAAAAAGATTATTCTATTTAAGTGTCAAATTTACAAAAGAATTAAATTAGAAATTGATTTTTTAAAAACTCACCGAAAGCTTTCTTTAAACAGAGAGGCACCTTGGAGGCATTTCACATTATTTGATCTACAAACGCTTGATTGGCACACAAACCTTCAAGGAAAATACACTGTGTAGAGGGGAAGGCAGACGAGTGTGATTTGCATGGGCACAACTTGTGTGCTGCTTCCAAACCTCGTACAGATCCTATGATTTGATCTATTGTACTCTATATGTTGTGGCCACCTGTTTTCCTGTCTGTGATTGCCATTATAGCGTGAGTCCTTTGCTGGCAGGGAGCACATCTTAATCATCTGTACATCTCCAATATACAGTAGGGTTGCTGACAGCTGAGTTCATGTCTTATTTTCTTTCTACCCTTGGCACCTGATTTGGGGACTGGCATTTGGGGGCACTCAGAAAATATTTATTGAACTGAAATAGCTAAATACAAGTTTCCCTCTTTGGAAGTAGTAGGGATTTTTGTACTTGTAAAATTCCTCTCATTAGTATAGCCCATTAAAACAATTATTTCATGTTCCTGGCCATAGGCTATCTGTAGGAACTCTGACTTCCCACTGATGAATTCATTTATAGAATGTCTATCATGTACCAGGCACTGAGCTAGTAGGTAGGGGTACAGTGAGCAAGGCACATGGGGTTTCTGCCCCTGTGGAGCTTATGGTCAAGGGGACAAGGCAGAGGGATGAGAAATAACAACAGCATGGTAAGTCCTGGTAAGAGCAGAGGGCAGGAATGGAAGCAATATTTGCACTAAGACCAGAAGGGCAGGGAGGAATTAGGCAGGCAGTGCAGATGGGAAAGGGGTCCTAGGTACAAGGAATTGAAATTTGGCAGGGCCAGAGGCTAGAGAAGCCTCAGAGAGGGTAGAGATGGTGGGGAGGTTGGCCAGGGCGGGCTGGCAGAGGCTGCGTTACCTACATGCAAGACTTTGGAGTGGATACTGAGGAGGGGGAGGGGAAACATGAAAGGTGACTCTGGCTGCAGAATGCAGGATGAATCTGAGAGACCAATACTTGGATCAGTTTGGATTTTTAATGTCCAAGCGAGCATTTATTGTGGAGATAAATGAAGACCAGCCAAATGAGAATAAGCAAAGGTTATTTTCTCTGAGCTTGCTATACAAGGGAGTGAGCCACCATCACCTGCGTTTTGGTAGAGCCTCGAAGGCAGGTAGAGGAGTGGGAAGGCTTTATAGCTCGAAAAAGGGGAAAGCTCGAGTCTCATTATCAACAGGGAGAACTACAGTATTTACAGTTGCAGGTATTTAAATTAGAGTTGCGAATAAGAGCAATCACTTTCATCAATGTGTATTAAATTCCCCTAAATATTTATTCCTAATTATATAATTAGTCAATTAATTGTAATGGTCTAAGACACACTGAAACGGAGCAGGACCCTATGGTCGCGTTGCCCCCCATGTCCTCCGCCTGCCTTTTGTCTGTGGAAAAACTTTAGCCAAAGAATAGTTTAATCAGACAAGGGAGAAAATGCAAAAACAAAGGAAAACAGTCCAACAAGACTAAATAATAATACTTTAGTCATTAAGCATAATTCAGGACCTTTAGTTCCTCCTCAAGGGCTATAGATAATATTCTGACCCATATCCTGTGAGCTGTCTCGTAGATACTGAAACCCCGACCAGGTGGAAGAAGTCAACTACATGATGACCAGAGTGTAGCCATGACATAAGCTGCCGCAATTCCAAGAATTGGCCTCAAAGAAATGGGAACAAACCGACCCTGGAACTGAAGACTAACTGTACCTAAAACAATTAAGATGACGCTGATCAGACTACCGATGACCAATTTCAAGATGACTGTCAGAGCTGACTATGCTGTTTCTGCATGTAGCCCCTTCCCCCTCAGCCTGCAGAAGCTCTTGCCCACCGATTGTCAGTGGAGGGAGTCAGCCTTCAGACAGGCGTCTGCCCTGCGGCCCGCCGCACCCCTACTGGTTGCTGGCATCTGAAATGAAGCAAACTCTCCTTTCCACCCACCTGGCCTCTTTCTTGGCTTTTGATCAGCAAGCAGCCGGACCCCACTTTCGGTTACAACATTATACTACATTTATAGATTTATTTAGTATATCTGACTTCTTTAAAGCATTCCACATGCCTGACTGGGAGGACTTACACCTTTAAAAACTTTTTAAAAATCCCAAATCTGAAATAAATCACATAGATTCAGCAACATGCATTATTAACTGTTCCTTTTTTTTTTTTGGCCATGCCCCGTGGCATGTGGGATCTTAGTTCCCCAATCAGGGATTGAACCTGAGCCGCCTGCAGTGGAAGCAGGGAGTCTTAACGAGGGAAGACTGGACTGCCAGGGAAGTCCCAACTGCTCCATTTTTAAATAACAAATGTACACAGGTTGTCCTAAAGATTACAAAACTTAGTTCTCTAAGGACTAGTATTAAACTTAGGCTAAGGTACTTATCTGTAAACGATCTCAGTTTGTAAAGTCACCTACGCAAGTAAGAAGAGCAGTGTTGCCACCTCAGGCAGGCCAAGGGTACTAGGTAAAAAAAAAATGAGGACCGCAGTATTGTTGCTTACCAATCATATTTGAGACTGGGACCTGGGACCTGATACTACCTCCTCCTGGATAATTCCACCCATGCCACTGGAAAACACGCCAGGCCCTTGGTTAGCATCAGTTTCCGTCTTCCATTGTTGGCAGATGCCTCCTGGCCATTCCTTGCACTGGGATTTATTGCAGCTCAGTGCATTCTATTTCGCGGGGGAGTCTTTCAGCTATCTCTGATATTTCCCTTAATTTCCTTCAACTCTTGTCACCACTTGATTGGATTAATCTCTTTACCATCCCATTGGATTCCTTATATATTTTGCTTGACAACCTCTCCAGGGACTCATGTTAAGAGGCTGTCCTGGTGAGAGGCAGAGGGGGTGGTGGCCTGAATGTAGGGATGGAGAAGATTTCAGAGCTACTTAGGGCAGAAGACAGATAAGATTGAATGACTGATTAGATGTTGGGCAGAGGGTGTCGAGGGCAGAGGAAGGAGTCAGAGAGACTGCCCAGGTTTTTGGCTTGGACAACTCAGTAGAAATATGTTTTATGAAAAATCACTGACAGGTATAAAACATTAACTCCTTATGTGCGACAGATTTAGTTAGCCAAACATGGGCTACTTTGTAAACAGGCAGATGCGGCATGCTAGGGGCAATGAGATGGGGCAAAGAGACCCAGGACTAGGAGTCAGGAAACCAGGTCCTTTTCCCAGCTCTGCCAATGACCTTCTAGTTGCCCGCTGGACAGAGCCCGTCTCTTACCCAGACCTCCCTTCTCTTGTAAATAAAAACATACACTAAAAGTCTGAGTCCTATTAGCTCTAAAATACATAAATCTGCCAGATAAGAGGGTTGGATTAGACAAAGGTTCACAAGTTTCTCTGATAATCTGATGAACACCAAGTACCCTCTCCCGAGGAAAATGCATGAAACGTTTACATACCCTTTCATGGGATTCCTCCTGCTTTCCATGCCCACAGATTAGATGGTCTCTGAAGTTCTTTCATGCTCTTAAATTCTCTAATTTTATGATTCTTCGAACAAAGACATTTCAGCATTTTAAATCACCTTATCTCTGCCAAAGAAACAAGGATAAAAATGGTGTTGACTTTCTTAGTTGCTGTGTTCTTTCTTTTCCCTTTAAATTACCCAGGTCATCTTTTTTTTTTTTTTTTTTTTTTGGCCATGCTGTGAGGCATGTGGGATCTCAGTTCCCCGACCAGGGATGGAACCTGTGCCCCCTGCCCTGGAAGCACGGAGTCTTATCCCCGGGCCATCTTTTTAGAATGGACTCCCTGGGGCAAAGGCTGTCTCAGTCTTTGTATTATAATGCAGTTGGATGCTTAACAATGCCTAATTATGATAATATGGATTATGCTATAATGTCACCTGTAAAACTTGAGAAGTTTAGGACACATTCATAATATTTTAAAAATCTGTACCAAATAGATGGACAACATTTAAGGGAATATACAGTGTAACTTGTGCTTTCACGTTACAATAGAGGGTTAATTAAACATCCCCAGGAATTTATCTCTAAGAAGTCACGTCTCACAGAATATCAGAATATATATATATATAATATGTATATTGAATACATATGTATTATGTGTAATATAAGTCTTGTATATATATACAACTATGTTATAGTATATGTAATATATATTTAATATATACATCATGTATATTCAATAATTTTTTGAACACTTAATGATAATCATAATCTTTAGGCTTAGGTAATCTTATTTTTTTTTAATAAATTTATTTATTCTATTTTTGGCTGCATTGGGTCTTTGTTGCTGTGTGCAGGTTTTCTCTAGTTGCGGCGAGCGGGGGCTACTCTTCCTTGCGGTGCACGGGCTTCTCATTGCTGTGGCTTCTCTTGTCGTGGAGTGCAGGCTCTAGGCACGCCGGTTTCAGTAGTTACGGCATGCAGGCTTAGTTGCTCCGCGGCATGTGGGATCTTCCCAGATCAGGGCTCGAATCCATGACCCCTGCCTGCATTGGCAGGCAGATTCTTAACCACTGCGCCACCAGGGAAGTCCTCTAGGGGATCTTATTGACTATTGAAGTATATGCAGAATTGTTTGCCCTTGTACTACAGAGTTTTGGTTTTTAGAGTTATATAGGCATGTAGTTCAAAGAGACAAGTTCTTCAAGTGTGATTAAGAAAAAGAGTAGTCCCCAGTCTGCCTTGCACCCTTTTTCCCTTCCCCAGAGGAAACCACATTTACATTTTTTAACTGACTGAAAAAATTTTCCTTCCATATCTATGAATAACATGGCTGTGTTGCTCCTTGTTTACTTTTCTCTTTTCAGCTTTATCTACTGACGTCCCACTATGGAAGATGAGGATTTAGCTCTTGCTTCTTCCCGTCCCTATCACACATGGTCACTTCCACCCTCCCAAGGTGATTTATCATAATTTTAGTTAAATCAATGTTCAGTGTTTACATATTATGACCCGATATATTATTCAGAGCTTACCATGTAGAAAACAACCACTTTTCTTTTCCTGCACAATTTTGTTTTCTCTCAATAACTGTCTTAAAAAAAATTTTTTTTTTTGCTTCAGTTTTCTGTGTATTTATTTCTGCTTCAACCCAGTAGTGCTTCTCAAGCTATCTGTGATGAAGGACTAACTTTTTTTTTTTTTTTTTTTTTTTGCAGTACGCGGGCCTCTCACTGCCGTGGCCTCTCCTGTTGCGGAGCACAGGCTCCAGACGCGCAGGCTCAGCGGCCACGGCTCACGGGCGCAGCCGCTCCGTGGCATGTGGGATCTTCCCGGGCCGGGGCACGAACCCATGTCCACTGTATCGGCAGGCGGACTCTCAACCACTGCGCCACCAGGGAAGCCCCTGGTAGTAATTTTTTAATAGTAAATTTAGTAGGGTTTCAGGAGAGAGCAAAAGTAGGTGTGTTCAGTCTGCCATCTTTACCCGGTGTCTGGTGTCTGCTTTCTAAACACTGCTGTCTGCTTTCCATTGTGTTCTGGCTTCCATCTGTCTCTTCCCTTCCGTCGAGTAATGTATTCGGTGAGGATGTAGCTGTTGTTTTCCAAAGGCCTTGGTGCCAGCCCCATTGACATCATTTACCAGCCGCGTGACCTTGGACAAATCACTTCACCTCTCAGAAATTTAGTTTCTTCAACTGTCTAATGGAAGGAATAATAACACCTACCCCAAGTGATTGTGGAGAGGTAGCACTCAGTACACAAGGTTGCCGTTCCATAAACGGCACCTTGTGTTGCCGCTACTGCGTAGGCTTGACCCTGCCCCCTTCCTCCTCTCTCTCACAGTCTGTGAACTAGAAAGTTGAACTGCCATGGATGCTAGGCTGAAGTAAGACTCCTAAGTGGGCTCTCCTAACGTTAAGGGGAAACATTATTTCAGAGACTTGGTGGCATCAGGTTTGGCTGCCCAGAGATTCATCTATTGGTTTTAGCTATTCTCCCAGTTAAAAGAATCTCCCAGTATCCTCTCTCCCAAATGCAGATCTTATCACTGAATCTCTGGAGGCTTCATGATGCAGGCGTGGTCTTTGGACGATGTCCAGGTGTCCTCCTTCATGTCCAGCCACAGGGCCCCACTCACTCATGGCTCCCAGACCTCACGCTCTTGCCTCCATCATTGTCCCTCTAGTTCTGTTCTTTCAGCCCTGCAGACCCCAGAGCGAATCCTGCTTTTCCTGCAGGAATTAGGTCAATTTTCACCCTTTTCTGGAAGCTTTTCCTGACCTCCCCCACCCTGACCCCTGTCTCTCAGACCCCACTCTGGGTTAGTGTGCCTTATGTGCTTCCTTATATCCTCTGGGTGCACACCTCTGTCACAGCACTTGTGACTCTACTGTAGCTGGTTACTTATCTTTCTCATCTGCAGAATTGTAAGTGCTCTGGGGATAGAGGATGTGACATTCTTATTATCTTATTCTTAGCATCCAATATGGTGCCTGGTGCATCTTAAGGGTGTGCAATTTTTGAAGTAAAATAAAATTTTTGAGTGAATGAACGAAAAGATCTCAAATAGTAGTTCGGTTTGTGCATACTTAAAGAATGAAATCCTTGAGTCAAGGAACTGAAAAATGCAATTCTCTTTGCAAATCTTCAGAGTTCAAAACCTTCCCCCAAATAACAATATTTACTTGGCTTTGCCCTACCAGTTTGAGTAGGGAAACTATGACTGAGGTGTTGTAAATGCTCTGATAATCCTCTCCATGCTTGCCAGCTTCTCAAGACATCAGCACAAGAGCAATCACTGTATTACAATTGTCCAAAGTACCACAGGCAGCTTTGTAACTTCCCTAATCAGCCCAGCAGTAATATTTCAGTCACATTTCTGGGTGCTCATTGCCCTTCTTAAAATAAAAACTATCTGCGTGGTGTTTCCAGCCAAATGAAGACAGGGCAAGCTTTACATGCCTAATGAAGGAAGAGCTCAGAAGCTTAGGGAAAAAAAGGATTTCGGTCACATCAACATGCACTGCAGACATGTGAGGGTAGGGACTCCTGTTCATCTACCAGTAGGTTCTGTCAGCCTCAGCTTTTATCCTGGTCACTCCTGGAGGAACCTGGATTAACATAACGAGGGTTCTCGTGAGCCAGCTCATTATCATGTTACAAAACTTCAGGGCCCAATAAAACACCAGACTATATGCTCAAGCAGTACTACTGACAGACATTTATTTAATGAACTATTTTCTGCTTACAGATGGGGGTTGAAGTTGTATTCACGCGCTCTAAATGTCAGCCTGCCTCTTCAGACTTAGAGAAGGGAAGAAAAGACAAAACATCAAGTGCTGAACCTTGTTATCCCAAACTTGGGCATCCAGCTTCTGGGGATAGTTTCATTCCTCTCTTGGCCTCACTGATGGCAGAGTAGCCAAGACAGCGTTTCTGTATACAGAGGAAGTTACTGAAGCAATTCACCAATCAGTGTCTGATTAGTGCTATAGTTTCAAATATAAATAAACAGCCCTCTAGATTTCAGGTGAGACCTGGACTCTTCAAAGATGGTTTCTCTCTGTGGCTGGAATGAGTGAACTGGACACTCCTGAATTGCAGTTAATTTTATATACTAAGTGTATTTTTCATCTCTCAATATGCATTCATGTTTTACCAACAGAAAGTGAAGACCCATCCGTAGCAATCTTTTAGGAAAGGCAGAGGAGACTGACAAAGCAAGATCAAAGCCACAAAACTGACATTGAGGAACAGTGATGGCATTAACAGCCTTATTATTATTAAATGGAATAAAAAGTCATTAAATGCATATGAACTCAAAACAGAATTGATCACAAGAATTAATCACCCTCACCAAGTCACATTTCTGTACCTCTGGGTACAAGTTATCACTGTCCTTGGACACAGGCTGTTCATCCCTTCAAGGGCAACAGACTCAGAGCTGGAAGCAGCCCTGGTTTTTGGTTGGGGCTGAGAGAGAGGAGAATCCTTGACCACATGGATTCCATTTATGTTGCTCAAGACATCAGTGGTTCCACTGACTCCAACGAATTTGGACTCATAGATATATTAAAAAATAATCTCTGTATTTAAAGGGCTTTCATCTCACCTGGGGAGATGTAACATGTCTTGTATTCCAGGTAAATTGGATTTAGTTGTTTAGTGCTTTGAGCCACATGTGGTCAAGGAGCTTTATTGAGTAACTGCATTGATTGACTCACAATCCTTTGGCTGTAAGAAAGGCACAAGAGAGAGCTAATAATGGCCAGCCAAGTGTGTCCATCCCACTCATGGCCTCCCTGGACAGGAACCAGTGGACCAGGGATCTCCTCGAGGCATCTAAAGTCCCCAGACTTGATCTGATGTGGCTTTGCTTTTGCTCATCACCTGTAAATTGGACCTAAAGAGGCACTACATTTTACACATAAAAAATACTGGCTGATTCTTCTGTTTCATAAAACTAAGGAAAACAGTAACAATTTATCCACTGCCCGTTCTGTCCAGGCACATGCTAGTCATTTTGCTCATTTGAAATCAAATCTTCACTTCCTCAAGGTATGTTTTATGATTCCCATTTTACAGATGAGGAAACTGAAGCTCAGAGAGGTGAAGTGACTTGCCCAAGATCTAATAAGTTGTGCAGCCGTGGTTTAAACCCAGGTCTATCTGATTCAAAGGGCATCTTCTTTCCACCCTGAATCAACAAAAGATTGTGTGTGAGTGATATATCAATATTTATCAATATATCTATATAAAATTGGTACCATAATCTATAACTGGAGGAAGTCAGGATTTCTAAAAAAATTAAACATGAAATTACCATAAACCCAGCAATTCCAGTCCTACGTGTATACTCAAATAATTGAAAACAAGAACTCAGATATTGGTATACTAATGTTCATTGTAGCATCATGCACAGTGGCCAAAAGGTGAAAACAACCCAAGTGCACATTAACAGATGAATGTATAAACTAAATGTGAGATGTCTCTATCTCTATCACAGATATCATTCAGCCATAAAAAGGAAGGAAGTTCTGACATATGCTACTACATGGATGAATCTTGAAGATGAAAGAAGCCAGTTGCAAAAGGACAAATATTGTATGATTCCAGTTATATGAAGTACCCAGATGGACAAATGTACAGAAACACAAAACTTACCAGGGCCTGGGAAAGGGGGAATGTGGAGTTACTGGGTTACGGAGTTTCTGTCTTGAGTAATGAAAAAAGTTTGGAAATAGTTGTGGTGGTTATACAACATTGTGAATGTACTTCCCCCTCTTTTTAAAAAAAATTTTGGCTGCCCCAGCAGCACGTGGAGTCTTAGTTCCCCGACCAGGGATCAAACCCCTGCCCCCTGCCTTGGAAGGCAGAGTCTTAACCATAGGGCCGCCGGGGAAGTCCCTGCGAATATACTTAATGACACGAAATGTACACTTAAAAGTGGTTAAAATGGTAAACTTCATGTTATGTATATTTTACTATAGTTTTTTTAAAATTTATTAAATTTATTTATTTTTGGCTGCGTTGGATCTTTGTTGCTGCGCGCGGGCCTTCTCTAGCTGTGGTGAGCTGGGGCTACTCTTCGTTGTGGGGCACGGGCTTCTCATTGCAGTGGCTTCTCTTGTTGCGGAGCACGGACTCTAGGCACACGGGCTTCAGTAGTTGTGGCTCGCGGGCTCTAGAGCGCGGGCTCAGTAGTTGTGCTGCACGGGCTTACTTGCTGCACGGGCTTACTTGCTGCGCGGCATGTGGAATCTTCCTGGACCAGGGCTCGAAACTGTGTCCCCTGCATTGGCAGGTGGATTCTTAACCACTGCGCCACCAGGGAAGCCCCTATTTTACTATAATTTTAAAAAAAGTTTGACATGATGAGAAGAGTCAAGCCGATGTAGGTGTGAATCCCAGACCTGCCTCCTTCCAGTGTGAACAGGGAGAATGACTTAAAGTCTCTGAATCTCCATTTTCTCTTCTTAAAAGTGAAGGTGATACTGCCTAACTCACTAGGTAGGTAGGATGTAAGTCATCGCGCCTGTACTTAGCACCACGCGTAAGCACTCAATAGATGTGGCGGTAACAGTGTGGTAGGAAGTTATTCCTCTTGTTGGCTCTGAAGTGCCACACCAGAAACTTAAACACACGAAGAATATTTCTCACCACACACACTGAGGGACAGTTAAATGATAACTGAAATTTTGTTCTTGTTTTGGAAGAATTTTTTTTCAACAGAATGCCAACGAAGAACCAGGTGTTTGAAGAATGTGTCTGTGTTAAGTGAAATGAGCCTTTTTTGGACGGCAGATGGGAACATAAAGCTGTTTGAAACCCCACGGGTCTTTTCTGGTTGATTTTCATGTGACTGGAAAATTATTTGACCACAGGACAGAGGAGCTGTCCAAGTGTTCTTGCTCCCAGTTCCTCGGCTGCCATTTAAGGCAAAGAGGAGGTGTTTTAGAGCAAAAACACAGAACCTTTGAAAATAGGAGGCTTGCTGGCAGCCTCTGAGGAGACTTTTAATTATGGCGTTGCTGAGCTGACGTGCCTGTTACAGGGCTCCAGGACAATTCCCTTCAGCTGAGTGTCCTTGTCTGTTGCGTCATGTATGGAGAAATTGAGTTCCATGGTGGAAGCAGTGGAAGAAACCTACCAGGTTGGAAAAGACCTACAGAAAGCATTTAAACACATCTGCTAGACTGTTTGATTTCTGTCTTCCATAAAGTGGATGACCAATCCTTGCTCCCCATATACATGAAATCTGCTTTCAGTGCACGTTAACATTTTCTAGAATAAGTTTATGCCAAATTCTTATGGATATTGACTGTAGCTCCCTAATAAAACACAGCTATAGACCTGGAAACGTGTCCTTTGAACATTTGGAAGCAGCTCTGCAGGCCCCTTTCTTTGCTTGAGACAAATATGGCCACGGAAAAATAATGGGCCTTTGTATTTAACTCTTCGTCTTTCAAGGAACTTTTTCTGTGGGGTTGAATTTAATTTATTTAGTGGTTCCCTAATGATCTGCAAGGCTGAACACACTTCCTAACAGTCAACCTTAGCTCCCTCCATGTTCCCTGTACATGGTTTCTGGTCGCCTGGAAGTAAACAGATTTTTATGTGGTACTTAGTGTCTCATCCAGGGCTGATGCCTAATACCTGCCCCTTTTATGAAATTCACTAGATACTTTGTATAGAAACACAGACTAGTGTTTCACCACAGTCCAACTGCTCATAAATAACTATTGTTACCTTTAGGCATATAACTCACCAGACTTTTCCACACATGAACATCAATTTTTACCTTTTACAAAAATGAGATTATACTGTACATGCTTTTAAAAACTCTGCTTTGTCAAATACCAATATATTGTGAACCTCTATTCATATAGTATTAAAGTGGCTGCTTAGCTTTCATCATGTGGAGTCCATATATTTTATTTAACTAGACTTCAACAGTTGGATTTTTAGGTTACTAATTCTATGTATTAGGTAAAATTAGGTTCAGCTTTTTTACAGAAAACTCCAAAGAACCGTGGCTTAAATAAGATGGATGTTTATTTCTCCTTAACGTGAAATAACCCAGAGGTGGGCAGTCCAAGGCTGGTATAGCAGTCATCAAGGACTCAGGCTTCTTCTGTCTTTTTGCTCCATCACTTTTCTGGATATCTTCCATTCTTAGGGTCAATTGTTGGCCCAAAATGGCTGTAGGAGCTCTGGACATCACATCAACGTTCTACACAGCGCACAACAAGGACTTAATTTCCAAAATATACAAACAGTTCATACAACTCAACAACAAGAAAACAAACAACCCAATCAAAAAGTGGGCAGAAGACCTAAATAGACATTTCTCCAAAGAAGACATACAGATGGCCAACAGGCACATGAAAAGATGTTCCACATCACTAATTATTAGAGAAATGCAAATCAAAACTACAATGAGGTACCACCTCACACCAGTCAGAATGGCTATCGTTAAAAAGTCTACAAATAACAAATGCTGGAGAGGGTCTGGAGAAAAGGGAAGCCTCCTACACCATTGGTGGGAATGTAAATATGTAAATTGGTGCAGCCACTATGGAAAACAGTATGCAGGTTCCTTAAAAAACTAAAAATAGAGTTGCCATATGATCCAGCAATCCCATTCCTAGGCATATACTCAGACAAAACTATAATCCCAGAAGATACATGCACTCCTGTGTTCCTAGCAGCACTATTTTCAATAGCCAAGACATGGAAACAACCTAAATGTCCATCAAGAGATGAATGGTTAAAGAAGATGTGCCATAAAATTATATATATATATATATATATATATATAAAACTCAGGCATCAAAAATAATGAAATAATGCCATTTGCAGCATTATCATACTAAGCTAAGTAAGTCAGAAAGAGAAAGACAAATACCATATGATATCATTTATATGTGGAATCTAAAATATGATACAAATCAACATATCTACAAAACAAAAACAGATTCACAGATATAGAGAAGAGACTTGCAGTTGTCAAGAGAGAGGGAGTGGTAGGGGAGGGAAGGTATGGGAGTTTGCGATTAGCAGAGGCAAACTATTATATATAGGATGGATAAACAACAAGGTCCTACTGCATAGCACAGGGAACTATATTCAATATCCTGGGACAAGACAAACCATAATGGAAAAGAATATGAAAAAGAATATATATATACATATATATATGTATATATATAAAACTGAGTCACTGTTGTACAGAAGAAATTAACACAACACTGTAAACCAAATGTACTTCAATAAAATTAACCCCCCCCAAAATATCCCCAAAGTTCTAGGTAATACAGAGGAGAAATGAAGAGTTCAAAAGGCTCCTCCCCAGCCAAATTAGCTGCCTTTCAATAGCCTCCCTGGAAATCCTGTACAACACTTCTGCTTTCTTGTAGTTGGCCATACTCAGCTGCAAGGGAGGCTTTGAAGGGGACTTAAAATAGTTCTATTGCTAAGAAAAGGGGGAAGAAAGGCTATTGGGTAGCAACTAGTGGTTTCTGCCACACCGATTTTTGCCCTTATAATCAATGCTGTCATGTATCTCTTCTAGCTAAATACTTTTACACACCCATAATTGTTTCGTTAGAATTTATGTTGCAGAAATAATTGTGCCAGGTGAGCACATTTTACAATATTATTACTATTTTTTGTTATTGCAAAGCAATGTATGTTTGTTAAAAAAAATCCAAAATAGTAGAAATGTAAACTGTTTTAATACATATTGCCACGCTGAAATGTGCCAATCCACATTAATTAGCATTGAACCAAGGGGGCAATTTCCTATATTCTTACCAGTTCCCTCTGGCCCTGTTGTCTTATCAACTAATCTAATAAGTAAGAAATATATTAATTTGTACTTTGATTACTCACCAATTGCCTTTTGAGATCCTTTGCTTATTTTTCTAAAGGGGTGCTCATTAAAAATAACTTAAAAGGGCTCATATATTTAATAGTTACTTGATAATTACTATATGTTCTAATACTTTTTCAAGTTGTCACTTCCTTTTTTTTTTTTTTTTTTTTTTTGCGGTACGCGGGTCTCTCACTGTCGTGGCCTCTCCCGTTGCGGAGCACAGGCTCCGGACGCACAGGCTCAGCGGCCATGGCCCACGGGCCCAGCCGCTCGACGGCATGTGGGATCTTCCTGGACCGGGGCACGAACCCGTGTCCCCTGCATCAGCAGGCGGACTCCCAACCACTGCGCCACCAGGGAAGCCCGTCACTTCCTTTTAAGTTGATTTACAGTGTTTTTGTCATGTAAAATTTTTTAAACTTTATACACTCAAATCTATCTTTTCCTTTAAGGCTTCCCCTTTGGCATAAGTTCTAACACTTAACAGAAAGAAACTATTTTTTATTTTCTCAAATTAACAATTTCCGTGTTGCATTCGGAATAAAGTCTAAGTGCTGAGAGCCAGCCGTTAAAATAGGCAGTCAGTGAAGAAGTACCCTCCTTTCTTTTCTCCTGGCACAGAGCCTCCTGCCAATTACCTGAGGGGAAGAATCTGAGTATGAACATCAACAATAAAGCAGCATAGGTGAATCTCACCTGCAGCGCTTACGTTTCTGATGACTGAAATGTAAATGACGTATTTGTTTCAGGAGAATCCTAGTTTTCCTTTTACTTACATTATGCCTAATCTTAGGGAAATATTTCACAAACTAGACACCTAACTATTAATTCAAATGGAGCCTCCCTGTGCCTGAGAAACTATGGAATTGTGGGAAGAACATGAGCCTTGAAGTCAAACAACCTCGGTTGAAATCCTACCAACATTTATTACTTACAGAATTTTAGGCAGGTTACGTGACCTGGACGGGTCTCTGTGTATTGGGGCATTAAAAGGATTAGAGAAGATAATTAATGTGAAAGCACCTAGGACCATAACTAGTTCATGGTGATGAAGACCATCAACAGATGTTTCCCCAATCTGCCAAGAAACTGAAGACTTTAAGTGCATCCGTGCTTGATATTGTCCTTGGTACTAAGAATTCCTTTACAAGGCAAATAATCACCTTCTACTTTTTCTGTTTGGTGCTTCCTATTTTCAAATATTAGGGTAGCCGAAAAATAACAGGACCTCTCTGACCTTCCGTGCTCCTACCCTTCTACCTTGAACCTAGTCTTAGAATACCCTCCCTTCTTCCTTTGCCCTCAAATCTACTCCAGTTAATGGGAGGTTAGGGAGGGGTGGGGGAAATTGGTGAATAGGTGTTACCCAAGGCCGCAGAGCTAGCAGGTCGGTGAGCCAGCAATCAGCCCCACATCTGATTCCTTCTCTTGACTTTTAAGAATTCAAATTGTTCAGATCTCTTTTGGGTTTTTTTGTTTTTTTTTTTTTTGAGAGTTACGTTGTATTCGGAGGGAATTTTTAGGGCTTCAACTCCGGGAGACAGAATCTCAAGTAACCCTGAGAGAACTGCTCCAAGGAGGTGAGGTGGGGAGCTAGGATATATAGGAGTTTTACAAAAAAGGGCAGGTAGTCAGAACATCAAATTGTTCAGATCTCTTAGACCGAGTGGGATCTTAATATCCTTGAGGAGGGGAGGGCCAGGGGCTTTTGTTTATTGTCTGGCTGGACCTGAAGAAACCGAGGCCCAGAGAAAGAACAGACTTGTGTGAAATGCGCAGTCAGTGGTGGAGCTGAAACCGGGGCTGCAGCTTCTGCAGCTCCAGCCCATGCCCTCCCTCCGAGTCCTTCGGTGCTGATGACTGGACACGATGGGTCGCTCCCAAGTTTGAGGGGCAGAGGTCAAGACATCATTAGTTGCAACCCGGAAAAGAGCCATTTTGTATCCAAGGGGAATAATATGCCAGATGAATAGGAACATTAGTGATTTTCATTTGCTAGGAGCTAATTTCTCTCGAGAAAGGTGAGTGGACTTTTTAAAGCCATATGCTGGCAGATTTCATTCTGTGCTATTTCTGAGGTCTTGGCAGCGGAGCTGACTCTCCATCCCAGATCTCTGAGAACTCCAGAGAATGCAGTGCAGGGTGTTCCTGTGAATTCAGATTCTGAAGCATCAACAGAAGCTGGGTGCTGTGGAGTGGAACGGGGATGCCTGGTGAGCTGCTCAGGCCCCAAAGTCCACGCCGGCTTCCAGCAGATGGGCTGATCGCCAGTCTGAAGACTCAGAAAAGCCATTCATGGGCCTCTTACTGCCGAGATGGGTGCGGAGGGAGCGTGGAAGTGCGGTTTTCTGGGAGTGGGCGACCAACCATGTGCCAGCCAGATTCCCCCAGCTGTGGGGAATATTGTTCGTAAACATCAATTATCAATTACCCATCTGGGCCTGGCAGGTTCCATGAGTTTACAAGCAAAATACCCATAATAGTTTCATCGCTGGAATTCACTGATCTGGAGCTTTTGTTTACTCTCCAGGAAGTTCATATAATGCGCATTTGTGTGATAAGTGGGTGGGTTGTGGTGCATGCTGGGAAAATAGTTTGACTCACACATTTATTAATAAATTTAGAATTGAAAAAAATTACTCTGGCACTAGCAAAGTATGCTCTGGCTCCTTTATCCTCGTGGAATGCTTAAGCAGTTTAATTGGTTCAATTCATCCTGGCTCTAATACCACCCCTCACCTCCACCATCCCCAGCCCCTACCTGGGGACACATAGAGTAAAAAACTCTTGGTAACAGTCCGGAGTTCATGTTCACTCTCTGTGTTGCAGAAAGGGACCTTGGGAACCACTCTCCCCTTGCATCCCTGTCTTCCACATTTTATCAAAGTGCCTGGCTTCACAGGTTTAGGATGTGTCTGCTGAGTTAGGGGGTCAAGTGGCCAGCCTGTGTCTCTCTGCAAGAATGAATTTATATGGACAAGAGAGACTTGCTCAGAGAGGAAGTTGTATGCCGGGGAAGAGATGGGAATGTGGCAGACAGGAGAAGAGGATGTATGTTTCATGCATGAGTTCTCCCACAGGGACCCCAGACCTCATCTGAGCTCTTTGGAGAGGGCTGCAGGCACAAGCCGAACAGTACTTTTCATCGGGATGGTGGCTTGTGGCAGCACAGCTGAGGCACTTCAGGGTCTAGGAGACTCAGGACAGTGCAGAGCGGGACAGAGGAGTGCCTCAGAGAGCTGCTTTGATAGTGAAAACTTCAGTGAACCTGGCTCGGCCTTGGCACCCAGAGGGCACCCACTCTGGGACCGTGTTCAGACATGAGTGTTCCCATGGAGGCTGGCCAGCAGCAATGGTAGCGATGAATCCAGCTTTATAGGGAGCTGACATCAACTAGGGGCTCAAGCAGAACACCAAAGGGATGCCTGTGACTCAAGCAGGATACCTCAGGTTCTCTTAGAAGTAACTAGATAGGACTTTGTGTGGGACAAGACCCGGTGAATTTGGGCTCTTAATGACTGGCACAGTGAAGCTCAGGCTGTTTTAAATTCTCCGGCTGTTTTGAATTCTCTTCCTTCATCGAGAAGAAGAGTAACCATTACATTTAGAATGGATAAACATTAAGGTCCTAATGTATAGCGCAGGGAACTATATTGAATATCCTGTGATAAACCATAATGGAAAAGAATATAAGAAAAGAATGTATATATGTGTATAACTGAGTCACTTTGCTGTGCAGCAGAAATTAACACAGCATTGTAGATCAGCTATACTTCAATTTAAAAATAAAAAAGAAGAAGAAGAAGAATAACCAAGGATTATGTGGTACGTGGCAATGATAACAGTCTTTGGTCTTGAGTCCCCATCCACTGTCCTTTCTGGAATCCAACACCCACTCTGGAATTCTATTCCTGTTGTCATTAAAGTGTTTCACCTGCCCCTTCAGGGCTGCTCCCTCTTTCGCACTGTCTTCCTTATACACTGGCTGTTTCTCCTAATTGTTCTTTCCCTTTGCACTGACTCCAGTTTCTCACATCCGTGTTGGTGCTTCTGCCACTGTAGACCCTGATGCCAAACCCATCCCTGCCAAGGTAGGGAGCCCTCTCTCCTTCAGCGTTGAACTTTTATTTGGCTCTTCAGAATAGTATCTTTTGCTCCCTAATGTTCTTATAGCCTCCCCATTCAATGAACTTAAGAACAAGTTACTGCCAAGCATGGTTGCAGGACACGTGAACAGTTTTACAAATTGTCTCACGGAAAAGTTCTCTGTGCACTCATAGTCAGAGAGGGTCACCTCACATGACACCATAAAACTCCTAGAAGAGAACATAGGCAAAGCATTCTCTGACATAAATTGTAGCAATATTTTCTTAGGTCAGTCATCCAAGGCAATAGAAATAAAAGCAAAAATAAACAAATGGGACCTAATCAAACTTACAAGGCTTTGCACAGCAGAGGAAACCATAAACAAAATGAAAAATCCTACAGACTGGGAGGAAATATCTGCAAACGATGCAACTGACAAGGGCTTAATTTCCAAAATACACAAACGGTGCATACAACTCAATAACAAAAAAACCAACAACCCAATCAAAAAATGGGCAGAAGACCTAAATAGACATTTCTCCAAAGAAGACATACAGATGGCCAATAGGTACATGAAAAGATGCTCAACATCGCTAATTATTAGAGAAATGCAAATCAAAACTACAATGAGGTACCACCTCACACCAGCCATCATCAAAAAAATCTACAAATAATAAATGCTGGAGGGGTGTGGAGAAAAGGGAACCCTCCTACACTGTCGGTAGGAATGTACATTGGTGTAGCCACTATGGAAAACAGTATGCAGGTTCCTTAAAAAACTAAAAATAGAGTTGCCATATGATCCTGCAATTTCACTCCTGGGCATATATCTGGACAAACCTCTAATTAGAAAAGATACATGCACCCCTATGTTCATAGCAGCACTATTTTCAAGAGCCAAGACATGGAAACAACCTAAATGTCTATCAACAGATGAGTGGGTAAAGAAGATGTGGCATATATATATATATATATATATATATAATGGAATATTACTCAGACATAAAAAAGAATGAAATAATACCATTTTCAGCAACATGGATGGAGCTTAGATTATCATAATAAGTGAAATGTCAGACAGAGAAAGACAAATACCATGTGATATCACATATGTGTAATCTAAAAAAATGATACAAATGAACTTATTTACAAAACAGAAACAGACTCATAGACTTAGAGAATGAATTTATGGTTACCAGGGGGGAAGGGTGGGGGGAAGGGATAGTTAGGGAGTTGGGGATTGACATGTCCACACTGCTATATTTAAAATGGTTAACCATATACTACCAAATGTAAAATAGATAGCTAGTGGGAAGCAGCCGCAGAGCACAGGGAGATCAGCTCGGTGCTTTGTGTCCACCTAGAGGGGTGGGATAGGGAGTGGGGGTAGGAAGACTCAAGAGGGAGGAGATATGGGGATATATGTGTATGTATAGCTGATTCACTTTGTTGTAAAGCAGAAACTAACACACCATTGTGAAGCAATTATACTCCAATAAGGATGTTTAAAAATATAAAAATAAATAAATAAAATGGATAACCAACAAGGACCTACTGTATAGCACAGGGAACTCTGCTTAATATTATGTAACAACTAAATGGGAAAAGAATTTGAAAAAGAATAGAGACATGTATATGTATAACTGAATCACTTTGCTGTACACCTGAAACTAACACAATATTGTTAATCAACTATATTCCAATATAAAATAAAAAGTTAAAAAAAAGAAAAATTTATGGTTACATAAAGGGAAAAGGGGTGGAGAAGGGATCAATTAGGAGTTTGGGATTAGCAGATACAAACTACTATATATAAAGTAGATGGACAATAAGATCCTACTGTAAAGCATAGGGAACTATATTCAATATCTTACAGTAAACCATAATAGAAAAGAATATACACAGATAGATATAGATATACAGATAACTGAATCACTTTGCTGTACACCAGAAACTAACACAACATTGTAAGTCTATACTTCAGTAAAAAAACAACATCAAAGAGGGTCATGTCAAATATCCTCTGCTATAGGAGAATTCTCTTCTCCATCCCCCTCTGCTCATTGATCATTTTCCACACATTTAAACATTTTATATTCCTCACTCTTTAGCATCTTTCCTTCTAGAATGGAATGCCATGAAACAATCTAATACCCTCTTTCAGAAGATTTTCTGTATGACATATCTGGCAGTTGCTTCTGTTTGTTTAAACTTAGAAAAATCAATGATTTCAAACTGCAAATTCAGTTAAAATTTACTTTGCGATAATGTTGTAGGATAATATTGCCAGAGTTTGGAAGCAGAAACAAATGAGGCAGGAAAACAAGATAATCAAGAGGATGATAGAACAGGATCTCTGATTAGTGAAGCACAATTACACGGAATAAATACATTATCGACTTTTGTGTAAAAATCACCCACAGAGGGCTTCTCTGGTGGCGCAGTGGTTAAGAATCTGCCTGCCAATGCAAGGGACACGGGTTCGAGCCCTGGCCTGGGAAGATCCCACATGCTGTGGAGCAGCTAAGCCCATGTGCTACAACTACTGAACCTGAGCTCTAGAGCCCGCGAGCCACAACTACTGAGTCCACGTGCCACAACTACTGAAGCCTGTGCGCCTAGAGCCCATGCTCCACAACAAGAGAAGCCACGACAATGAGAAGCCCGCGCACTGCAACAAAGAGTAGCCCCGGCTCACCGCAACTAGAGAAAGCCTGCGCACAGCACCAAAGACCCAACACAGCCAAAGAAAATAATATAAATAAATAAATAAATTTATTTTTTAAAAAAATCACCCACAGAAGGGGAAAAAAAGGAGGGTGCCTTGTCATCTTTCCCTTTCGTTTCTATTTTTAAAGATATTTTCAAGTTCTCTGAACCGTATTAGTTGTTGCTGTTGTTGTTGTTTTTTAAATACAATTCTGACTTAGGTGATTGATACTGCTTTAAACGCCTCTGGTACTCCCCCTTTGGAAGTGTTTCTTCTGAACCCCCATAGCTCTGTGTCAGGTCCACTCTTCGGTCATTCCTCATTTTCTACGTGGTGCTGTCAGCACTTGCGTCCATGTCTTCACTCCCTTGTTTCACTGTAAATTTATTGAGAGTAGACCCATACTTGTATATGCGTCATTAACAGTGAATTTGCTGGCGGCATGAGGGGGTGGAGTTCTTATTTCAAGAATATGTTTTAAAAAGTTTGAGTTATCAAATATACTATAATGAGGATTTTTCACATGGAATGGATGTTTTGGTGACCCTGAGATGGAGAATACGTTTATATCTCTAATAATTCGTAAGCAGAAAGGGTGTTTCAGCTGTAAACCATTTTTTTTCCCTTTTTTTGGTTACTTGTATTTGTTTATGGTTCCCAGGGCGCATATAAAATGGAAAGACACACACATATATGCACAAACCCTTGAAAGAAGTGGGGATCCCACAGTGCCCTTGTGGGAGGGGAACAGATGTATTCCCAACACCAGCACTGAGTAGGAGTTTTGATGTTCCCAGAGGGTTGGGGATCGCAGCTCTCAAGGGATGAATTTGGTGCCAGGGCCCTGCTGGTACTTAGAGGGAGAAGGGAGGTCTGGCTGTGGCCCTGTTGATCAGTAAACCCTCCCAACTGCACTTCTCCAAAGGAGAGCACAAGGGAACGCAGAGATGGTTCCTATTCCCTTTCTGTTTTTATTTATCTTTTGGTGTTTGATAAACTTGAATTTGTCTGACGACTCTTTACCTGGTTTTTAGCTTAACCCTTTGGAACTCAAGGATTCTCTGGACATTTTATTGTGTATGTGACCTTACAGAAAGAATCTTGGATAATCCTTTGGCACTTCGTGGAAGACCACGGCTAGAGAAGTAATGCTGAATTGGACCTGCATACTTGATTTTGTGAACTTCTTAGTTAGCACGTAGAGCAGAGGTCAGGTGCTCAGGGCCTGGAACCAGAACAACTTTGGATTTGGGCTCTATCATGTACTAACTGTGCAGAGACCGGTTTACCATGAAGCTGGTGACAATTAAATTTCAGATTCGCTTCCTTCCTAGAGGGACCCTAGCCACGTGACCAACATAGTCAATCAGTTAAGACGACTGCCTCTTTCCACTCTGATTTCCTCTTAGTCTCTGTTTACCTTGTGCAGAGTGGCACTGGAATGCCCAAGGGCATCTTGGGGATCTGAGTAAGGGGAAGATGAGTGGAGAATATGCCATTTCAACTACAATTTGTTGAGTCATTTTGGAATGTGTCAATAAAATAAGTGAGAAATTACAGACTCCTGATTTGAATACAAGTGAATAGTACTTTTTTTGTGGCTATCTTTAAATTCACTAGAGAACTGAAAGAAAATTCATTTAAAGATAAAAACATGAAATAGGACTTCCCTGGTGGCGCAGTGGTTGAGAGTCCACCTGCTGATTCAGGGGACACAGATTCGTGCCCCGGTCTGGGAAGATCCCACATGCCGCGGAGCGGCTAGGCCCATGAGCCATGGCTGCTGGGCCTGCGTGTCCGGAGCCTGTGCTCCGCAACAGGAGAGGCCACAACAGTGAGAGGCCCGCGTACCACAAAAAAACAAACAAAAAAAACATGAAATAGAACTGACACAGAGAAGCAATAAAATCAGTAGACACTGAGAAGCAAATTATAACAAAAATTTTCAGATTATATCCAATGCACTCAATAGAAAGAAAAAATTCATTCATTTAGCAAGAAAGAAATATTGACTAGAAATAATGAAGAAACACTTGTAGCTTTGATAATCCAATTAACAAAGGGGGGTGAATTATATGAGCACACTGGGAAAAGATTTAAATTATGTGCTAATTTGACTCAGAACAAAGATAACATGAAATTCGTAAGTCACTGTAATGAAGATGTCTATTGACAGCAAACAGGTTAATGAGTGTTGTCTAGAGTGATGTTGATTCAAGATTAATCATTGACAAGAAAACTTGAAATGCCCTGAAATCTTAGGGCTCAGATATGAAAGAAACTTGATAGAGTTTGTCCCCACCTTTGACAACAGCCCTAAGGATTTATCTGCTATCATCTCTATTGAGTGGTGAAGCTGAAAGGTATTTCCTTAACTAAAAATTTTGATCAACCACAATAAGGGAAGATTAATTATTTTTCTGTTCTCTTTATAGAAAAAAATGCAGCCAAAAAATATAAGAAAAAAATATAATAGAGGTATGTCTGACAGATGATAAAAATTAGTTATTTTTCCAGATTTTATGATACTTGTAATGCTTTTACATTTGTAATTTGTTGCATTTTCTTTCCTCATTCTAAATAAATATTTACTTACATACATAAATTTATATTTGGAGTTATGTATTCTTTTCCTTAAAGCAAGAATCCTCAAGTTTTATAAGTTTCGGGCTCCACAAAACTGGATCTGCCCTAGAGCTAGGATGACCCTGAAGAGGTGAAGTGCATGTTCTGAATCTCAGTTTCCTCACGACAGACTGGGGATCGTACAGATTCCTGGTGAATAGGTCAAGAGGCTTAAATGAGATCATGAGGATGAAGTATTTAGCACAGAATCTGGGACATGGTAAACACTCCTATGAGTATCATCCAACCATTCATTCAGTAGATGTGTATGAAGTAGATGTGTATGATCAGGCACTGCGGATTCAGCAGGGAACAGGATGGAAAAAAGTCTCTGTTCTTAAGAAGCGTATATTCTAGTTTATTCTAATTATGATTGTTATTTACTACTCTCATTATTGGGTCTCTTTATACTCCTACTCCTCCTAAAAGCATTGCCAGCTCCTTACCTTTTCAAATGAAATGAATTAAAGTACATTTGTTTTGAAAATTATGTGCCATCCTTTAGATATGTGGCTCCCCCCGTGATGGTGCAAAACCAGAGCTGGAAACTGATGACTTGACATCCATTCTAATCCTGAGGTGGGATGAGATTGGTTTTTACAGCCTGCGACTTGGCATTCTGAGGGGTCAGCGATGGAGACGGCACAGCTCAGCGGAGCTCATCATAGGATCTTGAAAGAGGCCTGTCTAGAGGCTTTCACTCCTAACTTCCCTTGGAACCTCAGGGTAGAAGAGACCTCTTGGAACTAGGACACAGAGCTCACTCACTCCTTTTTGGAGCTACCTATTTTTGTAGGGTTTTCTGGGGTAACTCATCATTTTGGAAATACTGTTTTCTGCACTAATAGCTTCCCAAAACACAGATTTCTAAAGCTGGCGAGGGGTCAGGAAAGGAGGCAGCACATGTTTCTGAGGACCAGAGGGTTGGCTCTCTACTTGTACTCTTTGAGTTCAGGCATCTGCTGAAATTTATTTATAGGTTTACAGAAAGGGTCTTGGTTATTCTAAAGCAGAAGCCCAGGGTACTGGCTTTGGTCCAGTTTTGGAAAGCTGAAATGTTTAACTCTTTTTGTTTTATTTTAGGAGTGTGCTACACTGGTGGAATCAATTGAGGAAGCAATGATTTGTGAGCACAATGCTTTTTTTTTTTTTTTTTTAATATGAATGACCTGGTTAGAGGTCTGATAGTATTTGGTCACTTAGTGGCAGCTACATTCAGTTATTAAGATTCCAAATCTAGAGAACCCACTTATTCTCTTCTTGCTCTGTGAATCTGTTTTTGACACCTAAAATCCCACTGAGAGTCCATGAGTTCTGGATGCCTCATTTTGAACAATCCCAGGTACAGACTGTGGGCTCCTTCAGGGCAGTAACCTCATCAGCTAAGTCCTAGGAATCAGGAGGGTATCTGGTACTTAGTAGGTGCTCAATAAGTGTTTCTTGAATGAATGAATGATGAATGAAGGACAATATAAGTTAACAGCATTTCCAAAATGCAGGAGGCCTCCACTACCAAAATAAGTTCATATGGTATTCATTTAAGGCATGCTAAGGAAGACTCTGTTAAATAAGTTTACTTCAAAAATAAATGTTGTGTTTTGAGAATCAACCAGTTCCTGTGTGGATACAGAATAAAGTGCTTTACAGCTGTAGATGCATTTCTGTAAACGGGAAACATTTAAATAGTGTTAAGGTAATTGAGCTGTTTGTTAAGAGTCAGGATAGGCCCATGACTTAGCCAATGGGATTTAAGTCAAAAAGCCTGGGATCTAAACCCTGCTGGGACACATACTGGTTCAGTGGTCTTGGCTAAGTGACCTAAGCTCTCTGAATTTTCTCATCTGTATAATGGGAATAATAATAATGGATTTCGTAGGGCTGTGAGGAAGATTGAATGAGATAATTCTTGGCACAAACCAAGTGCTCAGTAAAAATTTCTCCTCCTCCTCTTTATCCTCCTTTGCCCCCTGCTAACTAACCTGGGCATTGCTGACGTCTCCTGCTCACTTTCTCAGCTGAACTCCCCTGGAAACAAGTTAGAATCCAGGGAAAGTTTCCGGAGGCCACTGTTCAGCCCCACCTGGCAGTGATTTTGCATCACCTTTGAATATTCAGAGAGGAAACAACGATTTCTATCTTCTATCTAGATTCTACCTAAAATCTTCTATCTAAAATCTTCTATCTAGATTTTACGAAAGAGTCCAGCACTCACATTTTTGCTCATTTAGTTACTGACTATTCCCCACCTACACCTACCCTCCCGCTAAGTTGGATTTCACAAGTATTCCAAATCCTCCGGGATTGCTCTGAGCTCTTTTTTTTTTTTTTTTGGTTGTGCCAGCCATTTCCCAACCAGAGATTGAACCCAGGTCACCAGTGGAAGTGTGGAGTCCTAACCACTGGGCCACCAGGGAATTCCCTCTGAGCTCCTTTTTCTTCTTGGAATGCAAGCCTACTTTTATTTTCCTTTTCAGAGATTTTACTGGGTGAGAAACTGGCACCGAAGGCAGTTTCCTAAGGGCTTGGGCCTTGAAGGTGACTGACTTTTTAAAAGCTATTAGTGACGTAGAGAAGCCAAGCAAAGCTCGTCCTTCTGGGGGAGCCGACACACAACTCTCTAAAGCAACCCTTTCTCCTAACCCCTCCATGACTACCCAAGGTCAAGCGCATCCGTGCCAGTGACTGGATTTTGCTCATTTCGTATATTATTTATGTAACATGCGGGTTGTGAGGGAGTGTGGATATAGATGATTCACAGGCACAAGCAGTTGGAAACAGATTGCAGAAGCCCAGCTCCGTTACTTGGGTGTCCCCCACGCCCCGCCCCCCAAGATGCATCATCTGCTCCTTCCTGCATGCCCTGCAGTGCTGCTCCAGCTAAATGCAGTCCTAGGTCTCCCACATCCCTGTAGAGGAGGGGGCCCACGGACACGTCAGAGGCTCTAAACCTGTAACAGATTCTGGAGACAAACCCACCTCCCAAAATGTAATTCTCATTAAAAAAACGTAAACCATAAAATAGCATGAGGAATGCTGAAAAAATTATGATGACTACTTCAATGCTTATTTTTTGAAATATCAAGTTCTTAAAAAAAAAGTTTCTCATCTTTGTGTTGCTACCATGATTTTCTAGGCTCTGCCTGGCACCTGGGCTTAGCTTGCCTAGTGGGCAGCCCGGTGCCTGGTGGGCATACCATCCTCACACGGCTGAATTGCAGAGGAACCTCTTCTCCACTTTTTAGAAGTTTTGTCCCACCCAAGAGACCTGCCTTCAGGTGACATCCATCACTATGGGGTGCACCGGGCAGAGTACAGACTGTGAAGGTAGACAGGCTTGGGCAGGTGACTCATGAGTTCTATGTATTAGTTAACTACCGTGAAAATAATTCAGTGGAACAGAATCTCCATGGTCTACAAAGCATTTATTGCTCATGATTCAGGGTGATCACCTAGGCAACTTTGTTGATCTTAATGAGCTTATTTACATATATGGGGGTTAGCTGACCACTAACCTAGGATGGCCTAGGCTGGGGTAATGGTGTCTCGACTCTGAGCCCCATATCTCCCATCCTCCAGCATGCTAGCCTGCACCTGCTCTCTTGGCAATGGCAGACCAAGAGTGAGAATATCCCTAGTTTATGTTAATCTCATCCAAAAAACACCCTCACAGAAACATCCAGAATAATATTTGACCATATATCTGGGCACCAGTGCCCAGCCATGTTGACACATAAAATTAACCACCACAGGTACTACAGGCATGGGTCTATAATTAATTATGAATTCAACAAATTCAACAAGTATTTAATGAATGTTAAATACAGGGCTACTGAATGCCTGGAACTATGTTTATCCATTGGAATACAGAAGTCAATAAGTCATTAACCCTGCCTTCAAAGAACTGACTATTTATTAAGTGTAATTAAGCAGATAAGAAAACCAAGCACAACAAATGCCATGAGTTAGCATTTGTGCAGTGTGGTTACATACTGAATGGAGGTTTTGCATGTGTATTATCTCATTCAATCCCTGCAACAAACCTGATAGGCAGGCATTGCTGTCTCTATTGTACAGATGAGGAAAATGAGATTTGGAGAAATTATATGAGCTGTGTGGAGGTCACAAGGCTAGCAAGTGCAGAGCTCAAATTGAGTTCATCTCTGCCTGGTGCCCAAGCCCAGGCCATTGGTGGCTTCACCGTCTCACTTATGTCCTCGTCCTACGACTTGCCGCAGACGAGAGCACAGAGGGGGAGCGGGACTGTGTGAGCCTGAGGTCAGCCTAGAAGGTTGCAGGGGGAGCTCTGCTGCCCTCTGAGACACACGTGCCCTCTCATCCCTGCTGGCATGGTTGGCATTGCCACTTCCGGAGCCTCTGGGATGTAGATGGCAAACAGGCCACCAGAATTATCCTGGAGTCTGCAAGTCCATCCTGGGAAAAAACACTCTCAGTATCCTCATCCTTTAAAGGAACAAATGAGCGTGTGTCTGTGTGTAGGTAGAGGGATGAAAGATTTGAGCCCTTTCCAGGGAAGCCACCTCTCATCCATTCTGCTCAGGGACATGCTCTGGGTGAGCATGTGTACAGACATACATATGTAATATTTTCAGACTTTACTGCTCGCAGCAGGGGTGCAGATGGAACTATGCTAACGGACATTGGGGAAGCATGCTCCCCACATAGGGATTGCTCCTATGCGTGTTTAGAGCAAGCTATCCGCTAAGGGGCTTCTCTCTCTAGCAATTAGCTCTGGGATGTGCATGGCTATGCACACGTTAGCTGTTGGCCTGGTGTAGCTGGCCAAAAGCCTGACCTGGCCCACAGATGAAGAACTGGCGGAGGCGAGGGAGAAGGGGGCGCTTTATGTAAGTGGTTTTTAGACAGATGGAGGATTTATTTTAATTGCATAAGAAGCAGTCTTTCTTGAGTAGAGATGTAGGTCCTTTTGCAAACCTGTGTTAGACAAAACTTGCTGCTGCTGCTGATACCTTCCTAAATGCCCCTCTATTTCCCTGATAATTGCTCGTCAGTGTGTCAAGTTGCATCTGAGCCATTTGCTGCTTATACAGACTCTCAGTAATTCTCAGTATATCCCCCACTCACTGCAAGTTTACTCCAGTCCTACTGAGGCCACCTGTAGAGCCTTGAGCCAGGTTGTAGCTGATCCAATGGCTTTGAGAAGGGACAAGTGGATATTCGCAACATGGGGCAGTGAGGAGACTGAACAAAGCAAGTTCAAGTTGTGCCCCATAGATGGTCCAGCTTCAGGGAAAACCCATTGATCTCCATATCTTTGCCCCATTAGAGTTCACCCTTGAGAGAACCTCCAAGTTCTCCCAGAATAAGCACCCACAAGACTTAGAGGAACCTGGCTTCCAGCATCTCCATCTTCAGAGCTCACGCTGCGAACCATCTTTAGCAGGCTTTCCCTTGGGAACCTGGAGGAAGGAGAGGCTGGCATCCTGGATATGCTTTGGGTTAAAGAATTCTGACTCTAACAAGGAAAACATCAGCTTGGATCATCTGGCTCCTATGCAGCTATAATCAAGATGAAATCACTTATGCCAGCTGTTAATTTTATCAGTGACAAGCGAGTAAAACCTGAGCTCTCCAGCAGGAAGCAGGTTTTTTGAGCTCACAGCTCTGTAGAATGAGATTTTCACAAGAAAGAACAAAGAGGTTTGAGGTGCTACTTGCGGAGATCCTTTGTCCTAACTAGTTACATGCTGGGCGGAAGGAAGTTCACCCCAGGTGCGGGTTTGTGTAGGCACTGTGCCAATTTTGCTAATCTCTGTAAAGCCAGCACCCTTCACTGAGAGGCACACAATACGTGTTTGTTAGATGGATGAGTATTGAGACCAGCCAGAATGGAGGCAGGCTCAACCAAAACAATCCTAACCAATTTGTAAACAGTAAAGTGTGTGAATCCAAGTTCTTGTGCAGGTTGCTGGGGACAACATGGCAGGGGGACAAGAAGGGGCACAGAGCTTCTCAGCCTCTGTCACTGGCACCCCTCCACACTGCCAGTCACAGAAATTCCAAGAATTTCTTCTCTGGTCTGTCCACTCTCTGCATCTTGGAACGTTTGCCTTATTCCAAAGGAGCACATTGTTCTTCATCTCTGTGGCTTTGCATGTGTTGTCGCTTCTACCTGGAGTGCTTTCCCCACTTGCCTGGTAGCCTCTCTCCAGAACAAACCTGCTTGGATTTCTGTGCTGGGCTTACTTGTGACCTTGGCAATTTGTCCAAATCATCTAATAATTTTCATCTGGAGAACAGGAATGATAATAATAGTACCCAAATCAGAGGACTGCTATAAGGATTGAACTGGTGAGTACACACAAAGTACCCAGAACAGAGCCCGGAACATGGCACGTAGGACCCATCAGCCGCCATCTCTCTTGTGATTCCTTCCTCTTCTGCACCCGTCAGGGCTGTTTTCTTTTTTGTTCTCTTCTCTCTCCCACTCAGCACCTTGGCTGGCCCACTTCCTTATTCCACAATTCTCAGGGGCTTGCCGATTCCCGCCCAACTACATTCAAGGCTCCTTAGCAGAATTCAAGGCTTTCCATTTTCCAGGCCAGCGATTATTGACAACATGTTTCCCCACTATTTCCTGATCCACACCTGATCTTCCTGCCTAAAGGTGCTCCATCTTTGTCCCTAAGCAAGTTCTGTGCTCTCTCACCTCCTCGCTCTGGCTGGCCCTGTCCTTCCCCACCTCTGCTTGCCCGGACTTCAGCCCATGGGGGAGAAAGAGCAGCAGCTTGCATGCCAGGGTTGGCCCTCCTTGATCTTCAGGCTTCAGATACTCTGGGCTTGGTTCTGGAGGTCAGATCCTGCACTCACATTCAGAAAGGCAGTACATCCTCAGATCTATCCGGAGGCACATTTGTACATTGTAGCCAACTGAAACCCATCAGCTTTCAAGCTTATAAAAGGTTAATGCTCTTTCCTCACCCAAAGTGCCCTGATTTGCTTGCCTCCTTGTGACATTTGTTTTATTACACTGAATTTGGTGACTTCAAGGGCCAGCACTGGTCATTCTGAGGGATTTTAATTTAGAAAATATGAAGGAGACCACTTGTGCTATAGACAGTCACTGCATCTTACTGTCCCTGAATACGTATGGCTTCTTTTTTATTTTTTTTTTATTTTTATTTTTTGTGATACACGGGCCTCTCACTGTTGTGCTCTCTCCTGTTGCGGAGCACAGGCTCCGGACGTGCAGGCTCAGCGGCCATGGCTCACAGGCCCAGCCGCTCCGCGGCATGTGGGATCTTCCCGGACCGGGGCACGAACCCGTGTCCCCTGCATCGGCAGGCGGACTCTCAACCGCTGCGCCACCAAGGAAGCCCCGTATGGTTTTTAAAATCACCATTTAATGATTCATATATGGCAGAAAGTGCTTATCATATAATGTTAGGTGAAAGAAATCAGAAAACAAAATTGCACTTACAATATGATTATAATTATGTACGAATCATGTGGGTCAGGACTAGAAGAGGCCGGAGGCAAATGACAATAGCTTGATTTGCTGGGGTGATGGAATTAGAGACAACTTTTTCTTCTTTTTTTACTATTGTGTAAATGCTTTGCCATTATGCAAAATAAAAATATCAGTTAGTAATGTTAATAGCCACCATTTCTAATATTATATTCACAGCGTATTAATAAACACATGTTCAGTCTGAACTGCTGAGCTCTGTATTATCTCATCTAATCCTCCCCACACGTCTGTGAGGTGGGGATGTTTACCCCTGGTGCACGGGTGAGAGAGGAGGACTCTCCCCAAGTGGCACAGATGCTGAGGGGACAGCCGAGTGGCCTTCCGCACTGTGGCTCCTGTCACTTTAAACCTGTTCTCTTATCTACTGCTTCTTTCTTATCAAAACAAAACCAAACAACTTTTCATGAATCAACCATATAAGCTTATTATAGAACAATTAGAGAATACTAGAAAGAAAAATACTTTTAAGATAAAAATTAGTCTGAATGACAAAACCTGGGAAATCCGTTGTCAATCTGTGGACATACCTTCCAGGTCATTTCCTTTCAGGCCGCCGCTGTGATCCTCCCGCAAATGGCTCACTAGGACCTTTGGTATGTTTTCCCCATCTGGGCGGTAGAGAAGGAGAAATATTTGCTCTTAAACCATAGTCTTTATTTATTTTGGATGGCACTTTTTTATTGAAGTGTAGTTGATGTACAATATCATATGTTACAGATGTACAGTATAGTGGCTCACAATTTTTAAAGGTTAGACTGTTTAGAGTTATTATAAAACATTGGCTATATTCCCCATGTTGTACAATATAGCCTTGTAGCTTATTTTATACCTAATAATTTGTACCTCTTAATCTCTTATCCCTAGGTTGCCCCTTCCCCCTTCCCTCTCCCCACTGGTAACCACTAGTTTGTTCTTATCTATGAGTCTGCTTCTTTTTTGTTACATTACTATCTTGTTGTATTTTTTAGGTTCCACATACGAGTGATATCATACATATGTCTTTCTCTGTCTGACTTATTTCACTTAGCATAGTGCCCTCCAGGTCCATCCATGTTGTTGCAAATGGCAAAATTTCATTCTTTTTTATGGCTGAGTAGTGTTTGATATATATGTACCACATCTTCTTTATCCATTCATCCATTGACGGACACTTAGGTTGCTTCCATATCTTGGCAATTGCAAATAATGCTGCTATAAACATTGGGGTACATGTCTTAAGCCTTAGCCTTGGGGCTAGAGCCTAGAAAACTCATGAAACTACTGCTGAGTGGCAAAATTTCCTCTCTTGAAATCTAAGATGGGATTGATTGAAGAAATGGAGTTTGGATGGACTGAGTCTACCCCAATGACAGAATTAGGCAGGTGAAGAAAAATGCTATGCTCGTGTGACTGTTCTCTCATACTTCCACGATCTGAGGAGTAGATAGATTCTAGGAACTCTTGCAAATCTTTAACTAAATTTTGATCTTTAAACAACTTATGCATATCTGGAATGGAGACTGGAGACCACTTTATCCTAAAATCGCTGTAAAATTATAAAGCAATTAGATAGTGCCCAAAGCCTTATGGTTTTCCACTGTTAGTGCTATCAGAAGAGAATCCAGAGTTTCCTAATATTTTCATTTGATTAAAAAAGTTAATAACTTCCATACAGTTTAGCGTTTTTTAAAAAAAATTATTAATTTAGCAATGATTTCAATCTTTGGCATTTAGTTCTATCGCACTGACAAAATTTACGAACGATATGTGGGATAAGAATGCAGATGAGCTGACTTATCTTTTATTCAATTATTTATTTACTTATTAATTAACCTAGTAAATATTTATTGAAAAACAACTATAGGAAAATCCTTCCTCATGCATTTGTTATAAAATCATAGTCAAGGGCATTGCCTTTTATACATATTAATGTTCTATGTATGAAATCCACATGAAAAGTTTCTTCTAGAATTAAGTTCCAGAAAAATACTTTAGTTCATTTGAGTTATACCAAACTTTCTCTTTTCTGATAATAGCCATTTATCATTGTGTTTCCCATTTTGCCCTGGCTGCCAGGAAGTTCAGAGATACTCCTTTTTTTGGCTGTGTCGGGGCTTCGTTGCTGCCTGCAGGCTTTCTCTAGTTGTGGCGAGAGGGGACTACTCTTCGTTGCGGTACGTGGGCCTCTTATTGTGGTGGCTTCTCTTGTTGTGGAGCATGGGCTCTAGGCGCACAGGCTTCAGTAGTTGCAGCACGTGGGCTCAGTAGTTGTGGCCCATGGGCTCTAGAGTGCAGGCTCAGTAGTTGTGGTGCATGGGCTTAGTTGCTCCGTGGCATGTGGGATCTTCCCAGACCAGGGATCGAACCCATGTCCCCTGCATTGGCAGGCGTATTCCTAACCACTGTGCCACAAGGGAAGCCCCCAGAGATACTCTTGATAATCAATCACAAGCATCATATTAACCTCATGGTTGGTATATTTATCCCTTTCTCCTTTGTATGGCCCTGATTTTCTGCTTTATTAACATTGTTACGTGTCTATTCCTGTGACAGCCCACCTCAATTCCTGTAGACATCCTCATCAGATGCCTATCAGTTGGAACTAGATAGAGGTGATGGTTGCACAACCTTGTGAAGGAAGTAAATGCCACTTTAAAATGATTAATTTTGTTAGGGGAATTTTATCTCAGTAAAATCTTCTTTTATCTTAAGAAAAGCATATTGGTGACCAAATGACTTTGATGATGATAATGGTAATGGTGATGGTGATGACTAGGCTCTATTTGAGAACAGAGTGTTTCCCATGATGGCAGTGGGAACTGTGGGAAAGTCATCCAGGGAACCTGCCTCACTGCTTTAGAAGAGCAATAATTAACACTGGCATGTGTTCAAGGCAGTCACACAGCTGGCTTTGAGAATGAGAACTCTCTCCCCTATCTCCATCCCTTCTCCAGCCATCTTTTAAAAAATTAAACAATTACAAAACAACTTTGTTATTTAAATATTACAAAACAGGAATATTTCTTGTGGGAAAAATCACAAGATAAAAGCTACCTGTACTTCCAACAGCCAGATAGAATCACTGTTAACATTTTGTGTATATCTTCTAGACTTCTATATTGATTCATTAATGCATACATTCAATTAACCATCTATCCATCTTTCCAAAGTGTGGCTCTCAGGACACCAGTTTCATGATTAAATAAGTTTTAGAAAATGGCTCACATTAGCACCTCCTCTTGGAAATTCATGATGCTCATTGGCATATTCAAAAATTTGAGAAATTTAGTAGCAAAGCTCATTTCATTGTGGTTAATCTAGAGTTTTTCCAATCTACTTGGGCATGGAATCCTTAATTTCTATAACTCAAGGAACTAATGCAAGTTTTCATGAAAGACAAGAAAGCTGAGGAATACTGAGCTTAAGTCCTAGACCATATTTAATCTATATAGTTGTACTAGAGAGACTGCCTGAATTGATTCTATGGTGTAAATATCTCCCCATGTCAATTACACACTCATAAACATAATTTTTTTTTTTTTGCGGTATGTGGGCCTCTCACTGTTGTGGCCTCTCCCGTTGCGGAGCACAGGCTCCGGATGCGCAGGCTCAGCGGCCATGGCTCACGGGCCCAGCCGCTCCACGGCATGTGGGATCTTCCCGGACCGGGGCATGAACCCGTGTCCCCTGCATCGGCAGGTGGACTCTCAACCACTGCGCCACCAGGGAAGCCCTCCTAAACATAATTTTTAATGACTGCATAGAATTCTATTGAATGAAGGTCCCAAGGCTTTCAGAATCAATATATTATTGCTGAGGGTTTGGATTTTTCCCATTTTTGTCTCTCATAATGAGCCAACGTTATTATTGCTAACTAAGGCCCACCCCCTAAAACATCCCATCGCATGAATGTCAGTTTTCCTAAAGAGTAATATCTGCACAGATTCTCCATGAGTGTTTTTTAACCTCTAGTAAAAGACCTGTTACTCAGGAACACTCCAGAAAAAGAGAAAGGATAAAAGGATAAACAGTAAGAATAGAAGGGTAGGAAGAAGGGATAGTTTTGCTGCTGAATTGGATTTTTAAAAATTAAAAAAAAAATTATTTTACCTTGTGTATCTGTGACCAGAATTCTGACCTAGCTCCTGGCCGCTCCAAGAGGAGCCTGATGTTCTAGGACAGCTGAGCTTAAATTTTCTGGGGGTTATGGGTCAGGAGCCTCAGGCAAGGATTAGGAAACTCATGGAATGTGGGAACAATTTGGGAGTAGTGTGGAATCAACCTTTCTATGAGTATTTAACCTTATCCTTTTTTTTTTTTTTTTTTGGCCACATTGCGCAGCATGTAGGATCTTAGTTCCCCGATCTGGGATTGAACCTGTGCCCTGCAGAGTCTTAACCACTGGACCACCAGGGTAGTCTGTTAACCTCATCCTTAAATTGTGGGATAAGCCTCACTGGTATATGGAGGGATTCAAGATGGTGCAGGAGATGATTTTTAGGTGGGTTTCAATGGGCACAGATCACATGATGAGAAAGACATTCCCTTTTCAATCCTTGTTCAGTCCTCCTCATGTTTTTTAAGGAGCCATTCTCAGTCTGATGCTGGGATACCCTCTAACTTCCCCTGTTGACAAGGAGAGAGACTTCAGGGTTAGATCAGGGTCAGAGCCTTGGCAGTGCCATTGTTTCATTTTCACTGTATTCATTTAAAAGACTATCTGCTGTAGTTATCTCTTGGTTATGGCAAGAGATCCTTATAAGATTTCTTTAAAAATAAACATCAGTAAAGAAAGCAGAAAAAGCAAGTAGATAGCAAAGAAAATTATAAGCAAACAGTGATACTCAGATATGGCAAAAAAATCATGACAAGTAACTGAAATTTGGGGGAAAAAATGAGTTAATCGAGGTCTCCTGGCACCTGGCCAGTGTGAGCTCTTTTCAACTGTGTATCTTTGTATGATTATTATTCATGGACCCATTTTGGGTCTTCAGTCTGGCTTTCTTTCTTCCTTCTCATCTGCTTTCAACTGCCTAGAGGAGCCAGGAAAGACTTCACATGGTAGGGACATTTAGCTGGGTTTTAAAAGGTGTGAGCATTTGCCACATAATTGAGAGTGGGTATAGAGACGCCTCAAGGGGCCTGACTCTCCTCGTAGGTCACAGTCAGCTTTTCCTTTATTATAAGGGAAATTGCTTATAATGGGAATAAATAACACTTGGGGCAGTAAATATAGAAGAATTCACTGAAAAACAGTTTGGCCAATAACAACACTACCTTGGAATTGGAGAAATATTTCTCCTTTCCCCTTTGGTAGCTGGGAGAGCAAACAGCCTTAACAGAGACCAGCAAATAACAGTAATAAAAACTAAAGCCCATGCACAAGATTGAGGGGAGATGTGGGCTTTGAGCAGGGCAAGGACTAGAAGTGGAGCAGAGGAAAGAAAGGCAGGCAGAAGCCTATGAGGCACAGGTGGGATTTTTTATATTAAGCAAGCAAAAGCTTGCAGCAGGAACGAAGTCTGCCTTTATTTTTAATGACAGAATCAATAGAATCTAATCAAGTTTTGAATGCCATCAGAGTAAGATGAGACATACCAAGTAGGTCCTAGTAGGCAGTAACTAGAACATAATTGTGTCCAGAAGGGATTACCAGAGTGATGTTCCACATTTCTCTCCCAGCCCCTCGGGGAGGGGGACTCTGAAACTGAGAGAGGGTGACACGGTGTGGGTTCACGTCCCCAGAGTTTTGATGCCCTGTTTTATGTTGATTTTTTTTCTTCTCTGTAGGAGCTCCTGTGAGACCAGGTTTTCAGCTGAGAAAGGAAATGAAAGAAAGCTGTTCTTCTGGAGGGCGGTAGTGAGGGTTGTCACAGGTCACTTTCTAGGGCGCACAGACTCAGAAAAGAGAGGCTTGGCTGGAAAGCGCTGAGGACCGGGGGCTCCAAAGGTGGTGGGTGACGGTCAAGCGCCTTCGTAATCTTCAGGCACACTCTGCCCAAGTCACCCCGAATACAAAAAATAAACAAGCAAAACTAGAGCGCTTACCGTGCTAATGCAGCTTCAAGCTCCCCGGGCGGCCATGCTGGTGCAATCCACTTAAAACAAGAGGGCGGCTCATCTCGCGTTGCTCGAGCCCCCAGCCAGGTGCCTCTCATAAGCACCTCCCCAGAGAGTGCTCCTGGAGCCAGCCCTGAAAGGTGATTGTGAGTTGAATTCAGTGATTCGACGAGGTACACGAGAAAAAGAAAAACCACGTACTGATACAGGCTCTAACATCTTTCATTGTACACGATCTGGCTTACAATGATTGGGTGCCAGGCCCTGGGTAGACAGGGCTGGGGTGGAAGTAGATCCTTGCCCTTGAGGAGCCCTCCCCGTCTCAGTGGGTGACCCAGACACATAGTAATGTAACCCCATCAAATTGGGCTGTGATGGGGGCCTCAGCATTGGGGTGGGGGGAAGAGAAGCAAAGATAACCAGTGATCACGATTTTGACGCTGACTTTAACGCTTAAGAGTGGTCTAAAGCCACACAAGCCCCTGGGGCGGGGGTGGGGAGGTATCATCCCTCAGGCACATAGTCAGCGTTCAAGAAGCATTTGTGAACATTTGGAGGAAGGAATAAATGAGCGTCTCAGGTGAAGAAAGTGGGCCTCAGGAAAGAAAGAACGTGCCTGAGGTCACACAGCTGATACATAGCAAAGCTGGAAATCAGACCTAGGAACCTCATTCTCTTTCTTTCACACACACACAACATTTGCTGGATGGAGGGGTGGAAAGAGCTAGAAACCGAGACAGTCACAAGGAGAAAATGATAGGAACCAGCCAAGGTTGATTTTTAGAAAAGAGAGAATCAGCCCTTGCTTGTAGATGTCTGTTTCCTTCTCATTCTGACAAGATCACAGCAGCCAGAGAGCACGCTGCTAATCTGTAATCATATTTGTCTTTAAAAACACAAAATTAAAAGAAGCTGTGTTGCTCACTCTTCACTCTCTGATATCTTAAAGGGTAGCTCCGGGGCTGTGATCTCAATGAGCCCTCTAAGAACATTCTCTTTTCAGCCCACCTGGTCTGGATATTTGATTTAGAAACAACTGATGAAGTCCGTTTGCCATATGGGTAAGGGAACTTTTTTAAAGTAGGTGTTCTGCATCCCTCTAGCTCCAGGAGCTGTTGTCATAGCAACATTGCCCCCTTCGACTTGCAGAATGCACAGTCCATGGAACCAATGGCAATGTAGGTCACGAGTGAAAAGGGGTTTGGTGGCATCGCCTCGGTGCCCAGTTTGGCATAGCTGGGGGTTCAGAGTGTTCTCTACTAGGACTGACTGCAGAGGAGGGGGTGGGGAAAACAGGAGGTACGGGAACTGTGAGGGGAGGCTGGCAGGAGCTGGGCCCCTGCATGGAGATTCAGAACGTCCCAGAGCCCAGGGTGACCTGTCCGTGGTCACAGCTGAGGGAGCAGGAAGTGGAGCGTTGGCGGCTCATTGTCTCTGCTGCCTGGTGGGAATTGGCGCCCCTGCAGTTCAGAATCCCTTCCGAGTTGGTTCATGAAGGCCCACGTCAGTTATCTATACAAAAAGTTTGCCTGCTGGAGACCTCAGTTTTGTATATAGCCTGGAATAGTATTCAAGGATATATTTTATATGCATCCTGCCTCTATCTATCTAGCTAGCTAGCTAGCTAGCTAGCTATCCATCCATCCACCCACCTTTTGTCAAAAGGAAATTCAAAGAACTTTACTAGATACGGATATTTTATTGAATGAGAAATAAAATGTTCACAAACAAGGAGATGTCAAACCCGAAGATTGTAAGAAGCTCAGAGGCTCATTACAGGATGGTTTACAAAGTGAAAATGAGGATTGCTTAACTTTACAATGACTGCTTGTTTCAATGAGGTTTTCCAGATGGCAGGGGATTGGTTAAAGGTGATTATCTTATATCATTTTAGGAGGATGACAAGTTTTGTTTATGATTATCAGAGGCATTTACAGGAAATACATGAAATTTCTCTTTACATTCATGAAATAAGCTAGAATAAGTTTTGCTTGACTGGTTTCATCTACTTGGGGGATCCTCAAGCCTGGTCTCCATTTTATGATCTTTTAACACCATCCATCCCTCCATCCACCCATCCATCTAATCTATCTATTGTTTGATATTAAGTTGTAGACATGATATAATGCCCTTTTGCTGCTAAATACTGGAGTCTATTTCCTAAAAACAAGACAATTCTCTTATATCACCATAGTATATTTAACATCAGGAAATTAACATTTACACATGATTATTGTCTATGTACAAATCTTATTCAGATTTTGCCCATCATCTGCATAATGTTCTTGAGGACAAAAGGACATTCTGTATCACATGTTGCATTCTCCTGTCTTGTCTATACAGTCTCCTATAATCTGGAATAGTTCCTAGTCTTTCTTCCTTAACATTGATAGTTTTAAAGAGTGCAGATCAGTTATATTTTAAAAATCAGGTGTATTGAGGTATAATCTTCGTACAGTAAAATTCACCCTTTTTAGATGTACAATTCTCAGGCCAATGATTTTTTTTTAATAAATTTATTTATTTATTTAGGGCTGCTGGGTCTTTGTTGCTGTGCGTGGGCTTTCTCTAGTTGCGGCGAGTGGAGGTTACTCTTCGTTGCGGTGCGCAGACTTCTCATTGTGGTGACTTCTCTTGCTGCGGAGCAAGCAAGGCTTGCTAGGCGCCAGGCTTTAATAGCTGCGGCATGTGGACTCAGTAGTTGTGGTGCACGGGCTTAGTTGCTCTATGGCATGTGGGATCTTCCCGGACCAGAGATCGAACCTGTGTCCTCTGCATTGGCAGGCGGTTTCTTAATCACTGCGCCACCAGGGAAGTCCCAGGCCAGTGATGTTATGGAATGGCCCTTACTTTGGATCTGTCTGATGTTTCCCCATGATTAGATTCAGACTCTGATCCTTCAGCAGAAATACCACAGAAGGAATGTTGCATTTTTCTCAGTGTATCATATCAGAAAAGCACACGGTATTGATTCCACTCATTACTTGATGCTTTTGGAGACGGTGGAAATATTCTGCTACTCCCCAAACTTCTGCCCACTAACATTTTCATCAGTGATGATTCTTTCCTGAAAGTTCTTAATATGGTGGTTGCCAAATGGTGATTTTCTAATTCCATCATGCCTTTTATATTTGTTTGTTGTCTTTCTTCTGTCAGGAGGACAACTTCTCCCCCAACTAATTAATCAATTAATTGGCTTTTTATCAGCCCTTCCAGCTGGGCTGCATTTTGACATGTCCCCCATCACTCTTTGGGCTCTTCTTTACTTTCTGTCACAACAAGATGTTCCAAATTCCTTTCATATTTCTGTGCCCCAGATCTGGAGTCCACTGTTTCTTCAAAGAAGGGTGCAGTTTTCTGAAGGTGCACGTTTCCTGAAGTCATTTCAGTCTTCAGACTCTTTCCAAATTCATGTGGTAGAACCAGAAAGTGGAGACTTTCTAAGTAAAATTTATTCAGGATACGTATCTGGCTCTTTTCCCTCCTTAATTGAATTTGAAGCAACTTACCAAAAAATTTCATACAACAAAATGTATGAACTAGCAATTTTCATTGGGAAAGTAGTGACTAAGAGGAGGAAAACAGATGTGCTACCCACAAAAGTTGCTGGGCTTGCCCAGAAAAACTTGGCATTCAACATTCTGGAAGCCAAATTGAAGGAGGAACTGCATGGGAAGAAGATGCCCAGAGCTCGCAGACACCTTCAGGGACTCTGTCCTAATGGCAAGGGCAGGTGTGGCAGCAAGGAGACGGGCTCACGTTGCACTGTGGGAACAAAGAGGCTTTCTGGATGGCGTTCCAACCATGAAGATGTGGAATGAGCCACAGAGAGAAAGCAGCAGGGCCGGGATTTTTTTTTTTCTTGAAAGCATTTGGGGTATGTTCTAGCTTTTGGACCAGCGCTCAGCACAACCCCACAGTTAGAAGAGAACTGGTACTTAGGGTCCCATAATCACGCCTTCATTTCTCAGTCAGTGATGTTCTATTGAATATTTACTAAGAGATGTGCAGCTATCAAGCCTGGGGAGGTAGAGACGACTAAGATTCCGACCCTCACCACTGGGTCCAATAGCAAAGGAAGCCTGTCCGTGAAAGTTGTACACCAGATTCAACACTAGTTGTGCTCCAAGAGGTGCTAT
This sequence comes from Orcinus orca, assembly GCF_937001465.1. NCBI lineage: Eukaryota > Metazoa > Chordata > Mammalia > Artiodactyla > Delphinidae > Orcinus > Orcinus orca. Next base: position 34,786,290 of record NC_064568.1, on the reverse strand, counting down.
AGGAATTGAGAGGAAACTACAAGGCATCTCTTCCAGCCAGAGGAGTCTTTCACAAAGGAGCTGCTATGTTGTTAAAACATGGAACGTCAGATCTGCAAAAGGGTCTTGAAGGGAATCCTGGCCTGGGGCCCAACTAGATGCTTGAATCTCTTCTACCATTGGACCTTGTGGGTGAATTGTCATTTGCTAGAAGTAGGGGTCAAGTAAAAAACTGCCAATGAGGGGAGTTGTCCATGTGTGACCAGGCCTCCTATAGTTCCTTCACTTATTAATTCACTTGATGACTATTATATTGAGGCCCTATTACATTCTTGGCACTGAGGTATTTGCTGGGTGTACGGTGGTGAGCAAAAATGCACTCAGGGGCTTCCCTGGTGGCACAGTGGTTGAGAGTCCGCCTGCCGATGCAGGGGACACGGGTTCGTGCCCTGGTCCGGGAGGATCCCATATGCCACGAGCGGCTGGGCCCGTGAGCCATGGCTGCTAAGCCTGCGTGCCCGGAGCCTGTGCTCCACAACAGGAGAGGCCACAGCGGTGAGAGGCCCGCGTAACGCAAAAAAAAAAGGAAAAATGCACTCAATTTCTGCCCTCACAGTGCTTGAGATCTAATAGGAAAGGCAGACATTGATCAGATTAATTTAAAAATACATGTATTATTAAAAATTACTCCAAGTGCTGTACTGAAAGGTATCTAGCACTTCCAGAGCAGGAGATGGCTGTCTCGAGAAAATGACTGTTAAGCCGGGTCACTAATGGGGCAGGACAGGGGCATCCCAGACAGAAGAAATGGTGTGTATAAGCCTTGAAGGGATCAGAGAACATTTGAAGAGGGACAGACCCATGTGGCTGGAGGAGAGCAGGGGGGATGTGGGCAACAAAGTATGAGGGGCCGAGTGTGCAGTTTCATGGCAAAGGGTCTTCCAGAGGAAGGGGGAAGAGGCGTGGGGGTGAGGAGAGCCAGGCTGATTGGATCACAAAGCAGGGAGTAGAGGAGTGAGCCTAGAGCAACAGTTCTAAGAGATGAAGGAGGTAGAAGGTGAGCTGAGGACAGAATTATAAAATAACTGGCAAACAGGTAATAATAAAAAAATAGCATCTTGTATTAGTGAGTGCCCCATTTGACTAAGAGGAAACAAGTTTCTGAGACTTCAGTGATAGAAAACATGGTACAGGGAAGGCAGGGTCTGTATCTATTAACACAGAGCTGAAAATAACCTAGGACTTAACGATTCCATTTCTCACTATCTACTCTATGGAAACACTCTCTCTTGCATGAGGAGATACATCCAAGGATGTTCACCGCAGCAATGATTGTAATCACAAAAGAACTGGAAACAACATAAATGCCCGTCATTGTGGGAATGGGTAAATAATCTATAGTAAACCCTTACCGTGCTATGCTGTGCAGCAATGGAAGAACAGAATAAATCTCTGTGTGCTATGTGGAAACTCTCCAAGACATACAACTAGGAGAAAGCACAAGGCAGGACATTAAGTCATCGGTGTACATGGAAAAAAAATACTATTCCTCCACCCTTGTGAGTATATATATAGTTCTAAATGCCCAGAAAAATGTATGGAAGGGTTCAGAGCAAACTGGAAACAGTGGTTATATGAGGAGAATCCTAGGATTAGGGTTAGGACCCCTAGGTGGGATCAGGGGGGATTTCAGCTTTATCTGTAATGTTATAATTTTATTGTGGAAACTTTCAAACATATAGAAAAATAGAAAACTATAATAAGCTCCCAAGTACCTGTCAACCACATATTCCCTCCTCCAGAATTACTTTAAAGCCCACTCCAGACACTGTATTCCACTCATAAATATTTCTAACAGATAAGAACCCTTTAAGGAAAACATGACCATAATATCATGAACACACCTAAAAGTACTAGTAGTAATTCCTTAGAATTTATCAAATACCCAACCAGTGTTCACATTTCCTTTTCTTGTTATTACAATTTGTTGTTCAAATCTGGACCCAAATGAGCCCCATACAGTGCAATTGGTTGATATGTCTGTTATGTCTTTTTGTGTATTTTTGACAATGTATCTCCAGGATAGATAGCTAGAAGTGACTTTGTTGGGTCAAAGATCAAGGGCATGTGTAATTTTGCTAGGGTTGTAGTTACTTACATTCCCACTGGCAATGGGTGAGGGTTGCCATTTCCCCCAGAGCCTCACCACCAGACTATTCTGTCAAGCTTTTGGATTTTTGCCAATCTGATAGATGAGAAGTGGTATCTCATTGTACTTTTCATTTCTTTAAATTACGTTTCAAAAGAAAATGAGCTCAGGGAGAATTCTAAGTCTGTAGAGGAAAGAAGCAATTTGCATAGAAATAATACTATTGCCAACTACCATTCAGCACATATTTTATTGTACTCAATCCTCCCAACCGTACAAGGAAGGTGGAGTCCAGAAACAGGAACCTACCAAATTCAGACTTCTAAGTGAGCATCCTTCTGTCAAATACCTTCTGATTACTGAAATATTGCTTTGCACAATTCACTGTGAGAATAGACTATCTGGTTTTAGCCTTTCAACAAGACCCCAATGAGCAAGGATGGTCGCTCACATTCTAGCCACTCTCCAGGGGAGGACACCGAGTGACAGGTCATCTCAGGGACTCTCCAAGGCTGTGGAAGAAGCCAGGACCAAGACTGCAGTTCCTTCAGGGAATGTTATCCAGGATCCTCTACAAAATGAATTTTGGTCAGAGTTTGAACTTTAGGAAGAAAGGTCCTCACTTGCTTCCCTTAGCACCCTGAGGGCTGGGACCCCAATTTCTCCATCTTCTTTCCTCTTCACTCCTCAGCACCAGGCTGGGATTGGGGAATACAGTGGGGATCGATGTGCAGGGCCCTCAAAGAGCTGAGAGAGGAAGAGAGGGAGGCATACAATTCGGTGCCTAAAAAAGAAAGTCACAAACTGGCACACACGCATATTTACCCAGCACAGTTCAAAAACACTGGACTAGCCTCAGAAGAGGTGAGTTTGAGCTTTGGCACTGTCACTTCCTGGCTGCGTGGTTTGGGGCAAGTCACTTTCCCCCCTTAAGTCTCAGTCTCCCCTTCTGAAAAATGGGGCTGATGATCCTTTTGTCAAGGAGATGCTGTAAAGATAAAGTGAAATGCATATAGCAGGGCCAGATGACATGGTTAGGGCAGTGCCTGACACAGAGTATATATTCAGGAAACACTGATAGAATCTGATCCAGAAACTGGACAGCTACATGGAAAAGAACGAAATTAGAACACTCCCTAACACCATACACAAAAATAAACTCAAAATGGGTTAAAGACCTAAATGTAAGGCCAGACACTATCAAACTCTCAGAGGTAAACATAGGCAGAACACTCTATGACATAAATCACAGCAAGATCCTTTTTGATCCACCTCCTAGAGAAATGGAAATAAAAACAAAAATACACAAATGGGACCTAATGAAACTTAAAAGCTTTTGCACAGCAAAGGAAACCATAAACAAGACGAAAAGACAACCCTCAGAGTGGGAGAAAATATTTGCAAAGGAAGCAACTGACAAAGGTTTAATCACCAAAATTTAAAGGCAGCTCATGTAGCTCAACATCACAAAAACAAACCAGGGCTTCCCTGGTGGCACAGTGGTTGAGAGTCCGCCTGCCGATGCAGGGGACACGGGTTCGTGCCCCGGTCGGGGAGGATCCCAAATGCCGCGGAGCGGCTGGGCCCGTGAGCCGTGGCCGCTGGGCCTGTGTGTCCGGAGCCTGTGCTCCGCAATGGGAGAGGCCACAACAGTGAGAGGCCCACGTACTGCAAAAAAAAAAAAAAAAAAAAAAAAAAAAACCACAAACCACCCAATCCAAAAATGGGCAGAAGACCTAAACAGACATTTCTCCAAAGAAGATATACAGATTGTCAACAAACACATGAAAGAATGCTCAACATCATTAATCATTAGAGAAATGCAAATCAAAACTACAATGAGATATCACGTCACACCAGTCAAAATGGCCATCATCAAAAAATCTAGAAACAATAAATGCTGGAGAGGGTGTGGAGAAAAGGGAACCCTCTTGCACTGCTGGTGGGAATGTAAATTGATATAGCCATTATGGAGAACAGTATGGAGGTTCCTTAAAAAACTACAAATAGAATTACCATATGACCCAGTAATCCCACTACTAGGCATATACCCAGAGAAAACCATAATTCAAAAACAGTCATGTACCACAATGTTCATTGCAGCTCTATTTACAATAGCCAGGACATGGAAGCAACCTAAGTGTCCATAGACAGATGAATGGATGAAGAAGATGTGGCACATACATACAATGGAATATTACTCAGCCATAAAAAGAAACGAAATTGAGTTA